>NC_142780.1:865000-1465000 GCF_988280905.1 Pimephales promelas
ACACACACACGTCTCACACACACACGCCACATTCCCTTTTAACGACCGCCATTGTTTTTCTTTCTCTTTTTTTGTGTCGGTGTGTGTGTAACTCAACTCCTTCACAGCTCTCATCTTTACATTTCATTCTCTCTCTGCTGCCATCCCTCACACACACTTTACTGGCAGTGAAAGCTGCACACACACACACACACACACACACACACACACACACACGCTCTCTTTAACCATTATCCGCCACAGTAGGGATCGACTGTCAGTTCAGCGTGTCCTCTAGTTATCACCACAGCTCAGATTATAAACACTCATGTGAACACACACACACACACACACACACACACACGTCTTTAACTCTTTTATTCTATTCTTTTTAGACAGTATAAAGACATTTATAATGTTACAAAACTGTTCCTGAATGAAAATGAAATGTTTCCGTTTCCACAGTTTACACTCTGATAATAATCCTGAGTGTGTGTTGATCATCAGATGATCATGTGACCCTGACGAGTAACGCTTTGATCAGAGTAAACTCATTCATCTTCAGTTCATGACAGAGACTCCGACGGGGAAGTGTGTCAGAGTCAGAGAGTTGAAATGTCATACATGTCGACCTCAACACAACGCTAACAGTCGTGCGGACACACACACACATGACAATAATGTTGATCTGTTTCTTAGAGTAGAGTTAACTCACAGTGTGTGTGTGAGTAACGTGTGCGATTTACATCCATGATTCCTCTTTGTGTTGTGTTGTTGTGTGTCGATGGAAATTTTTTATTTTTGTATTTCAATAAAATTAATGTACTATATTTTAGTTTGATAATGTTGTTTTATTTAATATTTTTACGTGATTTTATGGAACTAAATTACATTTTGGCTGTATTTATAATCCATTTATTCTCTTTTTGAGCATATAGACCTGAACATTTAATTCCCAGCTTCAACTGGTGAATCTCAAGCGCTTTACAGCACAGACTGGAGTTTGATCTCTTCTTAAAGACGACGCTCGGCAGATTGAAAAGTGAAAGTGAAAACAGTTTCAAATAGAGAACTTAAAAAAAGTTACAGAATTTTACGTTTATTGTTATGAAAAATTTGCAAAAATAATATTTAAATTTTTTATATGAAACATAAAATAGTAAACATAATTTACTCTAAAACTGTGAGCAAAATCAAACCCATGAATCTAAACAAGTGTGTGTTCGCGTGTGAGCTGATCTCTCAGTGAGTGTGTGTGTGTGTGGCTGCAGTACCGAACGCTTCCACTAGAGGAAATGCTCCATTCGTTGTTTCTGACCGCGAGCAGCACAACAGGGCCGAGTTCGAGTGTGTGTGTGTGTGTTCACACAGCGAGTGCCAATCCGATGAAGAACTAAAGAAAAGTCCATGTTTTGAGCGAACAGAACGTTTTCCTGAATGAGGGCCTTCAGCAGACGATGAAGACAGAAGCTCACAGGAACAATAGCGACGCCTGACCCCTGACTGACGCTCTATTCCTACCTCACAGGTCAGAGGTCAGCAGCCTCCACAACACTTTTAGAGCCAATAAAACTGAAACCGAATCCACGACTCAAGGTGAACAGCCGAAGAAGACGACAGAGACGAACGACGACAGCTCAGACCTGGGCTTACACTTCTGCTGTCAATCACGGACACCTGTGGCAGCAGCAACTGTGTGTGTGTGTGTGTGTGTGTGTGTGTGGAACTCACCGCTTTGGTATTTCACTCCTGATTAAAGCTGCAAACTCTAAAACGAGTCCAACAACTGTGTCAGCAGTGTGTGTGTGTGTGTGTGTGTGTCATACAGGGATTCATCATTCTGCAGTGATGTGTGTGTTCATTGGATCTCCATACAGAAAAGCTGAAGCCATTGAGACGGATGCAGGACATGATGAATGTTTCATCTGTAACGCAACCGTCAAGAGGAGGTCACACACACACACACACACTGGCAGTAAAGAATTTGAGGAGGGAAGGTTTTGACACAAATAATATCATCTCTAATATAATCTTCTCACAGCAGCAATGTGTTATCCTGTCAGATTCTTCAGGAGCAGTGTTGTGCAAGTTACTTCCAAACTGTAATACATTAGGTATTACTTGTTACTGTTATTTAAAAGTAATTCATTACCTTACAATATTACTGTCCCAGAATTGTAATGCGTTACATTACTCATGTATTACTTTTGAGTTACTTTCACCAAAATAACTAAGTAGAACTTAACTTTTGGGCTGTAACGATATGCAATATGAAACCGAAATCGCGATTCGCTACATCCATGAACCTACAGAATCGCGACAAACCTCCAGCGTTATTCTCCTTACCGTCCAGATACAATGCTGTCTTATCTCTAAATTAGGCTATTAGTATTATTTGAAGTTAACATTATAAAATACGTAGACCTACACCACAAAACTAGTTGAGGATAAATTATTTAAAATTGGGGAAGTCCAGCATTATGGACATGATGACATTTGCAGTCAAAACTTGAAATAAAAATCCTCAGAAAATACATGTATTGAAACATATATAGGCTACTTCCTTAAAGGACTCCAGACATTAGACAAATATCAGTCTATGTTTTATTTTTAATATAAGGGAAAAGACACACATTCATGCGTGACAAAAAAATAGGAGGCAAAATATATTTTTTGTAATTCTGTTAATTACACTGCGCAAATCAGATGAGGAAGGGTTGGCTCTCCAGTCTCCATAGAACTTAAAATATTCATTTTATTTTAGTTTTCGTTTTCGCATTTATGAGGAAAAAACAATGTTACAGACGCGACCGCTCTGAACTGGCACTAAAAGACTGCTTTAAAACTTTCACATAGTCTGTTGCCTTTAAGAAGTAAAAGCAGACAATACACTGTAATACAACTGTAATACAAGCCTCACTGAACATGTAACGAGTAAAATATTACTGAAAATTGATTAGTAATGCCTTACACTACTGCGTTACAGCAAAAAGTAATGTTACTGTAATTTATTACTTTTGTAATGCGTTACTCGCAACACTGTTCATGACATCATCCAGGAATTAAACACACACACACACACACACACACACTGACAGCCGCTAATTACCCCTAATTGATAAAGTCACTGTGAGGTCTGAAGTCTGATTAGCCTGCAACAGATGGAGTGCAGTCATCATCTTATTGACTACTGTGAGTGTGTGTGTGTGTGTGTGTGTGGAGCCTCAATGATGCTGTGTTGCTCCCCTAAGAAGTCTATCACTCCAGCATCGCTCCCGTGGGAAATCTCTCTTCTTCTCTTCCAGATTTCGGTGATTGTGACGTTTCTTCATTATGAGAGAAGAACAGTGCGAATGAACGCTAACGATAACTGACGATTCAGAAAACTACTAACAAAATTAATTTGGTCCTACAAACTAAAATGTGCTCATTATCTCTCAACTCTCGAATCTATGAAACTCCACATAAATCAATCAACTTTATGATTATGAATGAATAATTCCTTCCTGTGTTATTATTAATTTGTGGCCAGTTGTTTATAATCCGCTCCTTTAAGTTCAACGGTGTCCACATTGTACAAATGAGTTCACAGTCATGTTGTACTTATTTGTTCCATTTATATACAAAGTAATTTAGTTATTGAAAAAATAATTCGCCTTTTATTTATAATTCAGCAAAATTTAGGAAAATAAGGGTCGAAACTGCAGTTTAGAAGAAGAAGACGACGCTGGTATATGTCACACTTTATTATTACATTCCTAATATAATATTAAACACCTGTAAATGAAACAAAATGTTTACAGTATATATAATCATGCATCTCAGTTTTCAGAACAGGACAGCAGTACCAAACATTATAATCGCCTTTATTATAAACGACTATCTCATTAGTGATTTTGCATTTACAACGGTGTCACGTTTGTTTGAATATGCTCATGCATTGATGAGATTCAATATTTGGGAGCAAATGCGTTTATGAACTTCATAGAGACTTAAATTAGTCTCAGCTCCTCACATAAAGCTGTCGCATGAACGACTGGGAATATGATTATGAGTTGCCTGATTACTTTATGCTTGATCTCCGCAAACAGAAGCTGAGAAAGAGAGAAAGAGGACGTGTTTAAAAAACCCCCCCAAAAAACTAAGTAAATTCCATATCAGTACTTAATTCAAGCGAGTAGAAATGAAAGTGTAAATATCAACTCAATAAAATTAAGTCAAATTTACTCAACTTTTCTGATACTGGGGTTCCCATCATGCACTGGACCTTGAATAATTAACAAGGTTCATTTTTCACTGGTTTCCAGCTGTATTAACTCTTGTTTTATCATTGATTTCTGCTGTCAGTATTAGTAACTTGCCATTTTGTGACATTTCGAGTAATTTTTTTGCTCAAAATGACACATTCAAACATAAAAACGACCCATCAAATGTTACCGCCATTGTGTATTGTCTACCAAGTATTGAGGTCTTTACATTCACATGATGCTTAACATCTGACATGATGTAATATAAATTACTTTGATGATCTAAGTAAAGCACATACTATAAATGACTAATAAAATTCAATATTATTATTTTAGTGAAATGTACTGCAAAGGCAAAGGAAATTTCAACTAAATCAATATTAATCAACCTTTTACTAGCCAAGTTATAATGACTTATTTTCTGTAAAGTTTACTTAATTCCATATTCCAAGTAAATTAAAGGTAAAGATTTCTAATTAAAGCTACTGAAAAATAGGTTTACTTGGCAAATCTTTGTAAATTTACTAGCATTTTCTGAGTGAAAAATAGTTGCCTAGCTTTTTTCAAGTAAATCCTACTCCATTTTTTTTCAGTGCAGAAAACACACTTCAGCAAAACATCATCAGCTCAAAGTGGAGGAATCATTTCTGGTCCCGATTTTTTAATAAATGTCATTGGGTGTAATATGTCTTTATTTTGCTCTCCTCACTCACAGAACCGAACTATAGTGTCCTGATCACACTACTGGAACTATATCAAAAATCATGTCTGTGTCTGAATCATGTGTGGCGTGACTGTGTGTGTTTAAGAGCAGGAAAACAGTTTGAGGAAAAGGAGTGAGGAAGAGCGGAGAGAGTGATGGAGCCGCGGCTGACCTCCAGCTGGACCGCACCGTTTCATTAGTGCGCCGACACCTCAAGGACCGGCTCTGGAGATGAATTAGGACCCAGGGCCACAAATTTGTCCAGGACAAGGCCTTCCCTGATTAAACCTCATCTGAGTAGCTTCAGCTCCGAAACACCCCGCCAATCTGTCTCCGCACAACATGTGTGTGAGTTAGTGCCATGTGTTATGAAGGAGAAGATGCACGAGAAGGTCACTGGATTTGTTGAACACAACTTTTGTGGACATCAAGGAGAAGCAATGATAATGTTGGAGAGAAACGCATCATGGACGGCGACACAAGAGACGAGTGGATAACGAGAAGACACTATCACACTGTAAAAGAGGAAAAATACCGTAAATTTACCGTAAACAAATACGGTAGCAACATTTTAGGTTTTACAGACTTAAAGGAGTAGCAGTAGTTTACTCACCATGTCATCCAAGATGTCCGTGTCTTTCTTTCTTCAGTGGAAAAGAAATTAAGGTTTTTGATGAAAACATTCCAGGATTTTCTCCATATAATGGACTTCAATGGGGTCCAAACGGGTCAAGGTCCAAATGACAGTTTCAGTGCAAACTGTTCAAAGGGCTTTAAACGATTCCAGACGATGAATAAGGGTCTAATCTAGGAAAAAGCTTTGTTCATTTTGATGAACGAGTTCAAACAGGAGAGTCACAAACGCGCATCACAGAACAGAGCAAGGCGAGCATTTGAGCTTATAAAACTTAAATTTTGTTATTTATTTATGAAATGAGCGATCGTTTCGCTTGATAAGACGTTATACATCTTCATCACACATCTTGATTGTACACATGTGTGCTGATTTAAATTACCATGAAATAAAATAAATATTAATTTTCCTAAAAATAGACTTTCTTAATGCATCCTTCGTCATGAGGTGATTTGTTTAGTGATATTCATGTGAAAAACTCTTTATTTTACAGCGTCCTTATCTTAAATAATGCATGATTAACCCGAAACCAAACCCTAACCCCACACACAGTTCATTAATAACAGTAACAAAGACCGGGGATCATTTATCAAACTCCTTTCCTCTGTGATGTCTATAAATGAGATGTCGTTTTGTTTGCGCAGGAAATGAACGGGCCGTTCCACAAATGAATCCCCCAGAAACGGAGCGGCGTGAGCGAGGGCCGGGGGTGACGGGGGTGTGTGGCCTGAGGCACACCTGAGGGCCGGGGGGAGCAGAAAAGTGAAGCTTGTTGGGGAAGGGTGTGCCAGGAATGAGTCTCCATCATTACCATAACTTTCTTTGAGCTTGAGAGACTCTCGGCGTCGAGTTCCCACGCCTGTTTGGGTCATCCTGTGATCATATCTAGCACTTGCTACTCCTTCTGGCATTTCCTCTGCACGAACCATCCGACCGAGACCGTCTCATTCTTACTAGTGAAACGTGACGTTCACAAAACTTAATTATTGATAATCTCTGCCATGTTGAATCAAGAAGCGATGCCACCGGATCACAGCGTCGGCCCAGATCCGGGTCACTCGTGGATTCCTCTCTCTGGAAATGTGCTGGGTTGTTTTAACCCAACTTTGGGTCAA
This sequence comes from Pimephales promelas, assembly GCF_988280905.1. Lineage (NCBI taxonomy): Eukaryota > Metazoa > Chordata > Actinopteri > Cypriniformes > Leuciscidae > Pimephales > Pimephales promelas. The sequence continues at coordinate 871,679 of NC_142780.1, forward strand.
ATATGGACTAACACAAACCTTGGGTTAAAAATGCAATTTAAAACTATAACCCAACGTCTGGGTTTGCCCATATTTGGCATTTTTACTTCAAAGAGACTTAAATTAGTCTCGGTTCCTCACATAAAGCTGTCGCATGAACGACTGGGAATATGATTATGAGTTGCCTGATTACTTTATGCTTGATCTCCACAGAAAGAAGCTGAGAAAGAAAGAAAGAGGACGTGGTTTTAACCCTTTATGACGAGCATCAAATATGGGATTACTCAGACATCAACATTTCTCACATTATCTCAGTTTATTGGCTCTAGTTTATAAACATGAGCAGAACTCAGGTCTCAGATCAGTGGATATTTGACTGGTTTCGTCCTTCTGTTGGACCAACGGCTGGGTTTGTCCATATTCGACCCACAGTGCTCGTGTTCCAGATCTGGGCCGACTCTATGTTGTGGTCTGTGTTGAAACCAAACTGGTTTCGTGAAGTTGATAAACCAACTCCAGCGCTACTTCTCTAATCAACTCGCAGGCAGATGTGACGCAAACGTTGTTCTGTTCCTCAAAAATATATAAATATAGCTCATGTTAAATATAAATATATAGAGTTAAATATAGCGCATGAGCTACTTCATGGGGCTTTTGCATCTTTGATAGCTCTTCATCAGGGTTAATATCGTTTATTAAAACTAAACCTAAAGCTATTAACTGTTTCCCTGCCAGCGTTTTTGAAAAATGTTGCCAGCCTGAAATATTGGCCCCTACAATAATTAAATGAGTAATGAATAAGTTGTATGAATATCTGAACATGCAATATATAAAAATGCATCTTAATGGAATATTTTTATCAACACTTTAATGGGTAAGTTTCACAAAAAAAATATATATTTTTGAACAAAAAGCTGAGCGAATCACGAAGTCAAAGACTTCGTTTGAAAGTGGAAAGTTCTGCTGATCTACTGACGACATGCAAATTAAATATCAAATTAGCGTCTGGTTTAAGACGTGCTTTATTTTGGTGGTAAATAATAGCACAAATACCAGTAAATTGACTAGCACAAACCTTAGTTAGTCACCATGCATGATTCACGCCTATTGTCATTTACAAACCACCACGACACTTTACGTCACACTGATCATGCCAAACTCGAGCTGATATCGTGTACTCTGAATCCGGCATTAGCTGAAGCACAAAACATTATTAACTGGAAATACATAAAACTAAATATGATTTAAAACTAAACAGCAATATGTGTAAAAAAATTTACCCAAAAAAGTTGACTAATTCAAAATATGAATAAAGCTGCATTTATTAATTGCATGGAAAAGAGTGACCAGCACATTCTTTTACAAAAACAAAGCAAATTAAAGCTGCAAGCAACATTTAGCGGGGTTCAAGCATTAAGGGCCTTTAAGCACAAAAGCATGAAAGACATTAAGTTTTATTTTGCATACATTTAACTACTGACATCATAGATGGAAAAGACCATTTCCAGCCAATAAAGGCAATTTACCATAGGAAATATATGGTTTTAAAGCTTTTTAACAGTTATAGCGCCACCTATGATCCGATCTCCATAAAATTTTGCGTGTTTGTTTACTATGTTATGTCACATATTCCCACCAATTTTTTCAATGTTTTGAGTTTTCATGTAGGATTTATAGGCTTTTGAGTGTATTTTGTCACTACCCATTTCTAAATGACCCTATTATAGCCATCCAAATAAAATGGAGAATCGGGAAAGGCTGGAGGCAACGATGGAAGGCTCGTCTGAGGACGACTTAGAGAGAGAAATAAAATTGAGTATAATCAGTTTTTTTTCCTAGAGAGTCCAGAGAATTGCCCTAGACTGGTCTGGTTCTGATCGGGCAAAAAACAGGGACTAGTTCGCACAAGTAGGCTTTGGACAAAATTTGACATAGCAGAAAAATTTTGATGCTGCCTAAATCGAAATTGCAGACCTACATTCTGCCCGTCTTGAGCCAGTGATCTACTCTGCTCATCAAGTCTTCAGCACTTACGATTTGCTCTCAGTTTTACAAATCCTTGCAATTACAATAGGGTTTCAGCACTTCATGCTTGAACCCCTAAATATCTGAGAGAGTGAGAGAGCGGCTCTAGAGTCGAGAGGAGAGAGAGAGAGAGGAGAGACAGGATGTCTGCGCTTTGAAAGAGAAACTCTAATTACATATTTGTAGCGCTGGACAAGCGAGATTCTCTATGCAACACTTATGAAATGCCAGACAGAAAATTATAGAGTGTCTGTGGCGTGAGTGAGTGGAGGAGCGGAGGATTGATTGCTGGATTACTCATTGATGGATGTATTGATTGACGGATGAACGATGGACGGGTTGCAGTAAAGAAGACTCTTCCCAATTAGTGGCAGACAATCGAGGTGGTGGACACAGACTGGGACAAGCTGTCGGCCCAGCGGGACACACACCGTAAACTCCTGAGGAGAGAGAGAGAGGGAGGGAGGGACGAGAGACTGAGAGAGAGAGCAAGAGAGAGAAATGTTGAAATCGACGCTCAAACAAAGAGAGGGAAGATAAGGAGGGCGAGAGTGGCGGACTGCACTGTAAATACCACAGGAGCTGTAAAAGAGTAAAAGAGAGACAAAGACAATCCACCCATTCAACACTGGACGTTTGCTGCAATTACAGCGAAACAATGGGTTAATATTCCACCGGCGCTCGCCCAAACTCAGCCCAGCGACTCCAGGTGTCCATCAGCAGTATGTGTGTGTGTGTGTGTGCTAAAGACAAGCACTGTAATACATGACATCTCTCAGACGTCAGATGATATCTCAGTACGGTTCTGCATTAAACTCTTTGAATGGATTTGTACGGAGGCCATAAAGGGACACGTGATGAGGACAACATGACTTTTGCTGGAAAACACATGTTTTGTGAGAGAATGCAAACCTTTCTCAGGGAAACACAATGATTTTGCAAGATTTTATATAAATTTTATAACTCTATAGTGTACGGCGGCATATTAGAATCTGAAATAAAATGATACGACTTTAGAGAAACATCGCGTGAGTGATTTATACATAGTTCCCACAGGCAAAAAAATTGTCACGTGACCTCCCCGGAGACGCCATATTTGAGGGCAAAACCGCTGTGTTTACCATAGGCGTTTACAACGTTTTATCAGAGAATGTCGTTTTACAAACAAATATTTATGTCTGTTTATATTGTTATGCAAATCATGAAAAGACAAAGTGTAATAGATTATAAAGAGACTATTAAAACAAGACATAGAGAGGTACAATGCGAAAATTTCATTCATAAATGCTGTGTATCCTTATGCAACAAAAGAAGCACTGAGCACCGATTATGCAACTTTGCCTCAGATACAGTATTTTCATGTGTACAATTATCTGGTATTGGTGAGGAGTTTTTACACATGTGAGCATTTCCAAGCCTGGAAATCACTGGAAGTGTACGATCAGATTGACGTGGGGTTGGTTTGGTGACGTTTGCTCAAGTGCAATCAATGGAAAAGTAACTTAAGTCATCATAGCGAAGTAGCATGATGCTAATCTGTCTATTAAAAAGCCATAGCCTGCACAACTTAATTCCTATGTTCCCCAGTCACCGGTGATTTCTGTAATATGCATGTACTTGCGGGCGTCATGGTTCGGTGCATGAATATTAAAATAAATAACTCGCGTGCAATTTAATTAATGTAATGAGGAACTACATTATACGCGGGATCTTTAGGGACATAATCTGAGATTGCAATGCTGGAATGTGAGATCAAACAGTGGAAACAATATTGTTTTGTATGTTTTTAATACCTCGTCATTTTGTTCATACAGGACATTATTCAAACTGCAATGTGTTAACTTATATTTATTTACACTCGCAATAAAACACAACATTGTGCTTTTGTCAAACAAATTCTTGCGTGTTTTGAGTGAGTTTCTTTCCTGTTTATGCTCGCCAGCCATAATCTCCGTCGTTGTTCGGACAAAAGCTTAGTCTTCTCACATCCATGGAGTCTAATGACGGGTATAGTGTAAAATCCCGATTTAACTGAACCTCCGGCACGATTTTATCATCCATTGACTCAGCAGGAGATGACCATTTTCACTTTATAGCACGAAACTCATTTCACTTCGTTCAACTCGTATTGCTTCTTCTTATGTTTTGCCCTAAGCAATGGCGCCGGGTCGGCAAATGCCCGTATGTTGTGACGTCATGTGGGAACTATTTATATGACGTCTCCTGAGATGCGGAACGGTCCTCTGGATGTTCTTGTTCTGTTGTTGGGTGAATTATAGCAAACGCGGAGTTGAAATGGGTGGTTTCACTCTATTCTGATGGACCCTTTACAGTAAGACATTCGGTTGTCTATAAGTCACACTGCACCTACATGTCTATAACTCTCATTAGAGTATTAGTAGAGTATTACAGTTTTTGTTTTCAACTGTTTACGGGCAATTTTATCTCCTTTGTTTGGGTTCTATCAACTCTTCAAGTCCGTCTCTACCTCTTTCTCTACCTGGGCCTCCTCCTCTATCTCCTCCTCTTCCTCTACCTCCTTCTCCTCTTCTTCTTCATCCTTCTCCTCCTCCTCTACCTCTTTCTCCTCTTTGAGCTCCCCCTCTTCTTCTTCTTCTTCTTCCTGCTCCTTCCATTTGTGTTGAAGACATGTGTACACACCTGCTGCCGTTTATAGCACACACCTGAGAGCTGCGTTTTCAGGTGAGCTCATGTGTGCTTCTACACCTGGTGGATGTGAGTGTCCAGTTCATTAGTGTGGTCAATGGCAATCACAATCCTCATCTGTGGCTAAGGTGGGAAAATGTGTGTGTAGTCAGGGTGGCCACAGGTATAAACAATTTAAATGTAAGACTTTTTAAGACCACTTCTAAATTAAATTTAAGACCAAACTTACGATGGAAATATAAATTAAAAATGAAAATATACAGTAATATTTCCAAGTAAACACACTGTCTGTTCAAAATAGTAAAATGACAATAACCAATTGTCAATTGCGTACATGCGGTCGCCTGTGGTGGAGTACTGTGGAGTGAAAAGAAATATAGAAGGCATTTTTATGAATGTCTTAAGCCTTGTATGTTTTAAATAATAAAGTATATTGATAAAGGCTTAGATTTAGTTTTATTAAAGGCATAGAACCAGTTTATCTATAGTGTACTGATAATGGTTTCATATAATTAGTAGGGCTGTGCAAAAATTAATTGCGATTAATCGCATCCAAAATAAAAGTCTGTGTTTACATAATATATTTGTGTGTGCTGTATATAATTATTTTGTATATATAAATACCTATGCATGCATGTATATATTTAAGAATTATTTGCGCTTAAATTCTGTATATATATATATATATATATAAATGCATAATCTATGTTATATAAATATTTTATATATGAATAACACATTTTCTTAAATATATATACATGCATGTGTGTGTATTTACATATACAAAATAATTATATACAGCACACACAAATATATTATGTACACACAGACTTTTATTTTGGATTGATTAATCGCAATTAATTTTTGCACAGCCCTAATAATTAGTTTATTAATTAAACTAATAAAAAGATAAAAAGACTTTGAGATATGTTTGGTAATTGTGCCTTTTAATTTAATAAATTAAAATTAATTTGCTATATTTCAGATCAATATTTGTTTTCAATTTTAATTAACCCTAACTTTATTCTCATTATAAGAATTATAAATAATTGATTACCGTATAAAATAATACTGCAAACACTTAAAAATAAACAGAATAGTACCCTTACGTAGAAAATATTCGACCTGGCTGGTAGAACGATGCATCTTTGCGGTGACATGACAAACATATTTAAGACCTGAATTTAAGACAATTTAATACTTTTTAAGGGCTTATTTTTAGGAAAATTGATTTAAGACTTTTTAATACTTTTTAATGACCTGCGGCCACCCTGGTAGTTTTACATATCACTGTATGTAATTTTTTTGCAAAAAGGGTGAATCAGACAATGTATGTAATGTTGTGAAAATCAATGGTGTTTTGCTCATTGGAGTAGAATTTAGCAAACTTTATTTTAGTCTGTAAGCAATCGTAAAAAACTGTAGTAGAGTATTAATAAAGTATAGTAGACTGGTAGGGTTAGGGTTACGGTTAGATGACATGTACTCAAGTACTCATAGTCAACTGAATCTTCAAAAGGGACCATCAAAATAAAGTGTTACCAAACTGGTTGACTGTAATTCAATTGGGACTAATTAATGTGTGTTAATGTTGTGTGTGTGTGTTTGTTAATGTTAGTGCTGCAAAAGTTAAAAATATTAAATCAAACCGAAATGTTTCAGACTGTCGACTCTTTTATTGGCTGTATTGTTGTTCACCGTGTGATTCTGAGATGATAATTAACACAAGTCCAAATGTGTTCCAGTAAATATGAATATTCAGTGAGTCCCATTCGTGAAAGCAATAATTATGAGCAATAAATGTGTTATTATTGTTTTGCTAATAAAATGTGGTGTTTAAAAGGTTATGTCTATTAAAAAAATTTTCATCAAATGATCAGAGGGAAGTATATCCTGTTGATGAATGTGTGTGTGTGTTAGTCGCCCCGCAGAGATGAGTGTGTGTTCCTTCATTTACCTGGCTTCCAGAGGTGTGTTTGTGTGCAGTAGCTAAGTGTGTGTTAGTCGCCCTGCAGAGATGAGTGTGTGTTCTGCTCTTATCTTAATGGAATCTGAGGCCGGCTGTTAGTTTAGCTGAGGGCCGGGGTGTGGCGGACTCCATTACAGGGCCTTTGTGATGCTAACCCGGGGCCTAGCGCTGGCTCCCCGTGGGGCTAGCGCTGTTGTGTGCTAGCGCTCTCTCCGCGGGGCCGTCTACACCTCACAGCAGGGGCCGGGGGCCGTCAGGCCCGAGTCTCAGTCCTGGGTCTCCGCGGGGTCCCTCATACACACACACACCCGCGCCGTGTGTGTGTGTGTGTGTGTGAGGTCGACACGCACAGAGAGAGAGAGCTTTTCTCAGACTAATTTGAGTGATTTAAGGATAAGGATTTGCGTCAGGCTGGAAGATGATGTAGCATTTGGTGCGCCCCCAAACCCTGCTAATGCTAATGCTAATGCTCCCTACTTAACAAAACTCCTCACGAACACACCAGCCTTCAGCCTTCACACAACCTGTGCGAGATCGAGAGAAACACACACACTCTTGTCCACCACTGCATCTTTAACATAAGCAATAATAAGCAGTTATTAATGTTAGGTAATGTCCGTCTCACCATTTACTACGTTATTCAAATCAACAGTTGTATCGTTTGTATAAATACAAGCAGTATTGCTGAACGTTGATGTGGCATTAGTGTAAAGTGTTAGCGAAACAACATTATGTTTTTGGATTAGTTTAGGACATTTAAACACATTTTCTCTCCAAATCCTCTTTTCTATAGTGCAACCTTTTAACATGTTTAAGGAAATTTAAACACAATTCTCTTTATTCGCAAAGAAATGCTGGATTATTTTAACCCAATTTTAGGTCAGATATGGACAAAGTCAAACATTGGGTTAAAATGTAATAAAAAATGTAACCCAATGGTTGGGTTTGTCCATATTTGACCCAAATTTGGGTTAAAACAACCCAGCATTTTTAAAGTGTACAATAGTGCCGCCATCTCATTACTGTCATGCAAAAAAAAAAAAAAAAAAGATATATTATTATAATATTCACTGATTATGGTAGTATTTGTTGTACCACATTTGTTTGTGCTCATTTAAGTAAAAAAAAAAGACGTATATATATATATATATATATATATATATATAAAATATGATTGTAACATTAGAGCACATTGCAATAATGAGTATTTTGGGGGAAATAATGCAGTGAATGTTTTATTGTATTGTGATCTGGGGTATGTCCTTGACATGCTGTTTGTGACATGTATATAGCACAGTGAAAAAATATGCTTTCCCTGTGTGACGGAGTGTGTGTGTGTGTGTGTGTGATGAGAGGAGCGGTCTTAATCCGGCTGGACTGAGGGGATTGTGCGACTGCAGACAGGAGAGCATATGTCTCTCTGGAGGAGGCCACAACGCTAATTTAAGAACAGAAGCACATCAGAGCGCTTTACGACGAGCCAGCCCAACACACACACATACACACACTGTATATCAACACACATTCATCAACAGGATATACTTCTCTCTGATCATTTCTGAGAACCTGTTAACCAGAACGTTTTATTAACAAAGATTAATAACAAATGTATTGCTCATAATTGATGCTTTCACTAAAGCGAGGTTTGGCTCAAGGCTAAAAACAGCACGTTTATTCTATTGTAGCTTTTGCTTTCTCAAAAGCAATCAGGCCTCTTACTCACACACACACACACACACACACACACACACACAGCGTTCAGTAGCGCTTCATTAACTCGTCATCTTGTCGTAGTTTAACTCTACACACTACCTTTCTTCAGTCAGTTCAGAGAACATTCCCTTCATGGTCTCCATATCGTTCACATCCAAACAAAAGATTTCAAAAACTCAGCGTTCTGAGAACATTCAGTTCTGATCGGTTCTGTTTTGCATGTGGATCGGTTCTGCTGTGGATGCGGATCGGTTCTGTTGTGGATGCGGATCGGTTCTGTTGTGGATGTGGATCGGTTTTGCTGTGGATGCAGTTCGGTTCTGCTGTGGATGCGGATCGGTTCTGTTGTGGATGCGGATCGGTTCTGTTGTGGATGTGGATCGGTTCTGTTGTGGATGTGGATCGGTTCTGTTGTGGATGTGGATCGGTTCTGTTGTGCATGTGGATCGGTTCTGCTGTGGATGCGGATCGGTTCTGTTGTGGATGTGGATCGGTTCTGTTTTGCATGTGGATCGGTTCTGCTGTGGATGTGGATCGGTTCTGCTGTGGATGCGGATTGGTTCTGCTGTGGATGCGGATTGGTTCTGCTGTGGATGTGGATCGGTTCTGCTGTGGATGCGGATTGGTTCTGCTGTGGATGCGGATTGGTTCTGCTGTGGATGTGGATCGGTTCTGCTGTGGATGCGGATTGGTTCTGCTGTGGATGCGGATCGGTTCTGCTGTGGATGTGGATCGGTTCTGCTGTGGATGCGGATTGGTTCTGCTGTGGATGTGGATCGGTTCTGCTGTGGATGTGGATCGGTTCTGCTGTGGATCGGTTCTGCTGTGGATGCGGATTGGTTCTGCTGTGGATGTGGATCGGTTCTGCTGTGGATCGGTTCTGCTGTGGATGCGGATTGGTTCTGCTGTGGATGTGGATCGGTTCTGCTGTGGATCGGTTCTGCTGTGGATGCGGATTGGTTCTGCTGTGGATCGGTTCTGCTGTGGATGCGGATTGGTTCTGCTGTGGATCGGTTCTGCTGTGGATCGGTTCTGCTGTGGATGCGGATTGGTTCTGCTGTGGATCGGTTCTGCTGTGGATCGGTTCTGCTGTGGATGCGGATTGGTTCTGCTGTGGATGTGGATTGGTTCTGCTGTGGATCGGTTCTGCTGTGGATGCGGATTGGTTCTGCTGTGGATCGGTTCTGCTGTGGATGCGGATTGGTTCTGCTGTGGATGTGGATCGGTTCTGTTGTGGATGTGGATCGGTTCTGCTGTGGATGTGGATCGGCTCTGCAGAGGATGTGGATCAGTTTTGCTGTGGATGTGGATCGGTTCTGTTGTGGATGTGGATTGGTTCTGTTGTGGATGCGGATCGGTTCTGCTGTGGATGTGGATTGGTTCTGCTGTGGATGTGGATCGGTTCTGCTGTGGATCGGTTCTGCTGTGGATGCGGATCGGTTCTGCTGTGGATCGGTTCTGCTGTGGATGTGGATCGGTTCTGTTGTGGATGTGGATCAGTTTTGCTGTGGATGTGGATCGGTTCTGTTGTTGATGTGGATCGGTTCTGCTGTGGATGTGGATCAGTTCTGCTGTGGATCGGTTCTGCTGTGGATGCGGATCGGTTCTGTTGTGGATGTGGATCGGTTCTGCAGTGGATGTGGATCGGTTCTGCAGTGGATGTGGATCAGTTCTGCTGTGGATCGGTTCTGCTGTGGATGTGGATCGGTTCTGCAGTGGATGTGGATCGGTTCTGCAGTGGATGTGGATCGGTTCTGTTGTGGATGTGGATCAGTTCTGCTGTGGATCGGTTCTGCTGTGGATGTGGATCGGTTCTGCAGTGGATGTGGATCGGTTCTGCAGTGGATGTGGATCGGTTCTGCTGTGGATGCGGATCGGTTCTGCTGTGGATGTGGATCGGTTCTGCTGGAGGAATGAGGGACTCGTTTGGGTTCATGCTGACACCTCAGTTTCTCTTTATTTTGATGTAAATCCCTCCAATGAGAGTTAGCTGACATGTATAGCGCTTTTCCACTGCCGGTAGGGTTCGGTACGGCTCGGTACGGTTCGCTACGGTTCGGTTCGGTACGGCTCGGTACGGTTCGGTACGGCTCGGTACGGTTCGGTACGGTTCGGTACGGCTCGGTACGGCTCGGTACCCTGCAGTGGAAAAACGCCAAAGCGTGTCGTACCACACCATGCAGTGGAAAAGCGCTTGTAGACACTTATAGTCACATCATGTTCATCATACTTCACTATCCTGAGATCGGCTGTTCATGATCAACTACAGCAGAACAATGACATCATGGCAGAAACCTGTCAATCACACTTTCAACATACAAAACAATGAGCCGTTCTCTCTCACTATGGGCAATGATTCAGTGTTAACAAACTCTCTCTCTGCCGTGCAGGTTCTGTTTCTGACTGGACGTCTCCTCTGGCTCTGTCAGATAACAACACACTTCCCTCTTTTTTTCACTCCTCTGACCCTCATCCATACATCTCCATCATCCCCATCAGCACATCCGAGAGAGAGGGAGAGAGAGAGGGGGATCAGAGAGAGAGAGAGATAAAGAGGGAGCGAGGGGGAGAAGAGAGAGAGAGAGAGAGTGGGGGGAGAGGGAGAGAGAGAGAGGGGAAGTGTAGAGTTGATGTATAACTGATCAGTCGTCCTCAGGACAGGTGTGTGTGTGTGTGTGCGTGTGTGTGTGTGTGTGTGTGTGTGAACCCTGGGTCAGCAGGAGGAAGAACCTCCATTTTCCTCCACAAAACAATCCTGTGTGAGAGTGTGAAAGACTCAGATTACTATCACCTCACACACATCAGAAGTACATTCATTAGCCCGTAACAAAAGGGCCCTAAACCTCCCACACACACACACAACACACACTGACACATACTGACACATACACACATACTGACACACACACACCTGTCCTATAGTAACATACTCCTTGTGATAAGACATTTACCTGAACGTTTTATATTGTTCTTTGTTATTGAAAGGATGTAAGAATGCAATGTTGTATTCACATCTCACTCTCTCCCTGCAACACACACACACACACACACACACACACACAGATAGAGTGTCACTTCAAAGGGCGTCCCTCGGCCCCGGGCCTGAAAACCGAGTGCTTTCATGAGAAGAGCTGATTTCTGTTATGGGTCAGAGCAGGCTTTCCCTTTCATACCTTTATAGGTCACACACACACACACACACACACACGCACGCACACAACCTAAACAAAGAAACGGTGTTGCATTAAATATGAAATTTTAAAGTATGTATTTTTGTCATGTAAAGCATTCTCCAATAATTTAGGTTTTTCATTGCATTTGTTCGGCTGTGTTCTGTAAGTATCGGTGTGGGTTTCGTCCAGAACTGAAGTCCGTGTGTCCCGTGTCGTTTTTGACCCCGCCGACCTTCATCGTACGGACTGAAACCTGCAGAAGACAGACAGTCTTATTAGTTAATGCTGACTGGATATTGTATTTTTGGGGGAACCGCCCCTTTAAATGGACAGAGATAAAAGCATGAATGAATGAATAAAGAATGACCGGTTCAGTGCGGACCGAAAGCGTGAACACGGAGGCATTATTCTCTCTGACTCGCACAGAAATAAGAGCACAGAAATTACTCTGAGAGAAATAAAAAATTGCAGTAATTTTCCTGCCAGAAACCCATGAAACAGGACAGATCATTATCACAGGATCATCTCAGTGTCATTAAAAAAAATCCTCATTTCTTGTTGATATCCGCCAGTCTCAGAAGACTCGTTTGCATAAAGCTGAGGACAACCGCATTCACCATGTGAAAATATCGAGATGCAAAACAGTTTATTTTCTTTACTTTCAAAAACCAGTTCACCAAGTGTCAGAGATTTCCTTTGCAAATTAGTCGGATGACTATCAAACACATTATTAATCTCTGTCTGATTTCCACACTAATACGCCTTCAGTGCCTGAAAGTCTGCCGAAAGGCCTCGCCGTGAGCAAATATCAGGAGGAACGCGAGCAGATAATGAGTGTGAGGGGAAACCAGGTCGGATTAAAAGGCAAGGGTTCGCTCTGTGTTTTACGGCCGGACTGTTTACATGTAAAAGCTTTTAATAAGAGGCTGGCAGGAACAGACAACAGACTGAGGCTTTCATCTCGCACAAACTCTTCTCCTTATTTACGAGCGTTGTGTCCCACTGTGTAAACAGGCCAGCGTTACACAACACGCTACACACTCCTCGTGTGCTCAAGATAACTGCAGCGCCACACATGATCTGTTCAGCTTCATCAATCAAACCGGTATAGAAATGAGTCAAGAAAGATCAATCTTCATGTGTGTTCATAGACGGGAAACGCTCACGGCGACATCCGCAAAATATAAAGAGATCTTCTGAAGAGACATGCTTTATATTATAACATTGATTAACACACATATAGTATTCATTACTTCAGACAGCTCATTCTTTAAATTAATAGATTTTTAGTTAACTAACTTTCCTCTGATAACAGATCGCTGTGAACTGTAATGTGGACTCGTGTATTCTCAGTAAAGCTGTTTTGAAATGACTACGTTATCTCACGACCAATTCGTACGAGTGATTCAAAAGTGGCTAATTCATACGACCTCACTCGTACGAATTTGTACGATTTGTCTAAACCCACGTGACGGTTATGTTTAGGGGCGGGGTCAGGGGTAGGTCATTCGTACGAATTCATACGAATTGGCTAATTCGTACAATATGTACGATTTAGCAAAATTGTACTAATTCGTACGAGTGAGGTCGTACGAATTAGCCACCTCGTAAAATTCGTACGAATTCCCATGAGATCGGGTTGGAAATGATGTGTATTGTGAAAAGCGCGACACAAATGAAAATATCACATTAGGGGTTACGTTCACAGATTTATTAAACTCCTTCGTGGTCAAGCAAAACGTCACCGGACCAACTCATCGTCTTAATCGTACACTCGATTTAATTATATCATATGGAACCGATCCAACCAATATACATATCATTCCACAAAGCGACGACATCACTGACCATCACATGGTTACTGTATATTACGTACTGCTGTAATATGTCATGCTGCACCACGTTATCAACCAGGTAGAACAATTCTTCCATCCACCATAGATCATTTCTCAAATAGCTTACCTGATCTGACTCAGCTGCTGCCTGAACCCAAACAAACAGATGAACTAGACCAACTAACTAGCACTATCAGCTAACAAAGTTAGGTTCTGAGAACGTTTTTCTAACGTTCCATTTTGGTTGTGGGAACGTTAATTTAAAATGTTCTAAAAACGTGGAAATGTCCAGTTTGCTTAACGTTGCTGGAACAGTGTCTTAATGTTTGCAGAACGTTGCTGGAACGTTAGCATAATGTTGTCAGAACGTTATCCTAAGGTTAGCATAATGTTGCTGGAACGTTATGAGAACGTTTATCAAACACAAATAACCTGATAAAGACGTTCCGATAACGTTGTTCTAAGAACGTTTTTCATCAACGTAATGAGAACCTTCATCAAATACAAATAACGTGATAAAGACGTTCCAAGAACGTTGTTCTAAGAACGTTTTCTCTCAACGTTACAAGAACGTTAATAATGTTATATGAACGTTCGGAAAACATTATTTTAATAACGTTTTGTCCTAACATTTACACAACTTTTAAAGAACGTTAGTGAATGTTCTGGGAACGTTCCCTGTTAGCTGGGATGAGCTCCGTTCTCTCTAGATCTAGAACATTGGATATTGTTGCACCCATTTGATTAAAAAAGGTCAGAGAAAAAAGTACAGCACCATGGTACAATAATACTACGTATGTTTTAAAGAGAGAAACCTGTAAGTTAGAGCGTAAATGGAAAAAAAAAACGAATTTAGAGGTCTTTAGAATGTCGTGGAAAGACAGTATGTCACGTTATAAAAAGACACTAAAAACGGCCAGGGCTGAGCACCTCAGCAAACTAATAGAAAACAACCAAAATAATCCAAGGTTTTTATTTAACACTGTGGAATAAACCGTCGAAACCTGAACAAAATATCCCGTTACAGTTTAGTAGTAATGATTTCATGAACTTCTTCACAGAGAAAATTGAAAGCAACAGAATCACAATCATAAACTCTCAATTTTTGCTTGCGCCTTATAATTCAGACACAATTATCACCCCGCAAGAACAATTACAATGCTTTACAAACATAGAACAAAAAGAGTTAAATAAACTTATCACTTCATTTAAAACAACAACATGTTTATTAGATCCTACACCAACCAAACTATTGAAAGAAGTGTAACCTATCGTGGAAGAGCCTCTTCTTAACATTATTAACTCGTCTTTATCTTTAGGTCATGTTCCAAGAACGTTCAAGCTAGCAGTTATAAAACCTCTTATTGAGAAACCGCAATTAGATCCAAATAACCTAGCAAATTACCATCTCAAATCTTCCATTTATGTCAAAAATATCAAAAAAGGTTGTGTCCGCTCAAATCGGCTCTTTCTTGCAAGAAAACGACATCTATGAAAAGTTTCAGTCTGGATTCAGGCCACATCATAGCACTGAAACTGCACTAGTTAGAATCACAAATGATTTACTTCTAGCTTCGGACCAAGGCTGTATCTCAATACTAGTTTTACTTGATCTTAGCGCTGCGTTCGATACTATAGATCACACAATACTATTAGATCGACTACACAATTACATTGGTGTTCAAGGACAAGCATTAAGCTGGTTCAGGTCATACTTATCTGACCGCTATACCATTTCGTCTACTTAAATGGAGAAAAATCGATCATAACTTCGGCAAACTATGGAGTGCTGCAGGGATCTGTGTTAGGCCCTTTATTATTCTCAAGAATATAGAGGACATCTGATCCGGTAAACTTGAGCTCAAACGTGACACCAGAACCAATGAGGTTTGAGCTTACATTTACCATATATGGGCATTTATCAATGTTTAAATGGGTTTAACCTTATGATTCAAACCCACATGTGTTGGCCCAGATCTGTAGATTTGTAGATCTGTAGATTTGTAGATCTGTAAATTTGTTTATCTGTATATTTTATATTTGTAGATCTGTAGATTTGTAGAGCTGTAGATCTGTAGATTTGTATATCTGTACATTTTTATATTTGTAGAGCTGTAGATTTGTAGATCTGTATATTTGTACATTTGTAGATCTGTATATTTGTAGATTTATAGACCTGTAGATTTGTAGATCTGTAAATTTGTCGATTTGTAGATCTGTACATTTGTAAATTTGTAGATCTGTAGATTTGTAGATCTGTACATTTGTCGATTTGTAGATCTGTAAATTTGTAGATTTGTAGATCTGTATATTTGTAGATTTGTAGATCTGTAGATTTGTAGATCTGTAAATTTGTAGATTTGTAGCCTGTACATTTGTAAATTTGTAGATCTGTAGATTTGTAGATCTGTACATTTGTAGATTTGTAGATCTGTAAATTTGTAGATTTGTAGATCTGTACATTTGTAAATTTGTAGATCTGTAGATTTGTAGATCTGTAAATGTGTTTATCTGTATATTTTTATATTTGTAGAGCTGTAAATTTGTAGATCTGTATATTTTTAGATTTGTAGACCTGTAGATTTGTAGACCTGTAGATTTGTAGATCTGTAAATTTGTTTATCTGTATATTTTTATATTTGTAGAGCTGTAAATTTGTAGATTTGTAGATCTGTAGATTTGTAGATCTGTAAATTTGTTTATCTGTATATTTGTAGATTTGTATATTTGTAGAACTCCATATTTGTAGATTTGTATATCTGTATATTTTTTATATTTGTAGAGCTGTAGATTTGTAGATCTGTACATTTGCAGATTTGTAGATCTGTAGATTTGTAGATCTGTAAATTTGTTTATCTGTATATTTTAATATTTGTAGATCTGTAGATTTGTAGATCTGTATATTTGTATATTTGTAGATCTGTATATTTGTAGATGTGTATATTTGTAGATCTGTATATTTGTAGATTTGTCGGCACCACAGATGTTCCATAAAGCCCGTTCCAAAATAGAGGATATTTTCTTTCTCTATAAACATTCATAAAGAGATATGCACTCTAAAAATGCTGGTTGTTTTAATTAAATTTTGGGTCAAATATGGACAAACCCACACGTTGCAATTAAAAATGTAACCCAACGGCTGGGTTTGTCCATATTTGACCCAAAATTTATTTAAAACAACCCAGCATTTCTTAGAGAGGCCTCTCCAAAGTAGGAAGTCGTCTTATAATGTGCCGAGCTCAGCAAGTCTCGTTCGCATGCAGTGTGGAAGATCTGTCATATTGGGATAATACTTTCACTTTTGTTCAGCGCTAAGATCTCATCACTCGAACATGAGAAACACCTGTTCTCGTTAACCCTGCAGGCTAAAACTGCAGCACACACACACACACACACCCCGCGGCTGAAACTGCACTCCTCTACACAACATGCCAAACTGAGTTCACAAGAAGAAAAAGTATCACTCCACAAATATTAACAGCTCGTACACTTTCACCATAAGCACAAACAAAGATGAGCAAAAAGGACATTCATCACCTGCAGATGTCGGCGTGTGTTTGTCCAATCGTAAACGGACCACAAAATGAGCCCATCATTTACACTTTCCTCAATAAAACTCATTCCCATTCGCAAGGCCACTTTGACCTCTGAACGTTTACATTTAAAGCTGCTATTATTAAAGATGTGCATGTCTTCTTGCTGTCATAACTTGAAAATGCATCTGTCTACGTTTTGGCCTTTTTGAAGACGTTCTCCCGAGTGGATAAAAGTGAATATGTTGTGAAAACTGCATTCAAAACCACATGTTTCTCCGATAGATGTGTTTATCCTATCGATGTGCTACTCTCACTTTTACGGTGTTGTTAAAGATATAGTTTCCCTGAATCGTCGGCGAAACATGAGGGCGATTGCGTAAGTGATGAGTTATTATTGTCTTTATTATGTCTGGTCTCTCCGCATCAGCTCAGACAGATCGGAAACATGTCGGCCAGATCAAGGAAAACGCAAGAGTGTGTTCTGTAATGACGTCCGGATAAATGTGGGATTGCCGGAAAGCTTCCCAATAAAAGTGATAATATTTGTTAGTTCTGCTATTATCATTCGCTAAGCTATCGTTAAAACATTAAAACACAGGATGCCACGGGAAACGTGTTCAAAAGCATCGCATACAAATATTTCTATTTATTAGAATATAAAAAATGTGGTAACTTCGGTAATGATTTCATGTAGGCCTAGTTTAAGTGCTTAACGCCATTAACGAGAATGGCATATTTAATCTAAAGTTGTGTATCAGATCAATCTTTTATGTATTTAAACTGTTATTGTGAACAGGCACTGTATTTATGATTAAGATTCATAATGAATATTACAGTGTTTTCCGTCATCAGTTCCTCAGATCATCATCGGTGTCGTTAAACGGCAGATGTTCGTACGCAGGATCAGAGGTACCTACAGATGTACTGACACGTTCTCCCGGCAAGTGTGTGTTTATAAATGACCGGCTCATTCAGGGCCTGTTGTTGTGCGACGCAGCGGTCATAAACGAGGCCCGGATCTGGGCCGTTCCAGTGATCTTTTGGTGTTTGTTGTGAAATGACACTGTTTCTGATGTATCCGGATAACTGTAGTATCGCCTCCCACTAAGGCAGACACAGGCGACGCGCCAGCGCCTCTGAAACACACCGTGTCTGCGGTGACAGCTGAGCGGCGGGGTCAGGGATCGATCCGCACACACACTCACCCCTCGGCTTGCTCACATTTCGGACACGGCTCTGTCTAAACACATGACAGCATGATCCCGTGACCCCACACGATGGCCTGTGTTATGCCAAGACGTGTGTCTGGCAAGCGGCCCCTAATCCGGCACAGAAGGCACCGGGGCCTGTGTAAGCACTGAGACACAAATATCAAGGGAACGTCACTGTGAACGAGGAAACCCGAACCCTCATGCTGAGCAGACTCAAGCAACTGGCAAAACGACACCCGATGTAACGAGGGCCGAGGAAATGACTTAAATGACACTGTATCTTACTTTATGTTAATGCGTCTCCTAATACACAAACTTTCGCTATTCATTAAGAAAATAATTTGATAGACAGAATACATTTGATTAGGGCTGCCCGTTTAACGCGTTATTAACGGCGTTAACGCAAACCCATTTTAACGGCGTTAATTTTTTTATCGCGCGATTAACGGTCTTTTTGTCCTAGCAAACTTTGTCGTTTTTTCACATGCTTTTGCAACAGGACGCGGCATGGATCCATTTCTGCGTCTCGCACTCGTCATCCACTCAAAGCCTGTGTGTGAGACCAAAATTAGCTGAACAATGACAAATGTGACCCAACCAGAAATGAGTGACAGTTATGTATTTGACTCCCTGTTTTTAACAAATGCTGGGGTTAAAATAATAATATTAACTGTGTGCTTGGGACTGAGAGCATTCTCAGCTCAGGTGATTGGCTCATGACGGACGTGTGCACGAGTAAAGATGGCTGTAAAACACACTGTAGTGAGAGGAATAGTGACAGTTTCTACAGTGCTTAAGATTGCTTTTAGCTGCCTGTGAAAGCTTTTAAGTTAATTATATGATAATTTAACAACACATTTGCACATTAGCCAGCTCCTTTTGTGTTGGAATACTGGTGAAATGCTGTTTAAATGAATGTAAATCAAGTGATCCTAGTGCTCCTCACTTTCCCAATTGCACATTAAACATCAGAGATGGAGAGATGAAGTTCATGAGTTCGGCATTTACTGAACTCTAAAAACAACAGTGTCGAGCAGGACGAGGTGGCGTGAGTGATAATGAACGACAGCTGTGAGACGCACCGGTCTCGTATCTCTCACGGAGGACCGACGACAGTGAAGATGGAGAGAGGAACAGGCCTGATTCTGTGTTGTGTTTTGTGTCTGTTTTATGTGGCCTGCAGTCGTCCGTGAGGGGCTGCTGGCTTATACTTTCATTTTTGTATTTGTTTATTTATTTATTAAACTGTTGAATGGCGGTTCCTGCTTCCGTCTTCCCATAACAACGAACCCCGTTTCAACAACCAATCATAAGCTTCTCATGTGTAAATAAACACAGTCTAAAACACGCAACGCTAAAGATTATGTTCTTTAAATACATTTTCTTGTGATTTATTGTTCAGCAGCATTTTAAAAAGTTACATTCAATTGAAATAATTATTAGCTTCTCATCAACTCACAAACCCTCGTTTGAGAATCCGTGTCGGGGTTTTATTTAAATCTCTAATAGTTTTGCTTGTCTCAGCAAAGACCAGAATGCCGCAGTCAGACTAGACTTTGCTACAGATGGTAGTAATATGTTATCATACTCTGTACAAATAATTCCATCCTAAATGTAAAAATATTAAAAATTATATACAAATATCAACTCCATGTTACTGCAATGCTGCAATCCTGCAGATTTAAAGTTTGCATTCTTTAAATTCAGCTAAGAGGTCACATGACATATCGATCTTCTATTGATCTTCTATTGATCTTCTATTAGTCTTTTATCGATCTTCTCTTCTATTGGTCTTCTATCAATATTCTATTGGTCTTCTATTGGTCTTCAATTGGTCTTCTATTGGTCTTTTATCGATCTTCTCTTCTATTGGTCTTCAATTGGTCTTCTATTGGTCTTCCATCAATATTCTATTGGTCTTCTATCAATCTTCTATTGGTCTTCTATTGGTCTTTTATCGATCTTCTCTTCTATTGTCCTTATATTGGTCTTCTATTGGTCTTCAATTGGTCTTCTATTATGCTTTTATCGATCTTCTCTTCTATTGGTCTTCTATCGATCTTCTCTTCTATTGTCCTTATATTGGTCTTCTATTGGTCTTCTATTAGGCTTCTATCAATCTTCTATCAGTCTTCCATTGGTCTTCTATCGATCTTCTCTTCTATTGTCCTTATATTGGTCTTCTATTGGTCTTCTATTGGTCTTCTATTAGGCTTCTATCAATCTTCTATCAGTCTTCTATTGGTCTTCTGTTGATCTTCTCTTCTATTGGTCTTCTATTGGTCTTCTATCAGTCTTCTATTGCTCTTCTATCGATCTTCTCTTCTATTGGTCTTTATTGGTCTTCTATCAATCTTCTATTGGGCTTTTATTGGGCTTCTATTGGTATTGGTTGGCGTTCGCTAAACTTGAACTTTGGAAAACTGAGAAGTTTGCATCTCCTACATTTGCATTCGTATTAAAGGGACACTTCCCCCATTTGCATGAAGCTTTGTATCTTTAGAAACCCAGTCATATTTTTGAATGGTCATGGTTTATTCCCTTATTTTCGCCTGAGATGGGAGAAATAAAGATTTAAGTGTTTTACTTCCTGCTTATTATGATGTAAAACTCGTCATTGTGCGTCATAATAAGCAGTAAGTCACATTTCATTGAAAAGTGTAGAGACTACAAACATTACCTCCTCATTATTCCCAGGTGTGGGACCCACTCACCCTACTGGCCTATTACAGATCAGTGGGTGGGACTTCACTGGTGCCTTTCATTCGGTCCTCGCACCGCTCTCATATCCCTCGCCCTCATCCTGCTCGCCACAGCCAACTAACTAGACATTTTGTGTGAAATTAATTTCTCTGGTGGCAGCTAACGTTAGCCTTGTAGACGAAAGAGTGTTTTCTCTGATGTTGCGCTGTTCTGGATTAGTGGGTGCATTGTGGGAGTTGTTGTCTTACATACAAATGCGCCTTTAAGTTATTTAGTTAGGTCAAGAGGGCACCAAATTCAAAAATTCTTTTACATTTCGGCTACATATATGATCCACTTTCAATAAAGATTAATGTTGAAATGGGTGAGATGCTCCTTTAATGGAAGTCAATGGAATGAATGAACATTCAATTGTGACCGGCTCTTAAATGACAAATTCAACAATAGCTTGCTTTATGTCACATCACGTTCATTTCTCTGTGATTTTATCGTCCTGATTAGGAAAAGCTCACATTTGTATGATGTGGTTGAAAATCCAATTGCGACTGGGTAATTCAGGGGCTTTCCATCACAATCTGTGTCTACTTCTCAGATGCTTCTGCTCTCTCAACCCTCACCACATTTCCTCTGTGAATGATCTTTGCAGAATTCCCATAACGTAACATCAGCATCCCACGCACATCTCTCCCACGGACTCTCACTATATGCTAAAAAGCATCTTTGTGACGGCATCTCACACATCTCATGTGAAATCAGGCACCCCCTCCCCCGACTGGCTTTAAATGGGCCAGTGAAGACAGAGGCGTGTCACTTTGAAGTCTTCCTCTCCGCCATGCGTTCTTCGTCTCCTCCAGCATAAAGAGCAGCATTGAGCACGCGTGCCTGTTTACCCGCTGTCCGTGGACTCATGTTACCCTCCGCTCTTTGATCCACGGCTCCCGTAATAAAGAATTTCTGGAGAAGGCATTGTTTACTGGGGTCTAGACGGCAGCGGCAAAAGGAGAAGCCGAGGGAGAGGAAGAAAAGGCTTCCCTTTTTCTCCAGCGAGGGGAAGTGGTGTCGTGAAGGTGACTAACTTTCAGACGGCCAGTGAGCCGTTACTCATAGTCCACACCGCAGATAAAGTTAGAAGAAAGGAAGGAGAGATCGGACACAAACAAGACAAAATGGAAAATGAGCCACAAGCTATAGATATGCTCATTTTTGGTATATGGACATTGAGTTCTCCAAATTTAGAGACATGTTAATAAAGTACACGGGTGCTGTTGAATCGCAGTGGTTCTCAATTGGATTTGCCTCAGAAATATATCATGAAAATCAGTGCTATAATCGTGCTTCTACCAACCCAGAAAACGTGAAAAGTGAAACCCAGTAACTTTGTTTTGGTGGGCCTTTCTCTGCAAGCATGTCCAAAAATAAGCCGATTAGATATCGCTCCCCTTCTGACGTATGAAGAGGATCTTATTATAATATTATCGGCCCTTAATCTGCACGTTGTGTTCGGCGAGCGCCAACCAGTTGTAACGCACTGGAGAAGATCCAGCTGAGCCTGAAACTGTTCTGAGGTCAGCACAGACGACACTGAACACTACTGACCAGAACATGTGACCGCTGTCTTATAAACACTGTCTCAGGAACTGTGGACACTTGTGGAAGAGTTCAACATGACGCCACATGCAAGTCGATCAGATAACTCCACAATCCACTAACTTTCAGAAACGTCCAGGTTGAAAGTTGAACCTCTTCCTAAATCTCTGCGTAACTCTGCACTCGCATTTTCGATGAGCAAGATGTGTGTGTGTTTTGTGTATGTGTAGAAAGTTTTGTTATTGCTGGAGAATCTGAAGCTCATGTAAAGTCTTCCCCCCCCCTTCTGAATGGAGGTCTAATGGTGCAAAGCCTATGAAGCAATCATGATTTATTTATTTATTTAACATATGTCTGCATTAAAAGTACCATTTCGGCAATGAGAACATTTCCGAGCCAAATAAAGATAATTGAACCAATCAGATCAGAGTAAATCGAGTGTCAGCGAGAAGCTCATCTGATTGGCTACATGATGAGATGAAAAATCTGTAAGTGAGAGGATCGTGCCCAAACTGGAAGCGCACTAGCGCAGGTAAAAGAAAGATGCAACTGTACAGATCGGGTTATTTCGGGAACTTCTTTGCTCAATGCACACAAGACATTTGCAACAGTTTAGTTCTTTACGCAAAGTTTGATTTTATGCAATTCATCTGTTTTGCAGTTCCTGCCTCTGGTGTTTTTGCTTGCAGATTACTGTTCGCAGGCCTGCGATGCTTTTGGCCGCATTGGTGTGCAAAAACTGTGCCAAAGGTGTAAGCGTGGAAAAATTAAAGTCTGAAGAATACAGATCTTGTTTATTTTGTGTTAGCATGAAGCTGCAACTTCAAAATACATGAATACACATGAGAGAAACTACACTTGAAGGGCGATTTACACTTTTACAAATCTTTTTCTTGCGCATGCAAATTTATTTTACACAATCGGTGGGTGGCCGATCAGGGGTGGTCACTACTGGCTTGTAGATGTACCATACAAATTAAATAAATCCATCAAAATATGAGGAATATACAGTATATATATATATAGTATATCAAATGTTTTAAATATGAGGGAAGAACAAAACACTAAACTTGGTTAAGGTATTTATCCGACTAAATTATTTGGCGAACAAAGTCAGACTACAGCTGCAGGTTTTGTGTTCCTGCAAGAAAGAAATCAATCAGAGAAATGTAAGAATACGAATATTTGAATTAAGGATGAAGATGTCAATTTTGCTATAGGCCAGACACCACTTGTGGCCACTACTGTGAATGCATCCAAAATGACATGCTTGATGTGGACATGAATGAACTGGAAGTATTATTATCGAGGATTTTGGTTCATCATTTAATTGAATTAAAATTGAACACCTTGGACACCCTGAATAAAATAACACTGGTAAAAGTACAGCATTCAAGGGTTTTATAGCGTTAATCGTTGGATAACACCGACTGTACACATGTTTAACAGTAACATAGGTGGTGCAATCAATACTGCAAAGTATTGAGTTAGCAGCGTATCGGTATTACAGACATACACTTTCTGAATGATATTAAGGATTGCACAATTGCTCATGCTTGTAGAAGCACCTTTATCTCCACGTCTCCCGCTCTCTCTCGCTCTCTCCTTTCAGCTCAACGATTTATTGATGAGAAAGCGATTTGGGCATCATTATGTGTAAGTGAGAACCTTGAATTTTTTATGTGAGGTACGTGTGATGGTGTGAGGTGCTGGCTGCGAGAACGGACATCTTTAGTTTCACAGACTGTAGGTAAGAGTCACTGAGCAAATATCCAGCAGATCGTCTGTGAATGTTTGAACTCCAGGCTCTAGGTAACTTTAGTCACTGCAAATTCTTAATGAATATGTTTTGTCTTGTTGTCCAGTAAAATTAAACAAATTTAACTGATAAGCAAAACTGCTTAATTCAATTCATACTTATTTGTATAGCACTTTTAACAAGACATATTGTTTCAAAGCAATTTACAAAAAAAATTGCATTCTATGACATTCTGTGTATAATTGAGTATCATCAGCATAACAGTGGAAACTAATTCCAATATTACCAAGGAGAAGGATATTGAAATATTGAAATAGCAGAGGGCCTAAAACAGACCCTTGTGGCACTCCATAACTTACTGACGTTAACTTGGATTTTTTCCCTATTTAAATAGACAAAATGTTATCAGTCTGATAGATACAATGTAAATGCCTATCCCTGAATACCAGAGTCATCTTGTAATCAATCTAAGAATGAATGAATAAATGAATGAATAAAGGTTTATTCAGTTACTAAGCATAAAACAGAATATGAAGAGTTCAGATGCAAAAGCCTCTAAGTGCCATTTGAAATTTTCTTCTAGAATGATCGTTTTTATCAAGCTTGTTCAGTGATTTCACTTAAATGGCAATGATAATTACCTATTAATTGTTATTTAAGTGAAATTACTGAACTTAAATATACAAGTTTGATAAAAATCATCATTCAAGAAGAAAATTTCAAATGGCATTTAGAGGCTTTTGCATCTGAACTCTTCATATATATATACATCAAGTTCATTACAAACAAAACAAAAAAGGTAACCGAACAGGTGTAGGCTGAAGCCGTGGCTTATTACGCCTACCCTAATTACAAAACAACATCTACCCATCAAAATTTGAACATAAACAATATACATGTATAAACATATGCATACATATACTCGTATACATATATGCATACGTACAAACCCCTGCACTTGATTACAAATATTTATTTATAACTTATATTATTGAAAACTAAGCACAACAATTATGCATAAACTTATCTTAGACAATATTTCTTAAGCATCCGAATATTTGTCAAAAATTAGGATTTTAAACTGTTTTTTAAAGTAATGAATGGAATTGCTCCTCTTAAGATCATCGGTGAGACCATTCCACAAGTCAACCCCTTTTACCGTGATGGTGCATTTAAAGTTTGTTCTGACCTTCTGTTTTTTATACATGTTCTCTCCTCTTAAGTTATATTTCTGTTCCCTGTTTTCAAACAAACATATTTCAGGCACTATTTTCCTATTAACTTTGAACATAAATACGGCGGTATTCAGACTGACTAAATCGGAAAATTTTATTGCTTTGAATTTACGGAATATAGAATTTGTCGGTTCGTTATATTGGGAATGATTAACTATCCTTATAGCTTTTTTTTTTTTGTAAAATAAACATGTAATGATATATAGTGTCGAAAGTAACACTAAAATCAGTCTTGAGATGCAGCCTTGGTCAGTAAGTCTTTTGTCATTTTAATGAGCACAGTTTCTGTGCTATGATTAGGCCTGAATCCTGGCTGAAACTTTTCATAAATGTCTTTCTTTTTTGTTTTCTTTTTTGCAAAAAGGAGCACAACTGAGCTTAAGATGCTCCAGCTATAGTTTTCAGAGATCTACTGAATTTTTTTTCTTTTTCTTTTTTGTTTTAAGCAGAAATGTAAGAAAGTATTGGGTTTTAAAGCCAAATTTGATGAGCTTATGTAAAAGAAGATAAAAAAAGACAAAAATACTAGTTATTTTACAGTGTTGTCTTTACTAGTTTAGGAGGAATGAGAGTGGAAAGATTTCTGAAGAGTTTCGCTGGAGCCTTGGCAGATCACTCGTATTGTGTCGTCTTCTCAGCTGACATGAAAGGCTGGTCTTCGTTGGAAAAGAGGCTTGTAAGCTGAGAGGGAGACAGTGTAAGCTTATTAGACATCCATATCTGTTTCACTGGCCATCTTCAGGACTCAATGCTTAATTAGGGCTGGGAAACTAATAAAGGAAATTTAAACTCAACGAGTAACTCTATAACTTTATCTTTCGCCCTTTTTTTTAGTCACACTAGTCTAATTGAATCAGAGAACTTGGTGGACACAAACGAAACAGTGAATGGAGACGCTCTCACTACAGTCATGAAAACACTGCAGACACACACACAGACACTACAGTGGGTTTGTGTGTGTAATTAAAGAGCTCAGGGATGCACAGCAGTGTAATTTTAGTATCATTGATGTAGTTTTTGTTGACATTGTGCATCTTTTTTAATTTACATTTCTGTTAAAGTTTAAGTAATTTGATTGTGTGTTTTTGTATGTATGTCTATATAGTTTTAGCACTTAAACTAAAAGAAAAATAGAAAGGTTATCTTGGCAACTACACTGAACAAAATTATGAACGCAACACTTTTGTTTTTGCCCCCATTTTTCACGAGCTGCATGAACTCAAAGGTCTAAGATATACTTTTTCTATGTACACAAAAGGGATATTTCTCTCAAATGTTGTTCCCAGATCTGTCTAAATCTGTGTTATTTTTAAGTTATTTTTAAATTTAAGTAATTTGGTTGTGTTTTTTTGTATGTTTATATAGTTTTCGCACTTAAACTTACAGAAAATTAGAAATGTTGTCTTGGCAACTAATTCAAATAATACAAATTTTATTTTATTTTATTTCAGTTATTTTTCAAGTAATGACACATTTTATGGATTTAGTTTAATAATAATAACCCAGATTAAATTAAATATATGTATTTGAATAAATGGGCTATGCAACAAATAAAGGAGATGGATGGATGGATGGATGGATAGATAGCTAGATAGCTAGATAGATAGCTAGATAGATAGATAGCTAGATAGATAGATAGATAGATAGATAGATAGATAGATAGATAGATAGATAGATAGATAGATAGATAGATAGATAGATAGATAGATAGATAGATACAGTAGATAGATAGATAGATAGATAGATAGATAGATAGATAGATAGATAGATAGATAGATAGATAGATAGATAGATAGATAGATAGATAGATAGATAGATAGAGTAGATAGATAGATAGATAGATAGATAGATAGATAGATAGATAGATAGATAGATAGATAGATAGATAGAAAGACTTTATAATGAAACAAGTTCTGAATAAATGTAGGATGTTGCAAGAACACACATGAGTTAATGATATGACTGTCTGGATGTGTGTGGTGTGTGAGATCAGATGAATGATGTTGTTCTGTTTGCTGTTGTGTAACTGTAATTCATAAAACCCCTTTTAAGGACAAGTGTTGTGAATTAGCTTTAGCTATGAGCACTGTGATATATGCGTTATATGACTGTTGACCCAGTTTTATGTATGTTTATTAAAGATAAAACTGGGTCAACAGCCATTACTGTCCCTATACAAATAAAACAATGAATAAATAAATAAATAATGTTTAGAGTTTGTGGAAAGGCTTCAGTGTCGACAGTAACCTCAGTCTCTCAGTTCCCTTGTGTGTTGGGTAACAAGTAATCAACCAACTTTCAGAGATTTCTCAATACTGATCGCCATCTGCGAAAACTGCGTCCAGGAATATTTCTATTGCCTTTCTTAGACAGATCACATAAATTTCGCACACTCATCATCAGCGTCAGACGCTCCACAGGATAGTTGCTAAATCCTAGCCTCAAAAAGTCCAGCAGAAACGAGAACAGAATTAAATCAGAACCTGAATGATTCAGTCATGCGTTTAGTCATTATAGAGAATGCATATGATGCATAACCCGGTCTCAAACCCTACCGCTGTCGATGGTTTCATGACAACGATCTCTTCGGCCCACTGAATCGCTTGCCAGATATTTTCCCCTGTATTATATAGGCAGCCGCTGTCGTTCTCATGTTGTTCAACTCCGTAAGTCACTTGGTCACTTGGCCGCTGTAGTCACTCGGACTATTTTAACGATGTCTTTAATAACTTTTCTGGGCCGGCAAGTTTCAATTACAATAGTAGCCTATGGAGATGGTGATCCAACTCTCAGATTTAATCAGAAATATCTTAATTTGTGTTCCGAAGATGAACGAAAGTCTTACGGGGTTGAATAACATGAGAGAGGGTACTATCCCTTTAAGATATTTTGCATGGTCATATGAAACTCCTGGTCAACAGGCCTCATTCACTAATAAATTGGAGTTACATAATATAAATAAGTGACCTATTTGCATGCAGAGAGAAAGCTGTCGTGTGGATTCACAGGTGTCCTTCTCTATGGGTGTCAGGGGGACTGAAGTCACGGTTCGGTACGGGTACGGCACGGGTTCGGCACAGGTTCGGTACAACAGCGGGGAGAAAACTAAACTAAAACATGCTTTATTTATTTTTTAATTAAGCAGATTTGAAAAAATGTGTATAAGTGTTTAAAAAAAATATATTAAAATTAGATTTTCTTATCCTTAAGAAAATTATATCTTTAAATGTTTTAAACGAAAATGAAAACTATATGGGAGCCCTTAATTACACATTACTATTAAAGGTTATTAACAACAGAGCCCAACTTATTAAATTAAGTTGCTATTTTTTATATAATAATCAACACTGAAATAAAAGAAACATGTTCTGTGAATTGCACATAAGGCAGGTTTTGCTTTAACTTCTCAATCTAATTATAAAGCTAATTTTCTACTTCAATTAATTTTTTAAATATAATCATTCACACAGAGGGTGTCATAACTTGTTTTTATGACAAATTTATTTAAACATTTATTCAATAGTCAAGACATTACTAACAGGTTAAGTAAATAGGCTAATATAGTGCATATACGAAAAGTTCAGTCATAAAGCTCTGATTGGTTATTCTGTGCATATCTCTGATGAATGAAAAATTCAAGCAAATTTCTAAGATGAGGTCAATTACTAAATTTAAAACAAGATCGCAGTTTTACTTCTCAGAATGTAGGATTAAAACAATTCACCAGTGGGAGTTTATTCATGTATAGCAATGTGTTTATGCACATTTAAGGATACTGATTGCCAGAATGATATTTCGAAGAACATCGTCCCCTTATCATCTCCTACTGGTTTCGGAGCGTGTTTATAGAGTTGGGACTGTGGTGCTAGACCGAGAAAAGATGCAAAATCACTGTCATATTTGTGCAGTATGTGAATTTAATAATGCAATGCTACATAGTTTTGAGTGTCACCTTTAAAATTCTGAAGAAAACCGGCGTAGAGACCGACAGACTGAAGTCAGTGATGGGAAATCGACGACATAATTCAGATCTAAACGTCTGAATTCAGCAGAAAAGCATTTCCCTGTCAAATCTCCAATGACAAACAATGACTCTCGCTTCCTCAAATCAAACCACAAATGCAATACTTATCTGGTGTGATGCCTGGGCAAATCTCAAAATTCACTTTCTCACACTTTCACTTCACATTTTATTCATTGATTGGGGATTTTGATTCTCGCTGTATTTTCAGGCCAGGATACAGAGCCAGACTGTATAAAGACACTGGCATAAATCAGCATTATATGTAATGTGGCAATGAAGGGTTTTCTTACATCAAACACATTTGCACACATTTCAAGTGAAACGCTTCTATAGTATTGTGTGTGTTCAGTGTGTAAACTAATCGTAAACTACGAGTCTGTGCGTGAGAGAAAGAAGGAAGTAGACTTATGACGTCACAATCACTTCAGCTCCTCAAATAGCTTGTCTTCATAATATTTTTCCCACAAGACCCTTAGTCCTTCCCTCATCTTGCAAAAAAGCAGAAGTTTTTTCTTAGAAAACTGTGATTCAGTCGAGTTGCAACAGACGCATTACAGCAAGTAAACAATCTGTTCAACAAAAGTATAGCATTTGATCAGTATTTTCTTTAAAATCTCTCAAAGACTACTTCTCAAAACTCATGTTCCTCACATGTGATGCATCATAACGTCACAGGAACATGTGATATCGACAGATGTCTAGGTTATGTGCTGGAAGATTGCCAAAATGTCATGTATTTTCTGGAGCACATCAGGGCGATATAAACCTGTCAGTCTGAGTCTGTGAACAAAGGAATAACACTTTCCTTCGCAGAGATTAGGTTTCAACTTTGTCTAAAATGTTTTTATTAAAATCCTTAGACTATACTATCAAAAGTTTGGAATCATTAAGATGAAGAAGTCTCCCCAAAGCTGCATTTACTGGTCATTTATACACTGTAAAAATGAACATGCTTTATCTAATCAAAAGAATT
Organism: Pimephales promelas; assembly: GCF_988280905.1. Lineage (NCBI taxonomy): Eukaryota > Metazoa > Chordata > Actinopteri > Cypriniformes > Leuciscidae > Pimephales > Pimephales promelas. Next base: position 902,068 of record NC_142780.1, read on the forward strand.
CTGGTTACAGATTACACACAAAATTATTAATTAACCTTTACAAATTAGAATTGAGTAAAAATACCATTTAAAATGAGTAAAACTGAATAAAATAAAATATTCATTAGCATAAAATCAATACATTTAAGTCACCATTGTGGTGATCAGTGTTTGTTTTAAAATGACGGTTTTCTCCTTCCGTGATTCTGCTTGTTAACATCACGTGTCTTCAATGCTGGCAATATAAAATCAAGAGTTCTTAATTAATCTTTGACATCTGTCTGTTAGTGAGAAATTTTTGTTAAATTTGTTTGGTGTAAACTTTACTGATTTTAAATGGTTAACTTTTAAGGAATAATTTGATTAATTATTACTCAATTCTAATTTGTTAAATTTAATTAATAATATTGCTTGTAATCTGTTGCCATAATTCTATTGATTAGATAAAGCATGTTAATTTTTACAGTGTACAGTAAAAACCTTGTGAAATATCATTACAGTTTATAACTGCAGTCTTCAGTGTCTCACAATCCCTCAGAAATCACTGTGATATGATGATCTGATGCTCAAGAAACATTTATGATTTTTTTTTATTTAGCAATATGAGTTGCGTGAGCTAAAACAGCAGCAACGGGACGTCATGAGCACTGATAATAATGACAAAAACAGCTTTATAAAAGACCTCCAACTTTCATGGATAATTTGACATGGTTTGTGTAAGATTTCAGCCCATCTTTTGGAAAATGCAGTTTTAAAAATGTCATCAAGTAAATCCTGCAGTAATTTTAGCGTGTGTTTGGGTCCAGATCTGGGGTGCGCTGAGCAGGAGCGGTCGACGGAAGAAACATCCCCCGTGTGTGTGTGTATGGTGTGTGTGTGGGAGTCGCGAGGCCTTTTGAAGCGTAATGCCACAGGAAGCTTCGAGGCCGAGGAGGAAGTCCTGTAACAACCCCCAGAAAACTGGTGCCAAAACCCGGAGCCGAGACCACCCAGAACCAGCTCTGGGAGACGGGAACAGGTACGGGGAAGGAAACGCAGATCTGTGTGTGCATTACTGGGGTGGTGGGGCACGCAAATGAAAGAAACACCCTTGATTAAAGGCATCTGAGAAACCACACGTGCCTCTCGACTGATGTGGGAAATGGAAAGCGGTGTGTAGGAGCCTGTCATCCTGAGCTGTGGTGGGGTCGGATCGGCTCTTTTCCTGAACTCGTGACGTCACTGGATCCGAGCTGCGTTGCTCCTTTACCTTCAGAGTTATTTGTAAATCTCTGATGAGCCGTGGCAGGTTGAAAACCACAGCTTTACGCCCCGTGTGTAATAGACGATAATTGAAGATACACACTCCTGCAATGCTTCGGGCAACAGTGTCATGTAACAGGAGTGTTTTCAAGAATCATTAATCACAGGGGAATTCAACACACACTATAGGCTGCGTTTGATCACACAAAATCTGCATTGCAGTTAGAGATAGATTTGCTTGAATACACATGTAAAATTAAAATACAGCACAGGCTCATTGGAAAAATCTGCGGTTTCTCTTTATTTGAATGGTCCATTTAACACTTTATGTTGACTATGAGTAACGTTGCACCTACATGTCTACTAGCTCTCATTAGTAGAGTATAAATAGAGTACTAGAGTGCGAGTAGAGTATTAATAAAGTATTAGTAGACTATTAATAGTGTATTAAAAGAGTTTAGAAAAGTATTAGTAGAGTAGATTAAGAGTATTAGTAGTAGACTATTAATAGTGTATTAATAGACTATTAGTAAAGTATTAATAGAGTATAAGTAGAGTACTAGTAAAGTGTTAAAAGAGTATTAGTAAAGTATTAATAGAGTATTAGTAGAGTACTAGTACAAGTAGACTATTAATGGAGTATTAGTAGACTATTAATAGTGTATTAATAGAGTATTAGTAAAGTATTAGTAGAGTACTAGTAAAGTGCGAGTAGAGTATTATTAAAGTATTAGTAGAGTACTAGTATAGTACTAGTAGACTATTAAAAGAGTATTAATTGAGTACTAGTCGAGTATTGATAGAGTATTAGTAGAGTATTAATAGTGTATTAATAAAGTATTAATAGAGTATTAGTAGAGTACTAGTAGACTATTTATAGACTATTAGTAGACTATAAATAGTGTATTAATAGAGTATTAGTAAAGTATTAGTAGAGTACTAGTAGAGTGTGAGTAGAGTATAAGTTGTGTACTAGTAGACTATTAGTAAAGTATTAGTAGAGTACTAGTAGAGCATTAGTGCAGTATTAGTAGAGTACTAGTAGACTATTAATAGAGTATAAGTTGTGTACTAGTTGAGTATTAGTAAAGTATTAGTAGAGTATTAGTAGAGTACTAGTAGAGCATTAGTGGAGTATTAGTAGAGTACTAGTAGACTATTAATATAGTATTAACAGAATATTAATAAAATATTAGTAAATTAACAATAGAGTATTAGTAGAGTATTAGTAAAGTATTAGTAAATTATTATTAGTGTATTAGTAGAGTACTAGTAGAGCATTAGTGGAGTATTAGTAGAGTACTAGTAGACTATTTATATAGTATTAATAGAATATTAATAGAATATTAGTAAATTAACAATAGAGTAGTAGAGTATTAGTGAAGTATTAGTAAATTATTATTAGTGTATTAGTAGAGTACTAGTAGAGCATTAGTGGAGTATTAGTAGAGTACTAGTAGACTATTAATATAGTATTAATAGAATATTAATAGAATATTAGTGAATTAACAATAGAGTATTAGTAGATTATTAGTAAAGTATTAGTAAATTATTAGTAGAGTATTAGTAGAGTACTAGTAGAGCATTAGTGGAGTATTAGTAGAGTACTAGTAGACTATTAATATAGTATTAATAGAATATTAATAGAATATTAGTAAATTAACAATAGAGTATTAATAGAGTATTAGTAAAGTATTAGTAAATTATTATTAGAGTATTAGTAGACTGTAGGGTTCGGGTTATCATAATAAGTTGCAAAGTTACTTATAGTCAGTATAATATCAGTTGGAGAATCATAATAAATAGCAAATATTAAGCAGAAAGTCTACTAATACTCTAATGAGAGTTAGTTGACATGTAGTTGCAAAGTTACTCAAAGTCAACTGAATGTTCAAAACGGATCACCACAATATTACCAAATATGCGTTTATACCTATATTTGGGCAAATCTCCAAACATGCCGTTGCCAGATTCCCGTTCATCTGGTTCATCTACTACTGGACGTGCCTCTGACTGGACGCTTCACTTTGAAAGTGTTGCACTTTGTCCACAGCCACATTTTTCCATTGAGTTGGACTGAAAATACATGATGCAACAAAACCGCAAATAGCCAATTCAAAAGATTGTACGGATAATGTTGTGTAGACCATGAGATCAGAATAACTCGATCCAAACCTTTTTCACAGACTTGGGCTCGAGGGCATCTTGTCAAACTAAACTCTGAATGTCTTTCAAATGTTTTAAGCCATGAACTTTTTACCTTGTTTTTCCCCAGATCTAGCAGAATGGCACCTTGTAAACACAAGTTTGTTTCCTGGAAAAAACATGTGCAAACCAGACAATCAGATACGAGCAATCTCAGGGGGTGTCGTCTGAAAGCTTAGGCTAGGTTTACACGGAAACGATTCTGAAGAGAAAACGCAAAAAGTGGCGTTGCGTTATCACTTTTTATTCTGCGTTTAGGCGAGCGTTTTGGGTGGGAAATCTGCGTGCATATGGTGACGCAAAAATGTGTGAAATTCGATGTAGTATGCACTCCAGGTGGCTAGGTGGCGATGTGAAGCACTGCCACACAACAACACCAAGTCTGCGCGCCTGCGTACAACCTTCACTGTCAGACTTTTGCGTTTTTACCCATATACAGGAATTTTTTTAAGATTTCCGCTCTGCAGGGTGGTTTCACTTTTTAAGCCCCCAAAACGCTGTTGCCGTGTAAACGAAAGACACATCCGATAAAATATTTTTAAGTTTGATATGTCACTAGACATTATAAAATCATGTTCATTTCAAATACCTATAGCACTGACAACAGTAGTCCGGCCAGGATATTGTTATTTAAAAAATGCAGTTGCAGGCCTCGACTGAGGTTGATGTTGTCATGTTGTGTTTTGTTCAACACAGTCTCATGAAGATGCGTATCTATACCACGAATGTCATTTCTCATGGCATTTATACGCCAAAAAGGGTTTTTGCGTGCTTATGCTACGCACTAAAAAACCCTGTTCTAGGTTTAGGGGGGAGGGGGGTGTTGATAGTTTGTGTTATGTTATAGTATTATACGCCAAAAAGTGCGTATCATATGCACGCGAAAAACGCATACCATATACACGCAAAAACTGTTTTTGCCGTATAAATGCCACGAGAAATGACATTCGTGCTATAGATACGAACTTTCATGAGATTGGGCTCGGTTTGTTCTGATGCGCCACCCTCCACTGATCGACCAATCACGGGGTGAGTAGTGTTGCGGGGGGATGCACCGCTCTACAGTAATTTGAAAGTGACTGCAGTACCAGTTTTGGCCACAATCTTGCATTCGGCTCCTTTAAATATCACTGTGATATACTATATCTCTAGGCTATTATATAACATATGGTGCCTAAATAAAAAATGTTCATTAACTTGACAAAGTGATTTCCATCATTTTGACATAATTAATTGTATTTATCTGTGAAAACAAACCTGGAACGAGACATGAGGATTTAAGGAGAAAAACGAGAGAGTCTTTGTGCATCCAGTGAATTATAATGGAGAATATCGTGGATTAAATCGGAAGAACAGACCACAGATGTGCAGAAAACGGTGTCCTTTTTCATTCTTTTACAGCGGATGCAAAGGGGAAAAACGTAATAATCACGAGGAAAAGAAAGCAGTGACAGAAAAGATATTCTAAACCCGATCTCACGGCAATTCGTAAGAATTTTACAAGGTGGCTAAATCGTACGAATTTATACGACCTCACTCGTGCGAATTAGTATGATTTTTGCTAAACTTCCAAATTCGTATGAATTCGAAGAATGACCCCTGACCCCACCCCTAAACATAACCGTCATGTGCATTTAGACAATTCGTACGAATTTGTACGAATTATCCACCTTTTAATCACTCGTACGAATTGGTCGTGAGATAGCTTTGGATATTCATCACGATAAAAGATATTCCAAACCAAATTCCAAAATCTCACGGTAATTCGTAGGAATTTTACGATGTGGCTAAATCGTACGAATTCATACGACCTCACTTGTACGAATAAGTACGATTTTTGGTAAATCGGTAATATTTTCCAAGTTTCCCAATTCGTATGAATTCGTACGAATGACCTAGCCCTGACCCCTGACCCCGCCCCTAAACATAACCGTCACGTGCGTTTAGACAAATCGTACGAATTTGTTTAATCACTCGTACGAATTAGTCGTGAGATAGCTTTGGATATTCGTCACGGTAAAATACCAAGTGTCGCGTTATTCTCATGAAGTCTGAAAATAAATCCTGAAGGGAAACTGACGGATCAGCTTTATGTGTAGACCAGCCTTATGATTTATAATGATGTTTCAGAGTTTCTGAAGGGAAGTTCCACAACACAGTCAGATCCTCAGGAATAACGCATTTTTGATGTTGGAGTAACATTACAAGACTCTAGATCTCCGTGACTGTGTCGGTTGAGTTTGTCCATCGCTGTGTCGTCTGGTGGATCCGTCTATCCGCTGTGCCAACATGAGAGAGCTGGAAAGCCCCACAACATGTTACCGGACCATTTAAAGCTATTTCCAGCACGAGCCGTGAGTCAGAGAGCCATCATGGATCTGATAAAGGGTCAGTTGACTTACAGGGGGCGGGACGTCTCGTTTTACAGCATTTCCAGTACGGCGTGTAAAACCTGAATATTACAGTACGATCACACAGATTTGTGCTAATCATTTTCTTCTGCCAGTTATGAAAGCCATGTGTTTCTGAGGCTTGAGTTGGGCTGAACTCTTCTGGTTCTGGTAGACATGATCCGGTTCTGTTTGCATTGTTGTGTTCTGACATGCAACCTGTCGACTCTACATGTGAAGCTGAACCGCTTTTGAGGACAATCACGCAATCATATCTCAAATATGATCAGGAAGTCTTGAGAAAAGCATATGAAAGTGAAACGCTTGATGACGGATGCATGTAAAGCATTAATCAGTATTTTGGTAACGCTTTACAAAAATTTACTGACTGATCATTGTAATGATTTACAATAATCAGTCACTCGACATTCTGTGAAGTTTGGAGACTCAAAAATGATTTAAACACACAAACGATCCATCAAATATCTAGTGTCGAGGACTCTGTGATATGTAGATTTGGAGTTTCACACAATATCTATTGTCTTAATTACTTAGTTTCTAAGTAGCATATACTTTAAAAGTGTGTTTTAATTCAATGTTATATTGAAATGTATTGCAAAGGAAACTAGATATTACTCAACCTTTTACTTGTACTAGCCAAGTTAAAATGACTTATTTTCCTTGTTACTTTCACTTAACTTAAAAAAGTAGTTTATTTAATTCCATGTGTGAAATTTTCTTTAAAAATACTCGTGCAAAAACTTGCCAAAGAAAAATTAGGTAAATCTTACTTGTTTTCAGTCTATCTTTCCAAAAAAAAAAACAAAAAAAAAAAACATTATGGTTAGCATATTACATATTTATTTGAGTTTATTATATGGTCATATTAATGTTTTCCTGTTATATCCATGAATGGTTTATGTAAGTGTGTGTGTGTGATCAGCCTTTGCTGTAGCCGTGGTTACGACGAGCCTCTGTTGTGGCGATTGGGACACGCTTTATAAAACAGCCACTAGAAAGTTATCTTTCCTTTATTTGTTTTGTCTTCTCTTCGCTGTACAATTAGACCGAATCCCTCTTTCATCCTGAGAGGAAGAGGAGTGTTTGAAGTGGTGTGTTCCCCGAGCGCACGGGCACACACACCTGTAGACTAAATTGCCAGTGTTGTCACACACTGCCCCCCCCCCCCCCCCCCTCGGCTTGTGTGTCCAAAACACTTCCGTCCACATCAAACACCATCAAACACCCCACAATCAGACACAATATCCTCACCTCACACACACACATACAGCAGACACTGATGATGAGTCTGATAGTGTGTGTGTGTGCAGTCTTTATTCCTCCTGTTTTGTCAATCCTTCCCATTTTGTTCAGAATATTCTGTATTATTCTCCCGTAAAGATCTGATCTGTAGGTCAAGATATTTCTCACATAAATCATGTATTCATTTTAATTACCCCTACACAAGCTTTTAAAAACTGAATTGCTAACATATCTCAATAATAAAGACAGCTTTTATTGCCTTGCTTCATAATGATTTGTTTGGAAACTCGTTGGTTCGCTTTAAGTTTAGTGTCTTGCAAAAGCTTCTCAGAAACTCTGCCTTGTAATAAATCATGTAACAACTGGAAAAATTACACTCAAAGTGTTGTGATGTTGAAGATCTGTGCAAAGAAAGGCAAACTCTGACTTTATTTACAGTCAGCAGCGCAGGACGCTGTTATCTGATAAACACTGATCTCTGTATGATGTTTCCCCAACACAGGCCTGAACCGCTCTTCTCTGACGCCTGGACAGTGCAGCTGTAAACATCACACGGGGAAAACAAGCACATATTAAAATGCATACAGTATTTTACAGTAAATGCATGGTTTTTCATTTCTGCATGTTCAACACTTCCCATGTACATCTTCACAATGCTAGTTCACATGCTTTCTATTGCCTTGAATTAACTCATTAACTCATTTTCCGTAAAGCCGCTGTGAAGTAATGTGTATTGTGAAAAGTGCTATAAAAAAATAAATGTGAATTGAATTTTCTTCAAGGGGTGTGTAAACTTTTGAACACAATAGTAAAAAATAAAATAAAATCTTAATGTTCTTAATGTGTAAAAATATTAAACTCAGGTGAGAACGAGTTGTTCCTCCACAAAGATGTTTTCCAAAGACTTTCTGGAAACACTGCGTCTGAAATCACACTTTTATAGTGCAAAAATAAGAGTAGCATGTCTGAATTCACAGTTCTCAATAGATATTATGATCTGGGTGACCAACTTCAAGATATACTGTAAGATGAAGTGTGTGTTTGATTAATTGATTTTAAAAAATATGAAACAGAACTCTGTGTCATACATAAAAAATACACAAAAATGGATGACATAATAAAACCAGAAGACTGATTTCCAAGGAGTATTTGATGGATCACTTTAATTATTTTCCCATGAGGCCACAGGAGAGGATTGATGAAGCGACACAGATCACATGACAATAACATCATGGAGAATGTATTTCATTCACACCAATGTATAGAGAATTAACTTTTTTGTGGTGGTGAAGAAAAAAGGACAATGTGTGATTTGGGTGGTTTGTGGTTCTCTATTTGCCAAACTCCACCCGATCTGAACACACTGGAAGAAGACGCCTCTTCAGCAAACACTCACTAATCCAGACACACTCATTAACCCAGACACACTCACTAACCCAGACACTCACTAACCCAGACACGCTCACTAACCCAGACACTCACTAACCCAGACACACTCACTAACCCAGACACACTCACTAACCCAGACACACTCACTAACCCAGACACACTCACTAACCCAGACACACTCACTAACCCAGACACACTCACTAACCCAAACACACTCACTAACCCAGACACCCTCACTAACCCAGACACACTCACTAATCCAGACACGCTCACTAACCCAGACACCCTCACTAACCCAGACACACTCACTAACCCAGACACACTAACTAACCCAGACACGCTCACTAACCCAGACACCCTCACTAACCCAGACACACTCACTAACCCAGACACACTCACTAACCCAGACACACTCACTAACCCAGACACACTCACTAACCCAGACACACTCACTAACCCAGACACACTCACTAACCCAAACACACTCACTAACCCAGACACACTCACTAATCCAGACACACTCACTAACTCAGACACACTCACTAACCCAGACACACTCACTAACCCAGACACGCTCACTAACCCAGACACGCTCACTAATCCAGACACACTCATTAACCCAGACACACTCACTAACCCAGACACACTCACTAACCCAGACACACTCACTAACCCAGACACACTCACTAACCCAGACACACTCACTAACCCAGACACACTCACTAACCCAGACACGCTCACTAACCCAGACACGCTCACTAACCCAGACACACTCACTAACCCAGAAACACTCACTAACCCAGACACACTTACTAACCCAGACACACTCACTAACCCAGACACACTCACTAACCCAGACACACTCACTAATCCAGACACACTCACTAACTCAGACACACTCACTAACCCAGACACACTCACTAACCCAGACACGCTCACTAACCCAGACACACTCACTAACTCAGACACACTCACTAACCCAGACACGCTCACTAACCCAGACACGCTCACTAACCCAGACACACTCACTAACCCAGACACTCACTAACCCAGACACACTAACTAACCCAGACACGCTCACTAACCCAGACACGCTCACTAACCCAGACACACTCACTAACCCAGACACACTCACTAACCCAGACACACTCACTAACCCAGACACACTCACTAACCCAGAAACACTCACTAACCCAGACACACTCACTAACCCAGACACACTCACTAACCCAGACACACTCACTAACCAAGACACACTCACTAACCCAGACACACTCACTAACCCAGACACACTCACTAACCCAGACACACTCACTAATCCAGACACACTCACTAATCCAGACACACTCACTAACCCAGACACGCTCACTAACCCAGACACGCTCACTAACCCAGACACGCTCACTAACCCAGACACGCTCACTAACCCAAACACGCTCACTAATCCAGACACACTCACTAATCCAGACACACTCACTAACCCAGACACGCTCACTAACCCAGACACGCTCACTAACCCAGACACGCTCACTAATCCAGACACACTCATTAACCCAGACACACTCACTAACCCAGACACACTCACTAACCCAGACACGCTCACTAATCCAGACACACTCATTAACCCAGACACGCTCACTAACCCAGACACGCTCACTAACCCAGACACGCTCACTAATCCAGACACACTCATTAACCCAGACACACTCACTAACCCAGACACGCTCACTAACCCAGACACGCTCACTAATCCAGACACACTCATTAACCCAGACACACTCACTAACCCAGACACACTCACTAACCCAGACACACTCACTAACCCAGACACACTCACTAACCCAGACACACTCACTAACCCAGACACACTCACTAACCCAGACACGCTCACTAACCCAGACACACTCACTAACCCAGAAACACTCACTAACCCAGACACACTTACTAACCCAGACACACTCACTAACCCAGACACACTCACTAACCCAGACACACTCACTAACTCAGACACACTCACTAACCCAGACACGCTCACTAACCCAGACACGCTCACTAACCCAGACACACTCACTAACCCAGACACTCACTAACCCAGACACACTCACTAACCCAGACACACTAACTAACCCAGACACGCTCACTAACCCAGACACACTCACTAACCCAGACACACTCACTAACCCAGACACACTCACTAACCCAGACACACTCACTAACCCAGACACACTCACTAACCCAGACACACTCACTAACCCAGACACCCTCACTAACCCAGAAACACTCACTAACCCAGACACACTCACTAACCCAGACACACTCACTAACCCAGAAACACTCACTAACCCAGACACACTTACTAACCCAGACACACTCACTAACCCAGACACACTCACTAACCCAGACACACTCACTAACCAAGACACACTCACTAACCCAGACACACTCACTAACCCAGACACACTCACTAACCCAGACACACTCACTAATCCAGACACACTCACTAATCCAGACACACTCACTAACCCAGACACGCTCACTAACCCAGACACGCTCACTAACCCAGACACGCTCACTAACCCAGACACGCTCACTAACCCAAACACGCTCACTAATCCAGACACACTCACTAATCCAGACACACTCACTAACCCAGACACGCTCACTAACCCAGACACGCTCACTAACCCAGACACGCTCACTAACCCAGACACGCTCACTAACCCAGACACACTCACTAACCCAGACACACTCACTAACTCAGACACACTCACTAACCCAGACACACTCACTAACCCAGACACACTCACTAACCCAGACACATAACCCAGACACACTCACTAACCCAGACACGCTCACTAACCCAGACACGCTCACTAACCCAGACACGCTCACTAACCCAGACACACTCACTAACCCAGACACACTCACTAACCCAGACACGCTCACTAACCCAGACACGCTCACTAACCCAGACACGCTCACTAACCCAGACACGCTCACTAACCCAAACACACTCACTAATCCAGACACACTCACTAATCCAGACACACTCACTAACCCAGACACGCTCACTAACCCAGACACACTCACTAACCCAGACACACTCACTAACCCAGACACACTCACTAACCCAGACACGCTCACTAACCCAGACACGCTCACTAACCCAGACACGCTCACTAACCCAGACACGCTCACTAACCCAAACACACTCACTAATCCAGACACACTCACTAATCCAGACACACTCACTAACCCAGACACGCTCACTAACCCAGACACACTCACTAACCCAGACACGCTCACTAACCCAGACACGCTCACTAACCCATACACGCTCACTAACCCAAACACACTCACTAATCCAGACACACTCACTAATCCAGACACACTCACTAACCCAGACACGCTCACTAACCCAGACACACTCACTAACCCAGACACACTCACTAATCCAGACACACTCACTAACCCAGACACGCTCACTAACCCAGACACACTCACTAACCCAGACACGCTCACTAACCCAGACACACTCACTAATCCAGACACACTAACTCAGACACACTCACTAACCCAGACACGCTCACTAACCCAGACACACTCACTAATCCAGACACACTCACTAATCCAGACACACTCACTAACTCAGACACACTCACTAACCCAGACACGCTCACTAACCCAGACACACTCACTAACCCAGACACACTCACTAACCCAGACACACTCACTAACCCAGACACCCTCACTAACCCAGACACCCTCACTAACCCAGACACCCTCACTAACCCAGACACCCTCACTAACCCAGACACGCTCACTAACCCAGACACACTCACTAACCCAGACACCCTCACTAACCCAGACACGCTCACTAACCCAGACACGCTCACTAACCCAGACACGCTCACTAACCCAGACACGCTCACTAACCCAGACACACTCAGTAACCCAGACACGCTCACTAACCCAGACACGCTCACTAACCCAGACACGCTCACTAACCCAGACACGCTCACTAACCCAGACACCCTCACTAACCCAGACACCCTCACTAACCCAGACACACTCACTAACCCAGACACCCTCACTAACCCAGACACGCTCACTAACCCAGACACGCTCACTAACCCAGACACCCTCACTAACCCAGACACGCTCACTAACCCAGACACGCTCACTAACCCAGACACCCTCACTAACCCAGACACACTCACTAACCCAGACACGCTCACTAACCCAGACACCCTCACTAACCCAGACACGCTCACTAACCCAGACACCCTCACTAACCCAGACACGCTCACTAACCCAGACACACTCACTAACCCAGACACACTCACTAACCCAGACACACTCACTAACCCAGACACACTCACTAACCCAGACACGCTCACTAACCCAGACACCCTCACTAACCCAGACACCCTCACTAACCCAGACACCCTCACTAACCCAGACACGCTCACTAACCCAGACACCCTCACTAACCCAGACACGCTCACTAACCCAGACACGCTCACTAACCCAGACACACTCACTAACCCAGACACGCTCACTAACCCAGACACACTCACTAACCCAGACACACTCACTAACCCAGACAGACACACTCACTAACCCAGACACACTCACTAACCCAGACACACTCACTAACCCAGACACCCTCACTAACCCAGACACCCTCACTAACCCAGACACGCTCACTAACCCAGACACACTCACTAACCCAGACACACTCACTAACCCAGACATGCTCACTAACCCAGACACACTCACTAACCCAGACACACTCACTAACCCAGACAGACACACTCACTAACCCAGACACACTCACTAACCCAGACACACTCACTAACCCAGACACCCTCACTAACCCAGACACACTCACTAACCCAGACACGCTCACTAACCCAGACACACACTAACCCAGACACACTCACTAACCCAGACACGCTCACTAACCCAGACACACTCACTAACCCAGACACGCTCACTAACCCAGACACGCTCACTAACCCAGACACCCTCACTAACCCAGACAGACACACTCACTAACCCAGACACACTCACTAACCCAGACACACTCACTAACCCAGACACCCTCACTAACCCAGACACCCTCACTAACCCAGACACACTCACTAACCCAGACACACTCACTAACCCAGACACACTCACTAACCCAGACACTCACTAACCCAGACACACTCACTAACCCAGACACGCTCACTAACCCAGACACACTCACTAACCCAGACACACTCACTAACCCAGACACGCTCACTAACCCAGACACACTCACTAATCCAGACACACTCACTAACCCAGACACGCTCACTAACCCAGACACACTCACTAACTCACTCCGCACAGGTCTGAACTGAAACTGTTAATTCATCAATGGTTTGGAACACAGATCTAAGGTTTCTTTTAAAGAAGACATTGCGGAAGTGAAAGCAAAAACAATAAGTGTAATCAAAGTTATAGAAGTGTGTTTACTTTAAAAGAAACTAACACCTCTGATTCATGGAAAATATATATTTTACTTAATCATTTGGACGGAAATGTATCGAGAACATCAAACCCACATGTCTGACCAAGTTCTGCAAGTTAATATCGCAAACCTTGATTCGCTAACAGGCGTTAAAGTGTTAAAGTGCCGTCCCGTGATAAAGCAATGTGTCAGTTATGGATTCTGTTTCCAACAGCAATTCTGACTTTATTTCTCAAAGTTGCACGTTTATATCTCGCAACTCTGAGAGAATTGTGACTCATAATGTGTGATAAAGAAGTCACAGTAACCTTTTATATTCTGTGGTGAAAACAAGCTTCATAATTGACATGATTACTAAAATATGTTTGATTAATAAAACTCAAATGTCTTCAACCCGTCAAAATAAAAGTTTGGTTTAACTTGAAGAAATTCTGACATATAATTTAATAATTTTCAATCAAATGAAGAAAATGGAGAACACAAAATTTGTTCAAAATAAAAATGACTCTGAGAAAAAATTAAAAATTGTAATTTTTTCAAATTGTTGTTAAAGTGTGTTATGATTTCAATTAATTAGACATGCTTTTGTTACAACTAACATTTGATTTAACTATTAAAATGGAGTACAACAAATTGGAATCCAGAATAATTGACTTTATAAAACAAAATTTGGGAAAAAATAAAACGATTTTCATAGGGCCCTAATTTACCCAATAATCCAATCCAATGTCCATAAAGCACTTATGGAGGCACGGGTGTGTGTTTTTGTTTCTTTTTCTTGTTTTCTTGAGGTTTAACAGTAAATGTGATCATCGTGCCGCGGTTGATCTGCTGAAGCTCATTGGCTCTTGTGACTTTGACTCAGGCTGATCTGAGATCTGCGGTTAGAGAAGCGCTCGGGTCACATGACTGCTGTGTTCCTCAAACTCATGTTCATCTGCTGAGGGACCGTGTTGTTGTTTGTCGGGTGTTCTTCCTCACATGTCTAGACCAGCGTCAAGTGTCTAACCCAGCCAGTGTTGCCTTTGTGAACATGTTGACATGATCTCAGAGTAACTTCAATGGGACTGTGTCACAGCCTGTTATTAAAGGAACATCAGCTTTCTTCAGCCCTCGCTCACACAAACCTCTTCCTGAGCGTCAAAGCCAAAGAAGAAGTGATGAAACTGATGCAGTCAGAGATAAGACTGATTGATATGCTTTTATCGGTTTAATGCAGCACGTCCTGAGGCTGGATGTTTAAAAGCACATTTATGAGCGTGACTCAGTTCAGCTGATTCACTGAGGATTCCTCTCTCTCCTGTCATTACTCGCCTGTCCCGTAACTATTACAGCCGGAAATTAAAGGTCTGGACAGACGCTCGTCCCTCCTCAGGGACCTTCTTATGTAAATCAGCCGGATGTTGGGCAGCCGAAAAATGTTGTGATTCGATGCACAAAAACAGTGTGCGTGTGTACACAGAACCATCAGTGTGGTTTCATAAGGCAAGTGACATTATTACTTCTGCTAATCGCATAGCAACGCCCTGGCAACCGCCCTTGAACCCCCACCCCCCACCCAAAAATATATACGTTTTCTCAAATTATATGGCTAAGTTCAAACCTAACATTTTTATTAAATCGATCAAAATAATTTATAGTATCCAAAAGTGATGATGTCCGGAGGGGATGTTTGTTTTATAATGACCCTACACTCTAAAAATGCTGGGTTGTTTTAACCCAACTTTGGGTCAAATATGGACAAACCCAGCCATTGGGTTACATTTTTAATTACATTTTTAACCCAATGTTTGGGTTTGTCCATATTTGACCCAAAGTTGGGTTAAAACAACTCAGCATTTTTAGAGTGTATAAGTTCGATTAAACCATCAAAATATGAGGACAATATATTCTATATTTTAAATATGAGGGAAGAACAAAACATTAAACTTGGTCAAGGTATTTGACCAAAAAATAAATAAATTGGTAAATAAAGTCAAACTGCAGCTGCAGGTTTTACTATGCATACAAAAACCTGACAGGAAAAAGCAAACATTGCCAACAACATAATCAGCTATTCATATTTGTTTGGTTCTCTCTTGTTTTTGCATGTGTTCATCATTTCTCTGACAGTCTAGGCAAAAATTATAAATAAAACAATAACTCAAAGCTGACTTAATAATATTTAAATAAAGGGTTACATTGGCAATATTCCTGGGCCGTGGCCTCTACTGTATATACTGTAGGTCAATATAATTGAAACCTTAATTTCAGCATAATTTAAAAGTCTCGCTTAAACAGAACCAAAACATTTTGTCCGTCAATATTTGATTTATTATAAATAAATACACAGGAATATTCTCTCCAAAACACATTAATGTTTTATTATTGTCTTTTGTAACTCATCTTTTCTGTAATGCACTAAAAAAAAGAGACCAAATTAAAAAGTGAATAAAATAAAGTCTGCAGTCAGTAAAGCCCATATGTGTTCTGCACACCAAGAGTTATACTTTACAAACAAAATAGTTTCTTTATTTTTTTTCCTTTGTTGAGTGTCATTCACTTTTAGAGAAACTGGACAAAACAGGTTTCCACTGGTTTTGTTTTTGATCTGGCCGATATAAAAATGCACTTTAAATAAACAGTGTTGCTTTGTGACGGTAAAGAACATTTTCTTCTTGGTCTACTTTTCTTCTAAATTGTGTAGTTTTATATTCAGTAAGTCCTCTCTGTGTTTCAAACTCGGCTCTTATTTACACTGTATTAGTGTAGTATCAGACACGGTTCATGAATGTTGCTGCGTAACTCTTTCTCAAACACACACCCATGTTTAGCAAACCATTTACACTGTTTGAATGAAACTGCTTTAAGACTTTTGTTTTGTTTCTCTTTTTTCAGTTTCAGGTTAATCTGGGTCTCAAGACGCATTAGTCCCGCATGTTGCAACTGTCTGAGTGTCATTGTCGGATTATGTGAGGTAATAATTGCACATTCCTGTGTGTTTAGAACGCCCCGAGTGCTGCAGAATGGAACCAAATATATGTAGAGATGTTAAAGCGGTGCAAGCAGCGGAAATAAATAATAATGCACTTACAGGAAACAAATGTGCTTAGATTTTTATACACAATGAGCTTGGGAAAGGCTTTGTGTGTGTGTGTGTGTACGCTCCTCTCGGATGTCAGGCTTTCTGAGGAAATTCCCATATGTGTTTGTTGTTGTAGCTTTATTTCACAATAGAAGACGAGTAAAGTTTCATTCGCTGCGCACATATCACACATAAACACCTTATAAGGCTGTAAGGTTATTTATAAATATATAATAAGGTTCCAAAGTATATGGTCAAATCTTTAGCATTTTGATTTATAATTTTTCTCAGCCTGGACAAAAATGATGTTGCACATTTTTTATTTCATTGCATTATCACATAAAACAATCGACTCGAAGCTCAAAAATGATCACATTACTTGATCACTTTTAATCACTTTTAAAAGTGTTATTCTCTACCATAACGCTTTACTCTAACACCCTATCATATTGCTCTCCTGTGATGCCCTACCGTAACGCTGTCTCCTGTAATGCCCTACTGTAATGCTCTATTGTAACGCCCTACCGTAACACCTTACTGTAATACTCCACTGTAACGCTCTACTGTAATACTCTACTGTAATGCCCTACCGTAACGCCCTACCGTAACACCCTACCGTAACGCCCTACTGTAATACACCACTGTAACGCTCTACTGTAATGCTCTACTGTAATGCCCTACCGTAACGCCCTACTGTAACGCCCTACTGTAATGCTCTACTGTAATGCTCTACCGTAACGCCCTACTGTAATGCCCTACTGTAACGCCCTACTGTAATGCCCTACTGTAATGCTCTAGTGTAATACTCTACCGTAATGCCCTACCGTAATGCCCTACCGTAACACCTTACCGTAATGCCCTACCGTAACGCCCTACCGTAACGCCCTACTGTAACGCCCTACTGTAATGCTCTACTGTAATGCTCTACCGTAACGCCCTACTGTAATGCCCTACCGTAACGCCCTACTGTAATGCCCTACTGTAATACTCTACTGTAATGCCCTACTGTAATGCTCTACTGTAACGCCCTACTGTAATGCCCTACTGTAATACTCTACTGTAATGCCCTACCATAACGCCCTACTGTAATACTCTACTGTAATGCTCTACTGTAACACTCAACTGTAGCGTCCTACTGTAACGCCCTACTGTAACGCCCTACCGTAACGCCCTACTGTAATGCCCTACTGTAATACTCTACTGTAATGCTCTTCTGTAATGCCCAACTGTAATGCCCTACTGTTACGCCCTACTGTAACGCCCTACCGTAACGCCCTACTGTAATACTCTACTGTAATGCTCTACTGTAACACTCAACTGTAGCGTCCTACTGTAACGCCCTACTGTAACGCCCTACCGTAACGCCCTACTGTAATGCCCTACTGTAATACTCTACTGTAATGCTCTTCTGTAATGCCCTACTGTAATACTCTACTGTAATGCTCTTCTGTAATGCCCAACTGTAATGCCCTACTGTTACGCCCTACTGTAACGCCCTACCGTAACGCCCTACTGTAATACTCTACTGTAATGCCCTACCATAACGCCCTACTGTAATACTCTACTGTAATGCTCTACTGTAATACTCTACTGTAATACTCTACTGTAACACTCAACTGTAGCGTCCTACTGTAACGCCCTACTGTTACGCCCTACTGTAACGCCCTACCGTAACACCCTACTGTAATACTCTACTGTAATGCTCTACTGTAACGCCCTACCGTAACACCCTACTGTAATACTCTACTGTAATGCTCTACTGTAACACTCAACTGTAGCGTCCTACTGTAACGCCCTACCGTAACGTCCTACTGTAACGACCTACTGTAACGCCCTACCGTAACGCCCTACTGTAATGCCCTACTGTAATACTCTACTGTAATGCTCTACTGTAACGTCCTACTGTAATGCCCTACTGTAATGCTCTACCGTAACGCCCTACTGTAATGTTCTACTGTAACGCCCTACTGTAATGCCCTACTGTAATACCCTACTGTAATACTCTACTGTAATGCCCTACCGTAACGCCCTACTGTAATGCCCTACCATAACGCCCTACTGTAATACTCTACTGTAATGCCCTACTGTAACACTTTACCATAAACCCTTACCGTAACGCTCAACTCATGTGCGGCAGGCCTGAGGATGCATCTCAGCACAGCCAATGTAAGTCTATGAGATGCTGCACATTTTATCATCTGCCAGTTGAAAAACTGAAATAAATAATTGCACACTTTTCCTCAACAAGCAGCGCAATTTGATGCTTCATGCACTTTCCTAGCACACAGCTTATGCATCTACTGTAAGTTTCCCTGGGAATTTGGTTAAATCACTAACCTACTGCATGAGCAATAGTGATAAGGATGTTTGCCTTCACGAAAACCACTAATTGTGTATAATTTCTGCATCCATCCAGATGGTCCCCGATACCAGATAAACACGAAGAAGAAACAGTACAACGTGTCCAGCGAAGAATCAAAAACACTTTCCAATACGACGAGATTCCCTGGAACGGCTGTGACCTCACGGTTTCCAAATAAATCCAGAGCGACTTCCGTCCATCTCCCTGAGAGCGGGCGGGCCGTGATTAACCGTACGCTGCAGTGGGCACGTTTCAGCAAATAATAACAGCTCTGATTAATTACATGTTTTTCAACATCAGCAGTAAACAGTCTCAGAGCGTCATTCCTCTCTCTGACAGCGTAAACACTGACCATTTCCAGCTCATCTGATGTTTGGTCTACACTTGTGTTTGTGGTCACATGTTTGTTCGTTCGGAGGGAAAGGAGCCACCCAGGGTCCGGCATGAGTGCTCACTGATGAGTAATCCATGTTTCCGGGTATGTGGAAACATGTCAGCGCAAGATTAATAAATTCAAGGAATGTCAAAAGAGAGGTCCATTCCTATTCCAGTCCGTGGGGATACAAGCGTGATACCAGACATGATACACACACTCACGCACTTGAAGAAAACAGACAAGAAATGAGCATGAAGAACTGTTAAAGCTGATGTGTGTCATTTTTTAGATGCTAAAATACTTTCTCCAATCCCGGGTAAATGAGTCAATTATAAATAAGCCACTGGAAGGATGAGTGCTCTTACAACTGTAAACAATGACTCTGTGTTTATTTGAGTTTCCCAAGCGACTGTGACTCAACTGATGTCATGACCCAATAAAACCTGTTCGAAAACAGACACCATTTTGTAATTCCACAAAATTTGCACACTTCACCTTTAAAGTTCATTTTAGGTCTATTCAGGACCGCAAGAGCAACTAGCGATGGGAGAGACAACGTTTTCAATCAATTCAATCAATTGCATCGTTAAATTATATTTTTGAAATGCTGGTAAAGCCTGCCAGTCAGAACGGTGTAAATGCCATAAAAACTCCTTTTACAAACCAAATAGAAATGTTTTATAGAGAGTGAAATCTATTTTAATAAAAAAAATTGCTAATACCATTGAATGTAAAGTGTCTTTATACAATTTTAGAGCTTGTTTTATCAAGAGACTTAACTAAAACTATTCCTTTTCATTACACAAATGTATCATTACAAATTACGGAGCCATGCACATGACATGCGGACACAAACTGTATATATGTTGTGGCCACGAATTATGAATTTATTCCCAGATGTATTATTGCATTCCCTTGTTTTGGTCAATTGGGAACAAATTATTACAATATAGCCATGATTTAGTAAAACGAGGGAACGAGTTGGTAAAACGTGCTGACATGTTAGTAAGTTGTGTGAATGAATTGCTAATTTCGTGGCCACGACATGCATATGTTTTCACAAACGTGTCACGCGTATAATAATGTATAAAACATACAGACACTGGTTCATGGTTTCACAGAGTTTCAAAAGTGTTCAAGTGTTTTGAAAACGTCTCACTGAGAGTTATTCATGTATCACTATTCATTGTTATTTATTGAGCCGCTCTCGACAAAAACACAAGATATCACGGCCACGAATGAGGAATTCAGTTCTACCATTTATTAACCGTTCCCTCGTTTTAGTAAATCATGGCTGCGATATTTATTTCTCTTTCTACGTGTCATTTACAGGCCTCCACAATATTTAACCCAGAATACTAAAGAATATTATTAGACAAGAAATATCCAATCAGTCAATATCTAGCATGGAAAACTGTGAGAATCACTCTATAATAATGCTCCATTTGTTCACATAAGTATTAGTTAACATGAACTAACAATGAAAAGTACTTATAAAGCATGTTTTAGTTAATTTATGTTAAATTTCAACATTTACTGATACCGTTTTAAGTTGTAAATTTTCAAATTATTGAATGAACCTGAGCTAACATGAATAGTTGTATTTTTTATGAACTAATATTAATAAAGATGAATATTGCTCATTGTTCCGTGAGTGCATTAACTAACATTAACTGATGGGATTGTTACACTCATTGTTGCGATGTGTGAGTATTGTCCATTCTTCCCCGGACAAAACGCTTCCTTCCAGTTTTCTGCCTTCAAAACAAAAGTGTTTGATGACAACACTCAGTCAGCGACCTTGAGACTTTAAAACACGCCACCGAAGCAGAGTCACAGATGCAATAAACCTGCACTACATCACAGTCTAACAATGACACCAAAAGCAAGAATCTAGCGTGATTATTTCCACATGCACATCATTTTCGAGCGCTGTCAGTTCATGCTGCGTTCCTTCTGTCTCTCTCTGACTAATAAACAGCCCTATAAATAACATCAGAGCTTTGTAAAAACAGTGGAAAATGTTTGTTGTGGTTTTTTGTTTTGTCGACGGAAGATCCTGCAGACACACAAACATGTAGGGCAGTAATTAGTGTCTGTTGGGTGGGAGACGAGGGACACTCGGAGTCGGCGAGGGGGAAAGACACATGATTTGAACTGGGCCATGGGCAACATACAGTGGGTTTACTGGGACGTGCTTTCATTTGTTGGGGTTCGCCACAAATGCTCTCGAATAAAGAATTCATCGCCTCAAACGATGCAGAAAATGGTCCGTTATAAACATCTGTCCAGACTGTCTGCAGTTATGAAACTCAACACTTCATCCTAAAGGTTTTATGAAGGACGGTTCACTTGACCGTTTCGGCCTAAGTGCTCCTGCGGGGCTTTGGAGAAAACTGCAGATCTATTCGCCAACGGGCCGTCAGATCGGAAGAGGGTTGTTAACACAAAAGGTAGGTTTATCTCTGAAAATTGTGTCGTACTTTGAACTGAATTATGGTCAAAATATGGGCGTAAGTGTGCGTATCGTCACCCGCAAGTTCCTGAAGAGCGTTTCTGAAGCCCAAGTGGGCGGAGCCTGTCGTCGCCATCTTGGCCGTGCGTCACTCCGGATGAGCGGACATGTGCAGCGAGGCGGATTAGCTGAGGTGATGTGATGCTAACACACAGCAGACAAACGGCTAGTAGTGACATCCACCTGTCACTCAAGTGGCCACGCCCTTAATTATGCAGAACTTTAAGACTTAATATACTTTAAACGGATGAGTTATAAAAAAAATTCACCCCCTCACAGTCGTCATGAAGGGCAGGATTAGCTTTATAGACCAAAACCACTTTTTAAACCAGATTGTAAACATGTTCTTTTCTGCTGTAAAGTTGGGCATTTTAACATGCGGGTCTATGGGAATGAGTCTCTCCTGCAGCCGGCCTCTAGTGGCCAGTGGAGGAACTGCAGTTTAACTCACTTCAGTGTGATTCAAGAGAGAGAGCGCTTCGGTGAAACCAGGCGTTTTGCTGGCAAGTTTTTATCCATTTTTTTGTCATAGTCACCCAGTTCGAGATGTTGACTACAAATCTGGGAATCCATGTAATCCGGGTCACTCCCACTGAACGTTAACGTTATTCCTGCACCAAGAACAACAAGTCGACACCATTATGACTGAAAGTTTGCTGAGAAGTATCTCCTACTAAAGCAAGGCTGTATTTGACTGTGGTAGGTGTGTCCATATCAGACTGGTGGGCGTGGCCTTTGACGCAATAACCCAGTGCATTATGGGTGTTGAAGTTTTCCAACATATTTGGCGAAAGGGAGGTTCAGGAGCGCCGATTCATAGAAAGCCCAGTTTGCCAGCGGTGTTTCAACATTCATGGCTTGTTTCATTTTATTGAATATTGATGATACAATATGATTCGTAGTAAAAAAAAAAAATGTTAACATGTTTATAATAAAACAGATAAATTAGATTGGAGAAATAGTCACTATGCTGAATATAGCAGGATATTCTACTGAAATATGTAACTAAATGCTTCCTTAAAAATAAAATATTATTAAAAAAATTATTACAATAATAATTTACATGGACTGCGTTAGATTAAACTGACGTGTCACAGCACTTCGTGTTAGTTTCACGGCTTCTGTTCTCATTTGGATAAAAACATCTGCTAAATGAATAAATGTAAATGTGAATAATAAAGCAAATATATCACCGACATTCTGTTTCTGTTTCATTCATATAAAATGGCTTCGGTTGGGGACAGGTCTGCTGGTGTGGGTAGGGTTAAGCGTGGGTTAATGGATAACAGAGTAATTACAGAAGCAATCACACAAATGAATTACAGATGTGTAATAACATAAGGGTATTGAATGTAAAAACATGTATGAAATGATTCATTTAAATGTTACTTAGTAGTGAAAGTGGGTCCATCTTAACTATAAGAACCGCATCAGTCCGCTTGCAGTAGTAAATATGGAGCGCATCATTTTTATTTTAGAGATTTCGCTGAAACATCATCCAGATTCCAGTCATGCCTAAAGTAAACATCCCAACACTGATTTTTATTTTCGTAAGAGACTTATAATGTTGGCGATTAGACTGATAGCGCTGTGTGAAACTCCAGAGGCGGCTGATGACTAAATGTTGGTTCAGACTCGCTGTGATAAACAGGAAGAGAGATAGTGTGGATCAGGAGTGAGAATCACAGGAAGATGCTGTCGTGTCACGGTATGTCCTCGGAAAGACCGGGAGAGAAAATAAAAGTAATTTTCTCGGTGTTAAACACAAATGTTAGGGATAATAGAGTCGGTTAAAGAGTGACTCCATAAATAAATGAACGTGCAATAAAAGCAATGTAACGGTGACTGTTTGTTGGTATTTTCAGCTGAACTTCTGTGAGACGCTGTCGTACAGACGCTGTGTGAGAAATACAAGAACGTGAGTCGACCGACAACTCTTTAAATCATTTCCCAAATCAATTAGTCTCTCAGTCTCTCCTCTCCGATCCGACTTGTGTCCTATCAGGGCTCTTCTCCTGCTTGCGGACACATGTTGTCTGGAAAACAACAGGCCTGAAATAGCGCCAGTGAAAGAGGAAGTCTAAATCCGGCTGAGACAGGAAGAAAAGTGTGTGAGGAGAACAAACACATGCGTTTATATCCACCTTCCTCTTCCCTCTCGCTCTTCAACTGCAGGAATAGCGGATCGGCTTCTCTGTGTGCCGCCGCACTGCATCATGGGAAGGTTCGGACACATTACAGTAGTGGTCGACAGTGACGTCATCCTTTATTCAAATATTATTAAACATGTTGTAGTTGCACAGTCATAGATATTAACATGATAAATTGTACAACATCATTTTTGTCCAAATAAATGAGGAACACATCCAAAAACAAGAGAGAACCGATGGATTATTAATAACTGATTATGTTGTAGTCAGTGTTTACTCTCTCCGGTCAGATTTTCAGTTTTTCTGTGCATTTTATTCATAGTGAACTAAAACCTGTCAGATAGAAACCTTTACCAAGCTCCGTGTTTTGGTGTTTGCCTCATATTTATTTAAAAATTTCAAATATATTCCTCATATTTTGATGATTTCAGTCAAACTTACAGGGTTATTAAAAGCAAATATAGGGGACGTCCCTTTTGGACACAGTTTTTACATTATATATCAAGGTTATTATTATATTAGACATTTAAACTAAAAGGTAACACACTTTACAATGAGGTTTCATACATCCATTAATCCATTAATATGAACTAACATTTAGTAGCTCTAAAGCATTTATTAATCTTAGTTTATGTTAACCTCAACATTTGCTAGTACATTATTGCTGGACATTATTTAATGAACCTAAACTGACAAAAATTGCAATAAAACAGTTGCATTTTTATGAACTAATGTTAACAAAGATGAATTAAACACTATTGCTCATTAGTTAATGCATTAACTAACTTTACTGTAAAGTGTTACCAACTAAAACCATTAAAAAAATTGTTACTTTAAATAAATGAAAGTGAACTGAAGCAACATTTGCCATGTTCATTTAGTTTACTAAAATAAGCTAAAACTGAAATAAAAATGATATAGATATATTAATGAAAAAACTGACAGCAAAGCGTGTAAAACAATTGAAATTAAAATGTAAATGGTAACACTTTACAATAAGGTTCATTAGTTAACATTAACTAACATTATTGTAAAGTGTTACCATGTAAATATAATAAATCTGCAGTAAAGCATTGAGAAGATGATGATGGGAACTGAAGTGAACTCCTGAACACATGAAGCTGTGTTTCCCACAGGACAGAGAGACTGCGTTTGTTCTCTACAGGTGTGTGTGTGTGTGTGTGTGTAACAGAGAGAGGAAACAGATGACCTCTCTCTCTCTCTCTTCCTCTCCGTCTCATTCACTTGTTCCTTCCAGCTGTTGATTCATTCTCACACGTTTGGAGAACGCTTATTGTTTCTCAAACAACGGAACCGGGGAACCGCAGTGTTTTATTCGCAGCTGTGGAGTGTGTGTAAAGACCCACGTGTGCATGACACTGAGAAGCCATCATCAGCCACGGCTGTGACGAACACACTTCAGGATCTGCACAACGACTACAAGTCAATATAATAACTCTAATAATATTATCTGTCGCCCCCTACTGGAGAGTTACACTAACAACTCTCTCTCTCTCTCTCTCTCTGTGTGTGTGTGTGTGTGTCATTACAGGGTTAGTTACTTCACCCAAATATGAAATGACACGAATCCTCATTATTATTTACAGCTGTAGAAGTATGCCACTGGAACAGCAGTGAAGAGTCTCACACACACACACACACACACACACTCGTGATCTCTCTAAACCTGGAGCGATCACCTCTGCTGAGATCACGGCGCTGGTAAACACTGCGTATATCAAACCCGCTGGAAGGAAGTCATTACGATCGGCCTGACCCCTCCTTGACCCCCGCTCAGATTAAAGCGCAGGGTCAAAGGTCAGGCTGGGTTAGACTTCTACTCTCGTTCTTCACTCTTCCAGCCAATCACAGCTCACTCTGGCACAGACACAGGAGTTCAGCACATGGGCAAGAGCGTTTCTCTCTTTTTTTGTATTTAATTATACGATGAAACATTGAAAATGAGATTCATCTGCAGTTACAGAGCTCACGTCTTAGCCCTGTTTGATCGTTGTATAATTTCCTTTAATTCATATTTATGTTTCAATTCACAGTTATGTGTATCTCGCTTATTGTTTCAGAGCAGCTTTACAGAAAATACACGAGTTTACAGTTTACAGCGATCTGTTATCAGACGAACTGTCTAAGTTATGTATTTCAGAAATGCACATATACCAAATCACAGTGAGCTAAAAATGCATTAATTTAAACAATGTAATAACTAAAGGCAGAAACAATGAGCTCATTGAATTAATGAATGTTTGTTAACAAATGTCTGTGAAATTTAGAAAATGTAGTATTGAATACATGAATAGTTAAAAAAAATTATAGTTTATCTGCAGTTACAGAGCTCACGTCTTAGCCTCACGTCATTTAGTTAAAAAACGAGATAAAAAAATTATGAATAGTTAAAAAATTTATGAATAGTTAAAAAAAAAATTATAGTTTATCTGCAGTTACAGAGCTCACGTCTTAGCTTCACGTCATTTAGTTAAAAAACGAGATAAAAAAATTATGAATAGTTAAAAAATTTATGAATAGTTAAAAAAAAAAATGTATAACTCATCCTCATGTTTTTCCAATGTATGCAGAAAAAAGACATGTATAATTAGAATGTTTAAACGCATCTCCTTTTCATCTAAAAATGTAATACAAAATATGCTCACTGTAAACTAATTATTGTAATTTTAACGGTAAAAGACTGTAACATGCACTGGCCAAACCTTACCTGAAAATTACTGTACTATATATATATATATATATATATATATATATTTGAAGAGTTCAGATGCAAAAGCCTCTAAGTGCCATTTGAAATTTTCTTCTAAAATGACCATTTTTATCAAGCTTGTATATTTAAGTTCAGTGATTTCACTTAAATGGCAATGAAGATTACCTATTAATTTCCATTTAAGTGAAATTACTGAACTTAAATATACAAGCTTGATAAAAATGACCATTCCAGAAGAAAATTTCAAATGGCATTTAGAGGCTTTTGCATCTGAACTCTTCATTTGGTGAAAAACATACTGGGATATTTCTTGGAATATTACAGTAAATACGATACTGTTAATGTAGCTGTCACGTATCAGTGCGTTTTAGTCCTGTTTCGTGATCTTGTTTCCACCTGTTATTGTGACTTTTGGTTTAGTCCTGTTAGTGTTTCCCGCTCTGTTTAATTAGTAAATCCCTTCACCTGTGTTAAGTTAATTATCCCATCAGTCCCTGTTCATTTAAGCCCTGTGTTTTCCTTCAGTGTTGGTTGATCATCGTTGTCACTGAAGTCCTCTGGAGTTTTGTTCTTATGGTCCAGAATGTTCCAGAATGTTCCAGAATGTTCCAGAATGTTCCAGAATGTTCCAGAGAGTTAAGTCTGTAAATAAATCAGCTATACTGCTATTCATGTGTCCTCGTCTTCGGTATCCTGCAACAACCCTGACAGTAGCCTATAGTTTTTGGAAGTAAAAAAAAAAATTTTTAATAATTCACAGTGAAACTTTGTAATTTGACGTTCCCAGAATATATTTATTTGTTTAAACAGCAGCTTTTGTCAATTAATCAACATCAGAAAACATCCTTGAAGCAACATAAAGTTATAATAAAAGTAATAAAGTCATACTAAAGTTGGAACTGTTTATCTCACACAATTGCAAGTTTACATCTCAAAATTCTGACTTTATTTCTTGCACTTGCGACTTTATATCACACGATTCTGAATTTATAATGAGATTGTGACCTTATATCTCACGATTCTGACCTTATAACGCACAATTCTGACTTTCTATCACGCAATCTGACTTTATAACAAACAAAACTGACTTCATATGACACAATTGTGACTTTAAAACACACAACTGTAACTTTATATCATGCAATTCTGACTTTATAACACACAATTGTGACTTTACATCACACAATTCTGAGTTTTTGACACACAATTCTGACTTTAAATCACACAATTGCGATTGAGAAGATAATTCCCCATTACCTTTTTTATTTTTTATTCTGTGGCGGAAACAAGTTTCCATAACAATCCCCTGCTCATATACACAGACTGAGGGTCTGCGCTGCACAAACACACGAGTGAAAACAGAAAATAAATTCTATTCTAATAAATTCTATTAATCAGATCCAGCATTGGAACACTGATACACACATTCCACACTGTTTATAATGAAGAACAAGTCCAAGACCCATCGGACAGACCAGAGTCACATGGTGTCTTCACACTAATAATTAGTTGGAGATAAAGAAAACAGAGGGAAAAGTGTATAGGTTAGATGGGTAAGATGGCCCTTAGGGGCCCAATCTGCCATCAGAAGAGTGATGGTGGCTCCTATAGTCTGAGCCGTCGCCCACCGCTGACCAGTGTGTGTGTGTGTGTGTGAGTGTGAGTGTGTGTGTCTGCCATCTGACCCTCTGTCTGAAAAACGATCCTGCTTTAGCAAAGCAAGCACTGACTCCGTTTGTCCAAAGGTGTGTTTCTGCAAACATCCGAATCCTCCTAAAGCCTCGGTGTCGTCTCAGTGTTCTCACCTGATCTCGTCTCAGTGTTTTCGCCTGATCTCTCCTCAGTGTTCTCGCCTGATCTCGCCTCAGTGTTCTCGCCTGATCTCGTCTCAGTGTTCTCACCTGATCTCGTCTCAGTGTTCTCACCTGATCTCGTCTCAGTGTTCTCACCTGATCTCGTCTCAGTGTTCTCACCTGATCTCGTCTCAGTGTTCTCGCCTGATCTCGTCTCAGTGTTCTCACCTGATCTCGTCTCAGTGTTCTCGCCTGATCTCGTCTCAGTGTTCTCACCTGATCTCGTCTCAGTGTTCTCACCTGATCTCGTCTCAGTGTTCTCGCCTGATCTCGTCTCAGTGTTCTCGCCTGATCTCGTCTCAGTGTTCTCACCTGATCTCGTCTCAGTGTTCTCACCTGATCTCTCCTCAGTGTTCTCGCCTGATCTCGTCTCAGTGTTCTCGCCTGATCTCGTCTCAGTGTTCTCACCTGATCTCGTCTCAGTGTTCTCACCTGATCTCGTCTCAGTGTTCTCACCTGATCTCGTCTCAGTGTTCTCGCCTGATCTCGTCTCAGTGTTCTCACCTGATCTCGTCTCAGTGTTCTCGCCTGATCTCGTCTCAGTGTTCTCACCTGATCTCGTCTCAGTGTTCTCACCTGATCTCGCCTCAGTGTTCTCGCCTGATCTCGTCTCAGTGTTCTTGTCTGATCTCTCCTCAGTGTTCTCGCCTGATCTCGTCTCAGTGTTCTCACCTGATCTCGTCTCAGTGTTCTCACCTGATCTCGTCTCAGTGTTCTCACCTGATCTCGTCTCAGTGTTCTCACCTGATCTCGTCTCAGTGTTCTCGCCTGATCTCGCCTCAGTGTTCTCGCCTGATCTCGTCTCAGTGTTCTCGCCTGATCTCTCCTCAGTGTTCTCGCCTGATCTCGTCTCAGTGTTCTCGCCTGATCTCGTCTCAGTGTTCTCGCCTGATCTCGTCTCAGTGTTCTCGCCTGATCTCTCCTCAGTGTTCTCGCCTGATCTCTCCTCAGTGTTCTCGCCTGATCTCGCCTCAGTGTTCTCGTCTGATCTCGCCTCAGTGTTCTCGTCTGATCTCTCCTCAGTGTTCTCGCCTGATCTCTCCTCAGTGTTCTCGTCTGATCTCTCCTCAGTGTTCTCGCCTGATCTCTCCTCAGTGTTCTCGCCTGATCTCTCCTCAGTGTTCTCGCCTGATCTCGCCTCAGTGTTCTCGTCTGATCTCGCCTCAGTGTTCTCGTCTGATCTCGCCTCAGTGTTCTCGCCTGATCTCTCCTCAGTGTTCTCGCCTGATCTCGCCTCAGTGTTCTCGCCTGATCTCTCCTCAGTGTTCTCGCCTGATCTCTCCTCAGTGTTCTCGCCTGATCTCTCCTCAGTGTTCTCGCCTGATCTCTCCTCAGTGTTCTCGCCTGATCTCGTCTCAGTGTTCTTGCCTGATCTCGCCTCAGTGTTCTCGCCTGATCTCTCCTCAGTGTTCTTGCCTGATCTCTCCTCAGTGTTCTCGCCTGATCTCTCCTCAGTGTTCTCGCCTGATCTCTCCTCAGTGTTCTCGCCTGATCTCTCCTCAGTGTTCTCGCCTGATCTCTCCTCAGTGTTCTCGCCTGATCTCGCCTCAGTGTTCTCGCCTGATCTCTCCTCAGTGTTCTCGCCTGATCTCTCCTCAGTGTTCTCGCCTGATCTCGTCTCAGTGTTCTTGCCTGATCTCGCCTCAGTGTTCTCGCCTGATCTCTCCTCAGTGTTCTCGCCTGATCTCTCCTCAGTGTTCTCGCCTGATCTCTCCTCAGTGTTCTCGCCTGATCTCGTCTCAGTGTTCTCGCCTGATCTCGTCTCAGTGTTCTTGCCTGATCTCGCCTCAGTGTTCTCGCCTGATCTCTCCTCAGTGTTCTCGCCTGATCTCTCCTCAGTGTTCTCGCCTGATCTCTCCTCAGTGTTCTCGCCTGATCTCTCCTCAGTGTTCTCGCCTGATCTCTCCTCAGTGTTCTCGCCTGATCTCGCCTCAGTGTTCTCGCCTGATCTCTCCTCAGTGTTCTCGCCTGATCTCTCCTCAGTGTTCTCGCCTGATCTCGTCTCAGTGTTCTTGCCTGACCTCGCCTCAGTGTTCTCGCCTGATCTCGCCTCAGTGTTCTCGCCTGATCTCGTCTCAGTGTTCTCGCCTGATCTCTCCTCAGTGTTCTCGCCTGATCTCGTCTCAGTGTTCTCGCCTGATCTCTCCTCAGTGTTCTCGCCTGATCTCGCCTCAGTGTTCTCGCCTGATCTCGTCTCAGTGTTCTCGCCTGATCTCTCCTCAGTGTTCTCGCCTGATCTCGTCTCAGTGTTCTCGCCTGATCTCTCCTCAGTGTTCTCGCCTGATCTCGTCTCAGTGTTCTCGCCTGATCTCTCCTCAGTGTTCTCGCCTGATCTCGCCTCAGTGTTCTCGCCTGATCTCGTCTCAGTGTTCTCGCCTGATCTCTCCTCAGTGTTCTCGCCTGATCTCGTCTCAGTGTTCTCGCCTGATCTCTCCTCAGTGTTCTTGCCTGATCTCGCCTCAGTGTTCTCGCCTGATCTCGCCTCAGTGTTCTCGCCTGATCTCTTCTCAGTGTTCTCGCCTGATCTCGTCTCAGTGTTCTCGCCTGATCTCGCCTCAGTGTTCTCGCCTGATCTCTCCTCAGTGTTCTCGCCTGATCTCTCCTCAGTGTTCTCGCCTGATCTCTCCTCAGTGTTCTCGCCTGATCTCGCCTCAGTGTTCTCGCCTGATCTCGTCTCAGTGTTCTCGCCTGATCTCTCCTCAGTGTTCTCGCCTGATCTCTCCTCAGTGTTCTCGCCTGATCTCGTCTCAGTGTTCTCGCCTGATCTCGTCTCAGTGTTCTCGCCTGATCTCTCCTCAGTGTTCTCGCCTGATCTCTCCTCAGTGTTCTCGCCTGATCTCGTCTCAGTGTTCTCGCCTGATCTCTCCTCAGTGTTCTCGTCTGATCTCGCCTCAGTGTTCTCGTCTGATCTCTCCTCAGTGTTCTCGCCTGATCTCTCCTCAGTGTTCTCGTCTGATCTCTCCTCAGTGTTCTCGCCTGATCTCTCCTCAGTGTTCTCGCCTGATCTCTCCTCAGTGTTCTCGCCTGATCTCGCCTCAGTGTTCTCGTCTGATCTCGCCTCAGTGTTCTCGTCTGATCTCGCCTCAGTGTTCTCGCCTGATCTCTCCTCAGTGTTCTCGCCTGATCTCGCCTCAGTGTTCTCGCCTGATCTCTCCTCAGTGTTCTCGCCTGATCTCTCCTCAGTGTTCTCGCCTGATCTCTCCTCAGTGTTCTCGCCTGATCTCTCCTCAGTGTTCTCGCCTGATCTCGTCTCAGTGTTCTTGCCTGATCTCGCCTCAGTGTTCTCGCCTGATCTCTCCTCAGTGTTCTTGCCTGATCTCTCCTCAGTGTTCTCGCCTGATCTCTCCTCAGTGTTCTCGCCTGATCTCTCCTCAGTGTTCTCGCCTGATCTCTCCTCAGTGTTCTCGCCTGATCTCTCCTCAGTGTTCTCGCCTGATCTCGCCTCAGTGTTCTCGCCTGATCTCTCCTCAGTGTTCTCGCCTGATCTCTCCTCAGTGTTCTCGCCTGATCTCGTCTCAGTGTTCTTGCCTGATCTCGCCTCAGTGTTCTCGCCTGATCTCTCCTCAGTGTTCTCGCCTGATCTCTCCTCAGTGTTCTCGCCTGATCTCTCCTCAGTGTTCTCGCCTGATCTCGTCTCAGTGTTCTCGCCTGATCTCGTCTCAGTGTTCTTGCCTGATCTCGCCTCAGTGTTCTCGCCTGATCTCTCCTCAGTGTTCTCGCCTGATCTCTCCTCAGTGTTCTCGCCTGATCTCTCCTCAGTGTTCTCGCCTGATCTCGCCTCAGTGTTCTCGCCTGTTCTCGCCTCAGTGTTCTTGCCTGATCTCGCCTCAGTGTTCTCGCCTGATCTCGCCTCAGTGTTCTCGTCTGATCTCTTCTCAGTGTTCTCGCCTGATCTCGTCTCAGTGTTCTCGCCTGATCTCGCCTCAGTGTTCTCGCCTGATCTCTCCTCAGTGTTCTCGCCTGATCTCTCCTCAGTGTTCTCGCCTGATCTCTCCTCAGTGTTCTCGCCTGATCTCGCCTCAGTGTTCTCGCCTGATCTCGTCTCAGTGTTCTCGCCTGATCTCTCCTCAGTGTTCTCGCCTGATCTCGTCTCAGTGTTCTCGCCTGATCTCTCCTCAGTGTTCTCGCCTGATCTCGCCTCAGTGTTCTCGCCTGATCTCGTCTCAGTGTTCTCGCCTGATCTCTCCTCAGTGTTCTCGCCTGATCTCGTCTCAGTGTTCTCGCCTGATCTCTCCTCAGTGTTCTCGCCTGATCTCTCCTCAGTGTTCTCGCCTGATCTCTCCTCAGTGTTCTCGCCTGATCTCTCCTCAGTGTTCTCGCCTGATCTCGTCTCAGTGTTCTTGCCTGATCTCGCCTCAGTGTTCTCGCCTGATCTCTCCTCAGTGTTCTTGCCTGATCTCTCCTCAGTGTTCTCGCCTGATCTCTCCTCAGTGTTCTCGCCTGATCTCTCCTCAGTGTTCTCGCCTGATCTCTCCTCAGTGTTCTCGCCTGATCTCTCCTCAGTGTTCTCGCCTGATCTCGCCTCAGTGTTCTCGCCTGATCTCTCCTCAGTGTTCTCGCCTGATCTCTCCTCAGTGTTCTCGCCTGATCTCGTCTCAGTGTTCTTGCCTGATCTCGCCTCAGTGTTCTCGCCTGATCTCTCCTCAGTGTTCTCGCCTGATCTCTCCTCAGTGTTCTCGCCTGATCTCTCCTCAGTGTTCTCGCCTGATCTCGTCTCAGTGTTCTCGCCTGATCTCGTCTCAGTGTTCTTGCCTGATCTCGCCTCAGTGTTCTCGCCTGATCTCTCCTCAGTGTTCTCGCCTGATCTCTCCTCAGTGTTCTCGCCTGATCTCTCCTCAGTGTTCTCGCCTGATCTCGCCTCAGTGTTCTCGCCTGTTCTCGCCTCAGTGTTCTTGCCTGATCTCGCCTCAGTGTTCTCGCCTGATCTCGCCTCAGTGTTCTCGTCTGATCTCTTCTCAGTGTTCTCGCCTGATCTCGTCTCAGTGTTCTCGCCTGATCTCGCCTCAGTGTTCTCGCCTGATCTCTCCTCAGTGTTCTCGCCTGATCTCTCCTCAGTGTTCTCGCCTGATCTCTCCTCAGTGTTCTCGCCTGATCTCGCCTCAGTGTTCTCGCCTGATCTCGTCTCAGTGTTCTCGCCTGATCTCTCCTCAGTGTTCTCGCCTGATCTCGTCTCAGTGTTCTCGCCTGATCTCTCCTCAGTGTTCTCGCCTGATCTCGCCTCAGTGTTCTCGCCTGATCTCGTCTCAGTGTTCTCGCCTGATCTCTCCTCAGTGTTCTCGCCTGATCTCGTCTCAGTGTTCTCGCCTGATCTCTCCTCAGTGTTCTCGCCTGATCTCGTCTCAGTGTTCTCGCCTGATCTCTCCTCAGTGTTCTCGCCTGATCTCGCCTCAGTGTTCTCGCCTGATCTCGTCTCAGTGTTCTCGCCTGATCTCTCCTCAGTGTTCTCGCCTGATCTCGTCTCAGTGTTCTCGCCTGATCTCTCCTCAGTGTTCTTGCCTGATCTCGCCTCAGTGTTCTCGCCTGATCTCGCCTCAGTGTTCTCGCCTGATCTCTTCTCAGTGTTCTCGCCTGATCTCGTCTCAGTGTTCTCGCCTGATCTCGCCTCAGTGTTCTCGCCTGATCTCTCCTCAGTGTTCTCGCCTGATCTCTCCTCAGTGTTCTCGCCTGATCTCTCCTCAGTGTTCTCGCCTGATCTCGCCTCAGTGTTCTCGCCTGATCTCGTCTCAGTGTTCTCGCCTGATCTCTCCTCAGTGTTCTCGCCTGATCTCTCCTCAGTGTTCTCGCCTGATCTCGTCTCAGTGTTCTCGCCTGATCTCGTCTCAGTGTTCTCGCCTGATCTCTCCTCAGTGTTCTCGCCTGATCTCTCCTCAGTGTTCTCGCCTGATCTCGTCTCAGTGTTCTCGCCTGATCTCTCCTCAGTGTTCTCGCCTGATCTCTCCTCAGTGTTCTCGCCTGATCTCGTCTCAGTGTTCTCGCCTGATCTCTCCTCAGTGTTCTCGCCTGATCTCGTCTCAGTGTTCTCGCCTGATCTCTCCTCAGTGTTCTCGCCTGATCTCTCCTCAGTGTTCTCGCCTGATCTCTCCTCAGTGTTCTCGCCTGATCTCGCCTCAGTGTTCTCGCCTGATCTCGTCTCAGTGTTCTCGTCTGATCTCTCCTCAGTGTTCTCGCCTGATCTCGTCTCAGTGTTCTCGTCTGATCTCTCCTCAGTGTTCTCGCCTGATCTCGTCTCAGTGTTTTCGCCTGATCTCTCCTCAGTGTTCTCGTCTGATCTCGTCTCAGTGTTTTCGCTTGATCTCGCCTCAGTGTTCTCCTCAGTGTTCTCGCCTGATCTCGTCTCAGTGTTCTCGCCTGATCTCGTCTCAGTGTTTTCGCCTGATCTCATCTCAGTGTTCTTGTCTGATCTCGTCTCAGTGTTCTCGCCTGATCTCATCTCAGTGTTCTCGCCTGATCTCGTCTCAGTGTTTTCGCCTGATCTCTCCTCAGTGTTCTCGCCTGATCTCGTCTCAGTGTTTTCGCCTGATCTCGCCTCAGTGTTCTCGCCTGATCTCGTCTCAGTGTTCTCGCCTGATCTCGTCTCAGTGTTCTCACCTGATCTCGTCTCAGTGTTCTCGCCTGATCTCGTCTCAGTGTTCTCGCCTGATCTCGTCTCAGTGTTCTCGCCTGATCTCGTCTCAGTGTTCTCGCCTGATCTCGTCTCAGTGTTCTCGTCTGATCTCTCCTCAGTGTTCTCGTCTGATCTCTCCTCAGTGTTCTCGCCTGATCTCGTCTCAGTGTTCTCGCCTGATCTCGTCTCAGTGTTCTCGCCTGATCTCGTCTCAGTGTTCTCGCCTGATCTCGTCTCAGTGTTCTCGCCTGATCTCGTCTCAGTGTTCTCGTCTGATCTCTCCTCAGTGTTCTCGTCTGATCTCTCCTCAGTGTTCTCGCCTGATCTCGTCTCAGTGTTCTCGCCTGATCTCGTCTCAGTGTTCTCGCCTGATCTCGTCTCAGTGTTCTCGCCTGATCTCTCCTCAGTGTTCTCGTCTGATCTCGTCTCAGTGTTTTCGCCTGATCTCGTCTCAGTGTTTTCGCCTGATCTCGCCTCAGTGTTCTCCTCAGTGTTCTCGCCTGATCTCGTCTCAGTGTTCTCGCCTGATCTCTCCTCAGTGTTCTCGCCTGATCTCGTCTCAGTGTTCTCGCCTGATCTCGTCTCAGTGTTCTCGCCT
Organism: Pimephales promelas; assembly: GCF_988280905.1. Lineage (NCBI taxonomy): Eukaryota > Metazoa > Chordata > Actinopteri > Cypriniformes > Leuciscidae > Pimephales > Pimephales promelas. The sequence goes on from NC_142780.1 coordinate 938,289, forward strand.
GATCTCGTCTCAGTGTTCTCGTCTGATCTCGTCTCAGTGTTCTCGTCTGATCTCATCTCAGTGTTCTTGTCTGATCTCATCTCAGTGTTCTCGCCTGATCTCGTCTCAGTGTTCTCGTCTGATCTCTCCTCAGTGTTCTCGTCTGATCTCTCCTCAGTGTTCTCGCCTGATCTCGTCTCAGTGTTCTCGCCTGATCTCGTCTCAGTGTTCTCGCCTGATCTCGTCTCAGTGTTCTCGTCTGATCTCGTCTCAGTGTTTTCGCCTGATCTCGCCTCAGTGTTCTCCTCAGTGTTCTCGCCTGATCTCGTCTCAGTGTTCTCGCCTGATCTCGTCTCAGTGTTCTCGCCTGATCTCGCCTCAGTGTTCTCGCCTGATCTCGCCTCAGTGTTCTCGCCTGATCTCGTCTCAGTGTTCTCGCCTGATCTCGTCTCAGTGTTCTCGCCTGATCTCGTCTCAGTGTTCTCGCCTGATCTCGCCTCAGTGTTCTCGCCTGATCTCGTCTCAGTGTTCTCGCCTGATCTCGTCTCAGTGTTCTCGCCTGATCTCGCCTCAGTGTTCTCGCCTGATCTCGCCTCAGTGTTCTCGCCTGATCTCGTCTCAGTGTTCTCGCCTGATCTCGTCTCAGTGTTCTCGCCTGATCTCTCCTCAGTGTTCTCGCCTGATCTCGTCTCAGTGTTCTCGCCTGATCTCGTCTCAGTGTTCTCGCCTGATCTCGTCTCAGTGTTCTCGCCTGATCTCGCCTCAGTGTTCTCGCCTGATCTCGTCTCAGTGTTCTCGCCTGATCTCGCCTCAGTGTTCTCGCCTGATCTCGTCTCAGTGTTCTTGCCTGATCTCGCCTGATCTCATCTCAGTGTTCTCGCCTGATCTCGCCTGATCTCGTCTGATCTCGTCTCAGTGTTCTCGCCTGATCTCTCCTCAGTGTTCTTTGCCTTTTTAGTTTATATTTTAATATTTTAATATAGTCCGAGACCGAGTACACAACACTGCCTACAATAGAGGGTTAAAACTAATAATAGAGTATACCGAGAGTTAGTAACTTTAGTAGTTATGAAGTGTCTAGTGTGGACTTTACGGTCCCGTTTCAGAAAGAGTTCATGGAGTGACAGATAAAATAATGCTCTTACACACAGCCTTCGACACTAACAACAGGAGATATGGAAGTCTCCCTGAAGGGGTTAAAATAAGTCTCTGTTTTTGTGTCGTAATCTTATCAGGAGAGCTCACTTCAGGTCACGACCCGCGGTTACAGATCCACGAGTGTGTTCAACAGGATTCTGAAACTACTGGCCATGTGTTCATCTATAGCTCTCACTGACTCACACACCCACTCTGTCCAGGAAAACACTCTCTTACCCAAGTGCCTTCATTGTGTAAGAGACTTTTACAAGAACAGGTAGATCAGGCATATAAGTGTGTATTCTTCCTAGCAATCCCTCAAGGACTCACACACACACACTCACACTGGGATTCACGAGGTCTTCAGGGTACTTTCCCAACACACACCAGCTTACCCAATGAAGTTAGTCAGTGTCCGGCGCAGACAATCACAGGTGACACGCATGTGCACGTATATGAACACACACACTCTGTGAAAGGGTTGATCGACGCGGATGAATGTCTGAGGAAGGACAAGGAGAGGGAAGAGGGGTCAGAGGTCAAACGGGAGATGCTAAGGTCGTATTGATGACAGGGGAAGGAACTTTGAAAGAGAAAGAGAGGTGATGAACGACTTGGAGTGATAAGAGAGATAGAGAGAGAGAGATAGAGAGAGATGGTAACTGAGGAGAGATGTTTTATCAATGAATGACACAATGAGAAAAAGTGGGAATGAACTATGACCTTTGACTTCAGAGAGAAACAAACAGAGGCAAGCGTTCGCCGGACTGCCATGCAACATGCAACATTAAGATTAACAATAATCAAAATGATAATAATGCATTTATTATCCTGTGAACATCCAAAAACACCTTATTTAACACTCCACTGCTCATTTTCTGTCTATGAAGTGCTTTCTCTGGAAAATCTGATAAATAATGTCTTTAAGTGTTGCAGCATTGTGCCGTTTCAAGATAACATTATACAGTTCTGTTCAAAACGGACTTTAGATGGGCTCTCAGATAAAACATGAAAGAGAGAGAGAGAAAGAGAAAGAGAGAGAGAGAGAGAGAGAGAGAGAGAGAGAGAGAGAGAGAGAGAGAGAGAGAGAGAGAGAGAGAGAGAGAGAGAGAGAAACAGAAACATGGTGACATTTAAATCATTGTTTTAAAAGGAAGGGTGTTCGCTCGCCCTCCAGTGGCGGTACTCGGTGTTGCTCTGTGGTTTATCAAATATTACATTAAATATCATCCAAATAACTTAAAGGAAAAGCGAGGAAAAAACTGTATTACAACTCATAGAGAAGATTGACATCACACTTTAGGTATAAAATTATTATCTGCAATATTATAGATATTAAGAGATTACAGTAGTGGCATACGTTTAATATTAAAGTCTTTATCAAATATCGTGAAGCTGATTTGAAACTATTTCTATTGTATAAAGCACCATATAAAGGTGACTGGACTTGAATGTTAGCCTAAATTACATTAACATTTAATCACATAAATGTAAATGAATAGGCCTAATATTTATTTTTACGAGTGGAAAATAAGAACAATTCTCCGTGTTCCACTTCTTAGAGTGAGAATAATGTATTAATTCATTTTTTTAATTAATTAATTAATTAATTAATTTGATTTTCTTCAAAACATGATTTGATTATTATTATCTTCTTAGTCTAATCTTTATTTTAACATATAAGCATGTGTGTGTGTGTGTGTGTGTGTGTGTGTGTGTGTGTGTGTGTGTGTGTGTGTGTGTGTGTGTGTGTGTGTGTGTGTGTGTGTGTGTGTGTGTGTGTGTGTGTGTGTGTGTGTGTGTGTGAGGCTCAGTGTAACTGGAGTCATGTGATCATGAGAGATTTTTATCCTGTGAAAGTCATGAGACAGAAGCCTGACTCTGCCAGAGCTAAACACACAGACAGGCACTTTATATTAAATATATTAAATAAGGCCAATTTTTATGGCTTTTTATTAGTGCAGAGAGGATACATGGAACCTTATATTCGCTAAGAAAATGTTAAAAAATAAAAATAAATAAGATTTTCATGGCATAAATGAGAAAAGAGGAGACTAGGGTCAAAATCATAGAGGAGAAAAGTGACTTCAAACAGAAACAAAACCATATAAAGCCTCTAGGTGGCGCGCGGTGGCTCAACACCGAATCCTCCATTCACCCACATTGATGTTTATTGAGACATTTGAGCTCGAAACGGGTAAACTTTTAGCTTTTAGGCCCCTTTTTCCCTCCAAAGATTGGTAAATAACTGACATATAAACGGGAAAATTAACTAGAAAACTCTACACAATAATTAAACACAGAATCCACAGTCGACTGTGATTGGTCCTCCTTGATAAGCGTTGAGAAAAGTAACATAGAACATTTGACAACGTCGCACGTTTTCTGCTTCAGCAAGGTTATAGACATTATTTTACACATTGATAATGTTCTGAGAAATTTAATAGATATTAAACAAAGCGAATAGACCCTATTATTTAGATCCGTCGAAACTCCCGATAAGCCCCGCCCACTCGAGGCTCGTGCATGTGTTCGTGTTCGTCATTCCTACGCGTCTGGTGTATTTCTGTGAGAGGAGAGCAGCGCGTTCCCGCATCTGAGCATCACAGGTACGCGATTCATTCTCTCACGCTTTCTTTTTTTAAACTGTTCGCTATGTTGGCATTACTGCAAGTGTTACTGCATTATATATGATGACATATAACATTAAAAATAGGAAATATTTGATCAAAGGCCTGGTCAGCCCGAACTCATTTGAAATGTCTTGCATGCGCAGTATTTTCAGATTTTCTCAGCCTGGTTGATTTACGTTTTTTATTAATTTTTTTAAAGCATGACAGCATGTAACCTATAATGCAATTGTCCGTTATAATGTTGGCAAAGCACATTTATATGTCATAAACTGGATGGCATCTGATGAAACAGCTGTGTTGTTTACAGTCATCATGTCTTACGGAATGATTGACAGCTGTCACTCACAGCCGAGAGATTTCAACAATCTCACTCAAACATGCAGCTCAAACATCCAGAAAATCACACAAAACAGTGAGTATATTTCACTTACATGATTACGTTTGTCATAAATGTTCTAATAAAACTCAATCCCAGACAGCAACATAGTGTCAGCCCACATGTGGATTCCAGGCGTACCAGATGTGGGCCGGATCTGTTGCTGTCTGGGTATAATAGCATTAGCATATGTATGCAGTCTTTAATTCAGTGCTGTAATGTCTCATTATGTGTGTTTTCTGTGCATAGCTGGCCAAATCAAGAGCATGCTGTTCCAACTGGGTACCAGACCGGACACACCGGAGCTTCAGGACAGACTGTGAGTACAGTGTCCTCCATCACGGACTGCTCTCACTCATATTATATCAGATATTATATTTATTATATATGAGATATTATAATTATATTATATATATTATATGAGATATTATATACTGTATATTATGTAGGGAGTGTATCCCACACTCGGAGCAAAGGCACTCAGTATACTGAAATAAATACTTTAGCCAAAGTGAATAAAAAATACTTATAGAATTGATTTAATACTTGTTCAAATTTTTATTCAGAAGTGTTAACTTAAGCAACAAATCTGTTCAAAGTCAATCACAACGAATGTAGAGTATATCCAGAGCATATCCAGAGATGAGCATAAATACATGAATATTTATTTCAAATAAAAATATGAAATTAATCAAAATAAAATACCGAACACTGTGAAATTCAATTTTTATTTAAATAAACCCGCTGTCACCTGTTAAATGAATAATCAGATTTAAAAAAAAAATAAAATTGTGTGTATTTTACCTTTTAGTCGCTTGTCAGTGTTTGAATACTAAATATGAGTTCTCCTTTGCCACATATTGCACTTTTAATAACTGTTTTAACATCAAGCACTCCTTACTTTTTATTACTGATTCGTCGTTGTTTCTTTGTCACTCTAATGCAGTGTTTCCCAACCCTGTTCCTGGCGGCACACCAACACTGCACGTATTCTTTGTCTCCCTTATCAAACACACCTGATTCAACCCATCAGCTCATAATCAGGTGGGTTAATGAACTGATGGGTTGAATCGGGTGTGTTTGATTAGGGAGACAAAGAAAACACGCAGTGTTGGTGTGCCGCCAGGAACAGGGTTGGGAAACACTGCTCTAATCTATCAATAACGTCTGTCCACTAAAAGCTACGTGGATATATTTGCATACAACGATATATAAATGATATATCTTAGTCTTAGCGAGTCTTACCAGTCTTAGCGAGCAGTGCTGTTTGACTAGCTACCTGATAAAAACAACAACCGCTTAACTATCAAGACTGACTGGGAAAACTGCTTTATCTGAAAAACTAAAGTTTCCCAGACACACTATTTCAGCTCATTTTGGTCTGAAATTCAATGAATTCCAGCATTATCTGTCATTTCACCAGCTAGGTTAACTTTAGACCTGATATAGTCCAGCTATTAGCCAAAATAAGCTTGAACATTATGCCGTTTTTGCCAGAATAACTTGCGAGATGTTTGATATTCCATCATGTAAGCAAAGTCAACAGTGAATACAAGGTGTTTGGTTTCATTTCTTCCCTCATAAAATTTCTTTGTGATCTAATTGGTGACTAGTCTACACTTGGTTTAGACGTCTATTAAATTTCCACTGACAGCCCAAAATTTGCCGTGTTTTAGCCTAGACGTCTGGCATCTGTTTGGACGGCTATTTGACGTCTTTAAAACGCTTTTTTTTGGGAAGAGAGTGTAATAAATAATCATAATCACTGGTGGTCTAAATGTCTGTATTGTTGCACACAGCCAGCAAATGCAGCACTACACAAACCAGCTAGCGAAAGAGACCAACAGACACCTGAAGGAGCTGGGCTCGCAGCCACCGCCCCGGTCCCCTTCAGAACAGGTGAGCACACTGCGCTCGCTCTTATTACATCACACATCCAGCCGGCTGTTCTCTGAGAATAACCCCGTCAGGGTGATGAGGACGCGAAGCGGAGGGTTCTCCATCAGCCTGAAGGGGTTTATTCTGAGATAACAACCGGCTGGATGTACATTATCTCGCTTATTACTCGGCTACTTGCCACATAAGTAAACAGTTAGGCACAAAATATTGATCTGATTTGAACATTTGTATTAGGTCTTTAAACACAAAGCTTCGCGGAGAGAACAGTTTCAGCGGCAACATTTAAGAGATATGATATACAGTCATAACACTTATTACACAGCATTTCACCACATTAATAATTATGGGGATAAGAGATGTTAATTTCTGATTAAACCGTTTTAAAATCGTACCTCTTTGTATCTTATAACCCAACAGTGTACAGAACAATAGACACAAAATGGCGCTGCGTTTGCATGAAACGAGAGAGCGAGTCCACGATACTGGATGGCATAATTAAATAACTGTACACAAAATATTGATTCGACTGACTTTGAATTCTTTATTAGCTTAGCAAACGCAAAACTTCCACAAAGAAAAAACCTTCCTAGTGAGTGTATAGCGCTGCAGGCTGTGATAATATAATATACCGCCGGATGTTACGATTGACCAATCAGAATCGAGCATTCCACAGAGCCGTGTAATAAATAAGAGATATTATGTATATTATGTTGGGAATTTATTAGAGCCAGAGCGATATATCGGCCGGCCGATATTAGGCATTTTCCATAATATCGGTATCGGCAGTTATAATGGCCGGTAATTTGATATTAAAAAAACATAAAATAAAAACGGACGATACATGCTTTAATCATCTTTCCTTGGCCTGTTATATTGAAAATGTATGTTTTACAATTTGCAGTATGATGTTATCTATTGCTAAGACCGCTAATGAGCTTGGAAACCACAATGAACTTTTTCTGCCTAAATAAAGTAATGATTACTGTATTTATAGCTAGCATATCTCTAGTTACAGTCCCTGCATTGTAAAATGTAAGTTATACTTGCGAGGAGTGAACATTTAGACACAGAGAAAAAGTATCAAACGTATCTTGTGCAGAAAAGTTAGCTTTTCTTTTACATGTGTGTGGAATCCAACAATATTTAATTAAAAATATATATATATATATCGGATTTTAAAACCCAAAAATATTTGTATCGGTATCGGCCTTCAAAATCCTTTATCAATCGGGCTCTAGAATTTATCACACCGGGATAAATCGGCTCGACATGCTAACGCTAGTCTTCTCACAGCGCCAGCAGCGGATCCAGAAGGACCGCCTGATGAACGACTTCTCCGCCGCGCTCAACAACTTCCAGGTGGTTCAGCGTCGAGCCGCGGAGAGGGAGCGCGAGTCCGTAGCCCGGGCGCGAGGCGGATCCAGACTGCAGGAAAATAACACACATTTCATCATTATCTATTGCTGATTTTATTATGTGTCGTTACCTTAGTAAAAAAAACCCTTTAATCTTGCAGGTTGATGAGCTCAGTCAAGACGAACAGCTTGTGACATTTGAAAAGTAGGTTCAACATATTCCTTGAGTTCATTGAGTCTCTGTTGAAGTGTTCAAATCTGCGTGAGAAGAGTTTCACCCAAAAGTGGAGCTTCTGTCATCATTCACTCAGACAGCGGGCCGACATTATGCTGCTAAAAGCCCTGTGACAAAACCTTAAAGCATTTAGAAAATGATGATGTGAACGGCCTGGACTAAGGGGGAATATTTGATTTGTGCCAAACTTAGTTCTTTATGGCTTTGATAATTGGCAAGAAAGATAAAACAGCACGTTTGAACTTGTGCAAGAAACAATCACTCTTTAGATTGACATGAAGGTGAATAACTGATTACATGAGTTTCAATAAGAGTAAGAATCAAATCTGAACAATGTGGGTCTGATTGCGAAATGTTTATTTGAAAAGAAATGAAGGGTGGCGAACGCAGATAGATGAGGAGCCTGTCACTGAAGAGGACCTGGAGCTTATTAAAGAGAGAGAGACCAATATCCGTCAGCTGGAGGTGAGTGAGCACTTCCTGTATGACATCATCAGCGTACCAAAATCATCTTTTCTTCAAGACCCATATGCTAATTCAAGCTAATCTGGTATAAAATCACCAGAGCGTACCCAACACTTATTTGGGGAATGGGAGAAGGATGATTTAATTTTGAATTCCTAGTTATTCATTTCATGTCTCAGAATGTGGATTTCTTCTTTGTAATTTCACCATTGTAAGTTAACAGCATAAAATGTTACCGAATTTACTGTGATCGTGTCAGATATGCCGATGTAATTACAACCGTTCGGAAAACTATTCTATACGGCGAGTCTGAGTGAATAGAGAAGAGGACAGGACACAAAAACAATAGATTTTTTGCCTCCATTGGTATAAAAATAAATAAATAGCCAATCACTGTCGAGTATAAATTAGTGCCCGAAGTATTTTTTCTCCATTCATTTCTCCCATAGGGATTAAAAAAGCAAGCTTTGATTTGAAGCAAAAAAAAAAATCGGAGAAAAATACAAAGATGCGAGACTGTGAACTTTTGAGAGCATAGGAAGACTCGATTACATCATTTGCAGAGCTTCAAGAGAGTGGCCGAGCTAAAGAGCTCTTTTGACATGTTTTTCTAGTTTCAACTCTCTGATTGGTGGGATTTTCTGTGCTGCATTATGAGCAATGTAGTTTTTCATCATGAATTCTGCTGAAACATCTCTACCACTTTGTCATCACTTGTTGATAATGTCATTTGGGGGATGAGTTATTGTACAATGTCTCAGCTGCCTTCTGCTCTCGATTCAGTCAGACATCATGGATGTGAATCAGATCTTCAAGGATCTCGCAGTCATGATCCATGACCAAGGGGACATGATAGGTGGGTTAGACTAGTTCTCTCTCTTCCTATTTCTGCACAGGTTCAGTCGTTCACACATGTTAAAGGGTTAGTTCACCCAAAAATGAAAATTAAGTCATTAATTACTCACCCCCATGCTGTACCAACCCCGTAATACCTTCGTTCATCTTCGGAACACAAATGAAGATATTTTTGATTAAATTTGAGAGCTGTACATAGACTGCCTAAGGGAATGACTCTTGTCGGCCCAGAAAGTCAATGAAGAAAATGTTTAAATATTCCATGTGACTACAGTGGCTCATCTATAAGTTTATCAAGCGACGAGAATACTTTTTGTGCGAAAAAGCAAACAAAGATAACGACTTTATTCGACTATTCCTTTTCTTCATTGTTGGCCTGAAACGAGACTTCCTTAGATTTCCACGACGCATGCGCGAGCCACGGTGAGCCACGGTAGTCACATGTGATATTTAAACATTTTCTGCATTGACTTTCTGGGCCGACAAGAGCCAGTCCCTTAGGCAGCCTATGTGGTAGTGATACAGCTCTCAAATTTAATCAAACATTTGTGCTCCGAAGATGAACGAAGGTCTTACGGGGTTGGTACAGCATGGGGGTGAGTAATTAATAGGGCTGGGTATTGAGACAAATATCACAATTCGATTCGATTTCGATTCACAAGCTTGCAATTCGATTCGATTCAATATCGATTATTTTGGATATCAGTTACAATAAATGGCAATTTTTCTCAAGGAAATCAAATCTCTGAACTAATGCTGTAAACTATGGGAGTCTAGTTGTAGCCTATAGGCTTCATTAGCCTAATATGAAGGTAATAATGAATGAATCACTTAAATTACACTTTTATTTATTTTTATAATAAGAAGATTATATGAAATATAAACATTTAAATGGTGGCTGTCATAAAAACTTGCCAGATTTATTCAAATATGCATTAAATATTGAAGAACATTAAGATAATAATGCATATGTAATATGGTGTATATATTTAGCAAAATGCTCCTCTCTAGAGTTATTTTTTCTAGCTGACTAACGAGTTTATGTGGGTTTTCTGAGGTAAATATGACGATGACATTGATTTCAAGCTGTTTAACTGACGTCTTTCCACGGTTGAAACGCTGATTGAGCGAATCAATGTGACATGATCCGGATTTGGATAAGTTGTACTCTATCTTTAACACACTTTCAGATGCTCATTCATGTTTATTTGGCGCTGTGACTGGTATTATTAACCCGGAAGAGAGATCAGCGCTGCTGCTTCTCCAGAGCGATCTCACGCCACAGCGCCAAAAACACTATTTATGTTTTTGAATTTCTAAAGAAAATGGACGTAATTTGAAAATTGAGACTTTGTTTGATATCAATAGTAACAAAGGACAAAGATTATTGCGATTTTTTGGATGCGCGCAGCCGCGATACAATGATCCATTCATTCAAATGAAACAGGATGACTAATCGATTCTTGAGATTTAAGAATCGATATCGGTTCGTAAAAATGAGAATCGATATTTATTACCCAGCCCTAGTAATTAATGACTTAATTTTCAATTTTGGGTGAACTAACCCTTTATAAAGCCTGCTTTCCTTGTGTCATCATACACAGATAGCATTGAAGCTAACGTGGAGAGCGCCGAGGTGCATGTGGAGCGAGGGGCCGAGCAGCTCCAACACGCCGCTTACTATCAGGTATGACCACCACACCTGCACACATTGTGACAGACGCTATGTTAACGTCTCAGTGCTGGTAGAGACTGTTCGTGATTGTGTTTTCTTTCCTTTTCAGAGAAAATCCCGCAAGAGGATGTGTATTCTGGCTCTTGTCATGTCGCTAGTGGCAACCATCTTTGCTATAATCATTTGGCAAGCAATCAGATAAGATGAGAGCTGAAGCTGACTGAAGTTCTGGATCCTGCTCCGGTGTGTGTCTGTGTGTGTCTGTGTGTGTGAGACATTGATAGTAAGAGAATAGTTTCTATATAAAACGTTTGTCTGTGAATTATCTGGAGCAAATACACTACAGCATTAAAACAAGAATTCAGTTTGCATGAATGTAATTCCTTTTACAACTTGTATTTCGTTGCAGGTCTTGGTAAATCTGAAATTATGCAAAACTCTTAACTTTAAGAAATATTTATTTCTTTAAATGAACTAAAATGAACTGTTTTGATGTTGTTGTGTATGATTTGATGCACAGTGTTTTGATTCTCACAAGTAAATGTATTTCTTGATAGCACATAATAAAGATCAAATAAGTTTTAATACATTGTTCTTCAGCTTTTCCTATCTACATATTTCAGTTGATCAGAGAAATGAGAAATGTTGTTGAGGATCCTGCTTAAGACTTTACACTCCAAATAAAAGTGCCATTATAAAGTAGAATTAATAGTTTATTTATTTAGTTTCTAGAACACAACTGTTTTCAACACTGATGATAACCATAAATGTTTCTTGATCATCAGATCATCATATTAGAGTGATTTCTGAAGGATCATCTGACTGGAGTAATGATGCAGAAAATACAGCTTTGATCACAGGAATAAATTACACTTTACTATATATTCACATAGTAAACAACTGATTTACACTGGAATAATATTTTACTATTTTTATATATTTTAATATTTTACTGTATTTGTGATTAAATAAAATTTTGGTGAGCAAAAGAGAAAAATCACATTTGAAAACTAGTGCAGGTTATATCCTTCAAATATAGGTTTTACTTGTAATGGTTTTATTTCGAAGCCTCCGTCAGCTTTACAAATCATCAAAAAATATAAACATGTTAAATAATAATAAATAATGTCTTGGTCCTATATTCTTAGGAATAAACTGATTTAAGTAGGGCAGCAAAGCGCAATGTAACTGTTCATCCACCAGGTGGCGCACAATAAACACCAGTGACTGGGGTCATCAGGGGTCAAAGGTCACCGATGCTGACCCAATCCTCCAGGTTGTGCTCTGTTGCTCAGATCTGTTTCAGCATCACAGATTATCATAATTACTGAAGATAATGCTGAGTTTGAAGAGCCTGCTGGAGTTATTTTCGAGTGGTTCTTCTGCGTCATTAATAATATGCATGATCAGTCCAAACACCCCCAATGTCCTCCACTGATTATCACACACCTCACTCGGCATTCTGGGACAGTGTTGAGTATGATTGAAGTGTGTGTAGAGGGAGTGTGTAGGAGTTGGAGACTCTGCATTGTTTCTTAGCTCATCCCTTTGTTTGATACATCACAAGTGCACACATTTCCTTAATTTCATGTAAAATTATTTTAATTTGACCACTGACCATAGTTTCACCGGGAATGATTTTTATTGGTCCTGGAGCAACCTTTATATCAGATCTCAGGAATGGGGGATTGGTTTTTAGGCTCTTATAAAACAACATCATTGTGTCTTTAAAATAGCAAAGACAGCCATATAGAAATAGAGAGAGTGTGTGTGTAGGGAAGGTAATGTTATGTTTGTCATATTTATGTTTATTACATATTATCTTTTCATATGAGACTATACTTTTCCCTTCGATCTTTTTCATTTGCTGCTCCAGAGATTATTTTTGCAGAAATCATGAGAACAAAGGAAATGTTCAGTGAAAAGAGTCGGTGGTCCTGAAATTTGTGAGTGTGTGTGTTTAATTAGGTTATTACTGTAAGTCCAAATAAAAACTACAGATTTTTAAATCAATGTTTTCTTAAATGAGACAGAGTAAAATTTAAATTAATATCCAGTATTTATTGTAAGCTTCTTAACCCCCCCCCCCCCCCCCCAATTGCATGCTAGTAAAACCATTCATTTGTTTCCATATTGTTAGCCATTTTATAATGTGTATCAGTGTATTAATACGCAGGATTTACTCATTAGTAACCGGGTTTCTCTGAGGAAGATAATCAGCTGAGATCATGTGTTGAGAAGAACAGTAGCGTGGGTTTCACACACACACACACACACACACACACACACACACACACACACACACACACACTAGGGTGACCATATTTTGATTACCAAAAACCAGCAAACTCAAATGATACTCGAAGTTTACTCAAAGATACCTTGTTAATTTCAATACATTTAAAGTAGGTTATGCCTCCTCTGTATGGATAGAAAATGGTTATATTGTTATATGAAAACAGGACATGTCCTGGGAAAACAGGACAGTTGGTCACCTTAACACACACACACACAGACAGATGGTGTTGTGGTGTATTTTAATCACACACTCGAGTCTAAACTCGACACGTGTGTCCGACTCTGACACAAAACTTCACTGTGCAACAGGAAATATGATCGATTGTAAGATTAACGTGATTAGACAGTATCTAATATATGTTGAGGAGTAAGTTCAATTTAGCAAACAAAAACAACAAGGAACGATAGTAAAATGGAGATTCAAAACAGAAAGCTAGACGGATCTTACAGACACAAACCAGCAGCAAGGGCAAACACACACACACACACACGGATCCGGGGACTGGGGTGTGGATCTATATATAGAGTGCTGGTGTCTGATAGCCAGCTCATGTCTGACTCTCCAACACACTCTGTCTACAACACACACACACACACACTCTACTACGATCTCCATGTTTAAACAGAGAATAAGCACAGAGATTCAAAGCATGCCATGTTTTAACACTTCCACTGATCCCTGAGTCTGTAGAGACGGTTTGTCCTCAATTTCCTCCTCAGGTGAAGTGTGTTTTACCCCAGAGTGTGAATGAAAGGCACCTTCAGCTGCCAGACTGTGGTGTGTGTGTGTGTGTGTGTTGGGCTGTTAACCAGGAGTTATTTTCAACCAGAATAAAACTGAAACAACCTGATTTGTGTCCCAAGGAGAACAGTAGCGTCCCGGTGTCATGATCTCATGCCTCATTACTGAGACGTTCAGCCAAACACACTGCCTGACATTCTCCTTTTTACTCCTGGAAAAATGTTGGATTGTACACGCTACCTTTATTAACAGGACAAATATGTTTTGTATGTAATTTTGGGGGTATAAAACACTCAATTTACTTCATTGCTATTCTCAAGTAGTCTATATTGGGGAATTGGAGAAATGTGTTTTTAGTCCGTTGAAAAGGTTTTAATTTTAATATTTAACATAAGCTCATCACGAGATGAACAACATCCAGGATCAACACTGTGCATGAGATTACATTACATTTAACCAGTTTATATGGAGAGGGACTGAAATGTTTAAGTGTTTTGACCTACACTGAACATGACGGGAGAAGATGGAAGAAGATGTTCCTTAGGGAACCAGGTTACTGCTCTCACATTTATTAATAAAACTCAAATTTAACAAAAAGAGACAGGGTTGTGTCTTTTTATTTCATCAATGTGTATCTATGTAAGAATATTTTTAATAATATGATATCATCAACACGTCTTGTTACATGTATTTTTTTTATGTATAATGGGAGTAACTTCAGAGTGTTGTCTTGAAAGAAATCAAGCATCACTGGCAAAGCCTCAAAAAACACCACACCTTTCTAAAAGATCTTTTAAAAACAGTTTTCTATTTTATTTTTATATTTACATCTTTTACGATTACATCTACATTACTTAAACAGCTGTGTTTATTGCATTATATAGCAGAAATGGAGGTGAGGGACCTGAGTGCCAAAACGGAGGCTCTAGACCCTTCCAGAGCTGAGATATTGAGATATTTATAATGTCATAAATGCTACGTGGGATCTCAATATCTCAGCTCTGGAAGGGTCTAGAGCCTCCGGGTCACATGATAATCAAAAAAAAAAAAAAAGTTTCTCCAATCATCTTTAAACTCTGGATTCTGATAGAGGGCCATGAGACTTAGACCTGAGTGCAGAAACGGAGGCTCTAGACCCTTCCAGAGCTGAGATATTGAGATATTTATAATGGATAAATATTTATAATGTATCTCAATATCTCAGCTCTGGAAGGGTCTAGAGCCTCCGGGTCACATGATAATCTCTTCACCTGTTCCTCATCAAACGTTTGATATTGAAGAGGGAAATGAGGAATCATATGAGCTGGTGCTGACATGATTATTCAATATTTGAGATTCTACACCAGATTTGACAGAATCAATGATTGCTTTAGTGAAGACAGAATCAGGAGTCAGCCTGAGCGCTCCACCTGCAATCTTTTTTTTATTTTTATTTTTTTATTTCCAAAATTATATATTAATACATTAGAAACAACAATTCACATATATTTTCCAAATTATTATACGCATCATGCAATATGAAACATTGAAGTTAACATTCTTATCAATGAAATTAAAGAACATTAGGATTACATATAAAAAATAAAAAAAGAAACATAACATAGCCTAACATAAAGGAGGTAGGTATACACAGTATACATATAGCCTATAGTTACATTAAATAAGAGGAGTTCAATTCTTTGAAGATGTCCATCGTTCTGGTTGCTTTGCGATTTGAGAGACCTTCAGTGTTTCAAAGTAAATTTTCAAGTCAGCTTTAAAGTGGTAAATGTTAGGTGTCCTTCCAGACCATTTATGTATGTAAAATTTACCAAGAAATACGATCAAATTTAACATAAAAATGAGACTCTTGTTTATATCTTTTTTACCATAAAAAAAAAAAACATCTCTTTCTTCAGGGGGACTCATCTCTTCCACCGGCTCCCTGCACGAGATATATCCAGCTGCAGACCCCCGCAGCACCACCAGTTTCAGAACCCCAGTTTCAGAACCCCAGCGCCAGAACCGGAAGTGAAGGAGGGGCGGAATTATTATTATTGCTTGCATTATAATTATTTTAGCAAGCATGTGGACAAACTGGGCCTTGAGTTCCTCATTTGATACATTGTAAGTTAAATTTAAACAAATTTGTTGTGATAAAACAGGCTTGGATTGAATTGGTCCTTTTGTATAGATTTTTAACAAAATAATGCCGAATTTTCTCTTTTTTTAGATTTTGTCATTATTTTACACGAAAAATGCATGCTGCACATGTTCTTGTAAAATAAAGTATATTTTATAAAAAAAATACCCATGCTTTTTTTATTTATTTTTTATTAAACAATCAAAATCATCTTACAAATACATCTTCAATATCAAAACAATTTAATATTTTTGTAAACACAATAAATAAATAAATAAATAAATAAATAGAACATAAAATATCACAGAGGTCTAATGAGTTATATAATTTTGAAAACCAGACCAACGCCACTTTTGCGTCATCGATGGGTAACGCCCCCTTTTGGGGGAAAACACCTCTATACTGTCTATGGGAAAACAAACGGATTCCCATGAGAACAGAACTTGCACTAGATCTGCAAAGTTTCTTGATAGCAAAAATGGCACAAACTTAAAGAAGCTAACGTTACTGAATACGGGGTTACAGAGGTGTTCCTTTGAAATGGTCGAAAACTGGATTAATGACCCCACACAGCGGCCAAATATGGACTATTCAGACATCTAACGATACCACTATCTCGTGGAATCACCAAGTAAGCACGTAGCCTTTTTTTTGTTCATTAACACTCACAGTATGACAAACTAGACGAAAAAGTGGCGTTGCTCTATTTAGGTGGCGTTATAAGGTTTCAAATCTAAGCTCCGCCCCTCAATTACGTTCCTGGCGCTGGTGTTGGTTAGAATCTAACGCCGCCCCTCACTTCCGGTTCTGGCGCTGGGGTTCTGAAACTGGGGTTCTGAAACTGGCAAGTGGTGAAACTGGTGGTGCTGCGGGTCTGCAGCTGGATACTATAGACCCTTTGCACGTGACGTCACGCTCTACTCGCGCGAATTCTGAACGCCATGACGGACGGCGGAAGAGCTATTCTGTAGACGGACGGCAAGCCAAACTAGTACGTGTTTGTGTTCGTTCTTCGTATAAAATGGTTATTTCGTGTTGTGCCGTGGGGTGTGCAAATAGACAGGGTAAAGCCAATACATCCTTTTATCGCATTCCATTTGATGGGGAGAGAAGGCATCGATGGATTGCTGCTATCAGACGAAAGGACTGGCAGCCCTCCAAGTACTCCAGGATTTGCAGCGAGCATTTTTTACAAGGTAAGAATCATTTCCTAGTTACGTGTAATTCATTTTTTGTAATACCATACCGTCATCCATGTCCAAATGGAGACCCAGTCAAATTGTCATTTAACATTAATGAGCAAGTGCTACCAGCTAGCGTAAGGCTGTGCAGTCTACCCATTCACACTGATCGCCCGTCTCTAACAGTGTCATCTGTAACGTTATCTCATACAAAAAATAAACAACGCAGATTTTGCATTTAAATGTCTATGCTTCTCTCTGATGCTCATAAACTTACGTTAGAGGCAACATAAACATTGTGCCTGTGAGGCTTTTTAACACTACACTTGACAGTTAACGTTAGCTGGCAGCTGGATACAAACTGTTAAAATGCTGACAGGTAAACTGTGTACAAGTTTGTCTGATTATATAGTTGATTTCCAAAGTGATTGTGAATTACACCTTTCCCATCCAGAGTTTGTTTTTGTCATTTAACAGGAATTTACTGAACAAATAGAAAATGGATGAAGTGTCAGGATAGTTATATGGGCTGGGACAATGGTTCTAAGCTCCCTCTTGGTGGTACTCTCAGGCAGTTGATTTCTTTTATCAGGAAAGAAGAGTGATGACCCTTTATCCCCTGATTATGTGCCGTCAGTGTTTGCGCACACCAAGTCCCCTGAGAAGCGGCGAGCCCTGGGCAGTCTAGGGAAGTATGAGGTCAGAGAGGCAATGAAGAAAAAAAAGCGTCAGGAGTCATCCAAACGTGAAGCTGCCAGGGCACTTCTCAATCTGTCAGCTGAGATGAATGTTTTACATGAGGTTGAGGACGAGATTGTAGAGGAGGCGATTGTAGAAGAGGCTAGTATCAGTGAAACTAATGGTAAATGTGATGCAATGTGCCAAACCAACCTCACTTCAGACTACATTGAGTCTCTTGAATTTGAGTGTCAGCAACTCCGGGGTGATACGTTTGCTCTGAAGGAGAAGCTGAAGCCCTCAGACCTGGAACAGAGCACTTTTGAAAACAGCGACAAACTTAAAACCTTTACAGGACTGCCCAACTATAAAGTGTTTATGGCTGTGATTGACTTAATAACTCCCTTACTTAAGAATACAGCAAACATCACCATCTTCCACCAGCTACTGTTGACATTAATGAGGATCAGGCTTAACCTGCCGATTGCTTTTTTGTCATATCTGTTTGGTGTTCATATGTCCACAATTTCAAGAGTTTTTACAAATGTCATTAATATACTAAATGACAACTTAGTACCTGTGTGTGTGGTATGGCCTGACAGAGATGATGTCCAAACATCTCTGCCAATGTGTTTCAGAAAGTCTTTCAAGCAATGCATGTCAGTAATAGACTGTTTTGAAATTACCATTGACAGACCTAAAGATCTGAAGGCAAGGGCCCAGACATACTCTCAGTATAAATCACACAACACCATAAAATACCTAATAGGTATAACTCCACAAGGGATAATCTCCTTCATCTCCAAGGGCTGGGGTGGGCGGTCAACTGATGCTCACATTACAGCAAACAGTGGGTTTTTGGATAATCTCCTACCAGGAGACTTGATCCTAGCAGACCGTGGCTTTAGGATTCAGGAACAAGTTGGCTTGTACTGTGCAAGGGTTGAAACTCCTGCCTTTACACGGGGGAAAAAACAGCTGGGCGCTGTCGAACTGGAAGATTCCAGAAAACTTGCAGCAGTCCGCATACATGTTGAGAGGGTAATTGGTCAAGCACGATCCAAGTACAGAATGTTGCATGGACCTGTGCCCATTAGTCTTCTGATTAAGTCATCAGAAGAAGAGGAGTTCACTTCTCTTGACAAAATAGTTAGAGTGGCTT
The DNA here is from genome assembly GCF_988280905.1 of Pimephales promelas. NCBI lineage: Eukaryota > Metazoa > Chordata > Actinopteri > Cypriniformes > Leuciscidae > Pimephales > Pimephales promelas. Next base: position 957,081 of record NC_142780.1, read on the forward strand.
GTGCCCTAACGAATCTGTGCCCCTCAGTGGTGCCAATAGATTAGCTGAAAAAAAAACCCCAGTTATTCTTTAACAGAGAGGTTTCTACGTTTTTTGAAAGCACTTTGAGTAACAATTTCCAGTGTAAATAGTTGTACTAGCACATTAACAATCAATTCTTTACTTATCTATTAAAATCAGCTGAAATGAAATGAGTTAAGTTATAAGTTGCATAGAACCTATATTGGAAAAAGTAAAAATTGTCATGCGTCAGTTCCCTAACACATTCACATGTATTTAACTGAAACATGCAGGACAAACATTATAAATCGCAGTTGAAAATACGTCTATTCAGACAAGCTTTTAATATGTAGCTTCCGTCCTGTTTCAACTGCTATTTTATCTACTCTTATGTTTTTATATATTGTTGTTTATTGATGTTTTTACTGGAAAGCGCCTTGTGCACATTTTGGTTGATGTAAAGCGCTCAACAAATAAAATTTGATTGATTGATTGATAAAAGAAGTTGTATATGAGTGTACATTATGTAATTTAGGTTGGCTTTTATAAACGTGTTGAAAGATGTTTTTTGTAAAATAAACCAGCGCTCAACCTTTTGACCGTCCTGTTGTCCCTTATAAAAGGATATTTAATGTATGTAGAATTACACACGGGCAAATCTTACTAAATAATTCAATTCAATTTTATTAGTAGTATCAAATCATAACAAGAGTTATTTCGAAAAACTTTACAAATAGAGTAGGTCTAGACAACACTATAATTTACAAAGAGCCAACAATTCTCGTTGTTCACTTCGTTTTGAACAACACCCTACTACTCCTCCAATTCTTGTGAGTCTGTGGACTGTGTTTTGTCTGACAGCAGTCTATCTGGGCATGTATACTTCTTAGCCAATAACTCGGATAAAATGGCTGACCTATAGAAAGACTCGACATTCTGCACTGCTTCTGTAAAAAAGTCAGCATCAGGAAAAATTCTCTGAATGAAAAAATCAGATGTAGACCACACCATGAAGTCACAAAACTTTCGCCTCGTAACAAACAACTGGGCTTGCACCTGGTAGTGGTATTGATGATCTCTGTTAAGTGCATGTGTACCATCTGTGTTCTCAATGCAGAAATGTTTCTTTTCAGTGGCACTGAGGACTCCGGTGTCTTTGGCACAGTGTGGGCACTTGATTTCCAAAATACCATCGCCACAGCAGGAGCAGGACACCAAGGCATCTGGAGATGCTCCAAGGTAGGGACGGGAGGTATCAATGTGGAGACCGGCATCACGAACACTTAGGTCTTGATGATGTTGTGCAGCGTACGCCTCATACGTTTCTCTGGCTTTTTGTTCATGTTCACATCCCCATCTGTAAATTAGAAAAATAATGTTATTAAGTCATCGTAACTCTTTGAGTGCTCTTTTCATTGGATTTGTTCTCTCATTTCCTAAGAACTATAAGTACTATAGATGTCAGTACCCAAAATTGGCCTAATTTTAATAGCACATAATATTCTCTTGTATCATATTCTTATTCTATCATAGTCGTTTACAAATATGTGAATTAAATATAACAGGTATAGGGATGCACAATATTAGATGTTGGCCAATATTCGATATGCCAATATTTTGGCTTTTTGATTTCATTGAAATCAAATAAATGTCTCTCTCCTGTACTGCCTTTATCTTATTACACTCATGTGTTGTAGATAAGGCAATACAAAAGACAAACAACATTTGATTCTACCATAAATATATAATTTTAAAAATGTATACAGACATTCACCCCTGAAAAATAGATCAATTATTTCACTTAGAATAAATGAGGAGAATAAGTGATATGCCTGTGCCACAATTTATTTTTAAGTTCAGACTTCAAACTTCAGTCCTTAGGAGTAGGGATGTGACAGTGAAGATAAATTTCACTAATTTAAAGGCAAAAGTAAAATGCGCGTTTGCACGGGCATGCATTATAGGGATAGTTCACTTTGAAATTAATTTTTGGTATGTTTTATCTTACCTCAAGGGCATCCAAGATGTAGATGTCTTTGTTTCCACAGTATTTTCAATTTTGACATTTTTAGGTCAAACCGTTCTTGTCTGTCAGTCATATAATGGAGGTCTATGGTCACCACCTCAAAGAGCATGCACAGAGAAGTCCAAATTAAACATGATTTAATGACTCGTAAATGTAAGTACACATTGATGGCCTAAGACACGAAACGAGAGGTTTGTGTGAGAAAACGAACAATATTTATATCGTTTTTACCTTGTGTAGCCACAGCCACATCCAAGTGATCTGAATCAGTTATCCAATGTCCAACTGGACCGAACTGAACCGTGTCCAACATTCCGTCGGTAGTGATCGCTTGCGCATGTACGTCACTTATTGTTTACACAGAGATTTCGGAAGTTTTACTATTTCGATATATCTAAATATGTTTAGTGAAAGGTAAAACGTCCAAAATCTATGTGTAAACATTGAGTGACGTACACACACAAGCGATCACTACCGACGGAACGTTGGACACGGTTCAGTTCGGTCAAGTTGGACATTGGATTGGTCTTAGTCCATCAATGTGTACTTACATTTACGAGTCATTAAATCATGTTTAATTTGGACTTCTCTGTGCATGCTCTGAGGTGGACCCCATAGACCTCCATTATATGCCTGACAGACAAGAACGGTTTGACCGAAAAATGTCAAAGTTCAAAATGCTGTGGAAACAAAGACACCAACATCTTGGATGCCCTTGAGGTAAGATATAAAACACATCAAAAATTAATTTCAAAGTGAACTATCCCTTTAATGGTGGTCGTGCGTAGCAGCACTGTTTTGTTATTGTGCCTTGAATTGGCGCTAATTTGAAAACAATTTTTTTTACATCGCTTATAAAAAGCTGTTGCGGCAGTGTGCACTTCACTCTCTATGTTAATTTAAAACTTTATTTAAATCATTTAAGACTGATCTTATGAGGACACTCAACAAAACTGACATTTTGGCATAATTTGTACGTGTTATGTTTTGTTCAAGCCTGAAAGAGAATTCAATACTGACGTGAGTCTTTTTTTCCACACAGCTGGCATGTTGGAAGTTTAAGTTATTAAAAATAGGTAAGGGCACTCAAAGAGATTGAGGGATGCATGTTTGTAATTTAATGTTGATAATTTGTAATACTGACTGCAATAAATTTTCCAATGATAAACATTTCTTTGTCTTGTGTTTGTTTCTTTGATGTTTTTTTTTTTTTTAAGAAAGCTGGGGCCCTCTACATTAGAACACAACATGTATACATTTCCATTGTTGAAACATAAGTTCAAAGCACATCTTTGTTTGTGTCATTATGTCACACATGCCTGGTTGCAACTGTAGAAAATCTGCATAGGTCAGGGTAACAGATCTGCCTAATTAGGGATTTTGAAGGATTTGTAGGGTCTGTCCTTGCAGCTGACTTGAACCTAGATGCCGTCACCCTACCAGCCCTCATGTCAAACCATAGCCTTGACTTTCCCTGTTGTCGTGTCTCTTCCTCAACTCTTACTGCCTACAACATTGTAAATTATAGAAGATGAAATTAATGACATGACACCTTCAAGCACATTTTAGTCATATGAGATTAAGAGGGATGACTATACCTGCTCTGGTGTGACTTCCATATCATTAAATACTGCATCACATTTCTTCTCAAGGTCCGAGGCAGACAGCTTCCGGTTCTGAGCACTGTATAACTCGGTCAGGGGATGTGGTAGACCCAGAGACACCACCTTTGGTTGAAACTGTTTACAGTAGTGCGGCAATATGCGTAGTATACCACTCTTCTCAGAAGGGTTTGGAGTTGCATTATCCAGAGCCTTGTAGAATTCTTCTATAGCTGCTGCAGACACACCCACTTTTTTCCCAGAAGGACAACCTGAATGGCTTTGGTTGTTTACACCACAACGCTTTTTGGCAGGATTTGAGAAATCAATTCCTGACCCTTCTTCGTACAAAGCCTTGCCTGCTTTCAAAGGAGGAAGTCCCCACTGTCTGGGCCCATCAGTGCAGCTTTTGTCTCCCAGATGTTTGACAGCAGAGTCTATTGCGTACAGCAAAGCTGTTACGTGGGAGCACACCTCTCCCAGGCCCGCTTTACATGTACAGTGGCCACACAAAACTGTCCCATCCTTCTTCAAAGATACCCATGGTTGAAGTTGGGTTTCAGACAGTGACTGGCTATGATGCACCTACAATTACAAAAAGTGGCATAAATACATTATTCTTACATGTATGTTATTGTTTACTTCTGCAGTGACACCATACATGCACCTTGTGGATACATCTTAATCACAATGCTGTTTAACAGGTCAAATTTTAAAATAGGCTACAGTGAATATCACAGATAAAGATGGCTAGATGTTACAATTATGTGTGCCTACTGATCACACTCCGTGGTTTACTGGCTATAATGCACCTACATTAAAAAGTGCCATAAAAACATTATTCTTACATAAATGTTATTGTTTACTGTTGCAGTGACACCATAAATGCACCTTGTGAATACATCTTAATCACAACGCTGTGTTTACCAGGTCAAATTTTAACATAGGCTACAGTAAATATAACAACATAAAGATGGCTAAATGTTTCAATTATATGTGGCTATTACTGATCACGGATACTCCGTGGTTTACTGCATGGATTAAAGTGTGATCGATCATTAATGACTGCACTTCCCAGAGCAGGGATGCGTCCAGGCCTTTTTACAGTCTATGGTCCAGGCATACATTTAAAAGCCACGGCCGACAATGTCCTCTAAAATCATAGGCTACGTGTTATATAAATATTTACTTAAGTAAAAAATAGATATTAATACAAAATAAACCATATATTGATGTCTTACCTTTGCCATTATGAGGTAGCTCCCCCCGCCGTTAGCGTAGCATCGCGTACCTGTTACCCAGCCAGCTACAAAGAACTGGTAAGCATCCAGACTTTTAAATGCTTTGAGATCAGCTCCCGTGTATGGCGATACCCCGTTTACCACATAGTGGTACAAATCGTGTGGGCCGAAGTCGGGCAGATCCGTTGATTTAATGAGCTCCGTAAAAGCTGAGGGAGGAAGAAGTTATGGGTCGGTATCCAAACCGGCGATCTCTAACTTCTCCAAATACCGCTCTTTGTGAGGACCTAGCAGATGCCCTACCTCGACCGATAACGGCACGACAACTTTTTCAGTAGAAGAAGCCATGCAGTTTAGTGGTATCTTATACTAAGTTAAACTGTTTTAAAAACTAATCAAATTTCCCGCTCATCTACTACTGTGTTTAGCCTGTGCATCCAGTGATGTTGCCGTCCAGCATGGCGTCGTCACGTGGTCGTGGTCACGTGGTTGCAAAGGGTCTATAGCCCTGCACCGGCGTAAAGCGAAAACGGAAGTGTCCGACCGCACACTCACGGTCACGGATCAGAAATCCAAAATGGCGGCCACGTGCAACTAGCATAGAGGCAACTAGCGGAGATGCTGCACTGATGATTGACTGTGTTGCTACTGTTATATCTTTTTTGCAGGTAAGATTACTTGTGTTTATTATAAGTCAAAAGGGTCCATGAACAGTTATGTTTAGTATTTGAGTATTTAGGATTTATGTTAAGTAACGTAAGTTTTGAGCACGAAATTGTTATCACCCCTGGATAGAGCGTGATCAGAAACAACGCGGCAATGAAACTTCGTATGTGAAACGATATTTGGTATTATGCAATGGAGATGGAAAGACAGTATGCACAGTACTGTTATTTAGAGGTTGTGTGATATTGATGGGTATAATAATAGTTTAAGTGACGCGAGTTCAGTAACACACGTGGAGTTCGCGGGTGTCCGCCATTTTGCGCAAGTTGCATGCAGCGCCAGCGGGGACATTAGAGTTAAAGGGCAACTCCTAGGGCTGTAACGATACACCAAACCCACGATTCGGTTCGTATCACGATTTTTGACCCACGATTCGATTCTAGGGCTGCACGTTTTCAAGTTTTTCATTGACCTTTAACCGAGGCCCTTATCGGTTAATACTCGGTTAACCATGTGCGCGCCGCAACCTCGAGATACAAAGTTAATTTTTAACACCTTTAATAACTGGTTGGACCCCCCATTTGAAACGAAATTAATTTATAGAAATAAAACGCAGTGGTAAGTTCAGAGCAGTTAAAGTAGGCGCGTTTCCATCACCCTTCAAACTGAAATTGCATATTGAAAATACGCACATTGGCAACACGTCCATTTCCCAAAAACTCCGTGTCCGCAAATAATAATAATAATCATCATTATTGTCACATTTTATTAGGCTGCATATGTAGAAGACGCTTTTATCCAAAAAAGGAACAAAGCACAAATAAACACAATACTTTGACGCATATCCCGTTTGTGTGCTTAATGTGGAGGCTGCGAGACGCCCATGTGAACACTTGCAGTTTCATTGCAGTTCTTTCAGTGGAAACAACTTAAAATACTCTTTCATTTCTGGTCATACAGAAAATAATAATACATTATTCGCGTAATACAAAATACATTTATTTGCGTAAACTCACAATAACAAGAAAACGTTGTGCTTTAACAAACAGGCGCGCTTCATGATTTCCGTGAACTGAAGCGCGAGAACTGAAACAGACACCGCATTCGAATTTGTTCGTTTTAAATTGGACATTTAAAGCTTTAGTCTAGATAAAGCTTTAAATGTCCAATTTAAAACGAACAAATTCGAATCGAAAGCCAATATCTTCTGACTATGTAATTATGTAGCCTAGCTAATTATGTATTTCTCTCTAAAGGTGCATCCAGGGATGGAGATTTGTTTTTAGCAGAAACTGATTTAGAAAACAATAGTTTATTAATAAACAATTAATGCCTCGTTATTTTACATTATTTTATTATCAGACACATTTATTATATCTTATAAATCATCTATAAATCCCCTTTCTGTAGGCTGTGGTTACGGCTCTTCTCATTCAGCACTGCGGGGGAAATCATTTCCAGGTTCTAATTTGGCTTCAGAAAACCAATATTTTCCATTTTCATTTGTCAAATATTTTAAATGTTTAAAGGGGCAAAAAAATCAAACAAATATCTGAAAATTCGTCGATAGGGCTATATATAGCCTATATATTTTTGCGCAGCATTTGACGTAGTCCTACAGTTCAAATGAACATTTTGGTGTTCAACTCTGCGTTTTACAAAATACAACAACCGCTCATTTTTCGTTTTGCAATTAGGGCAACGGATTAAATAAGGGGAAACAAATGAACACTAAAGTACACTGACCGTTTGGACATAATACGAGGCAGAGTTCTTTTTTAAAATTCATAAACGATACAAGGAATAGCCTACTAGACAAAACCTCAAAGAAATGCCACAATCAGGACCGCGGAGCAGAAATGAGGGAGAAACACACAGAAACTCTGCGACTGTCCCTGCCATTAATGCTTGGATGACACACCACGTCTCCTTCCATAAATAATAATAATGTCTAGTGCGGTGGCTGTGATATACCAACGTCCATTGCCATTATTTTTGGAATGGCTTATCGCGAAGGGGAAAAAAAAAACGTTTTAGTCGCATAACACCGTTAATAGAAACGCTGTCATTTCACAATATTTTTTTATCGACAATCAGAAAAAAAAAACGCAAAAGTTTTGTGCAAATATGTATTGACGCCACTTAACCGAGCAAAAATGTTTCACTCAGTTATGCAATTTTAAACGGTTAATCGGTTAACCATGGACGCCCCTATTCGATTCGTATCGCGATTCTATCATGGCGGCGGGGCTTGGGGTGAAAAATAGATTTTGAGAGGAAAAAATATACAGGTATTTTTAATAAATAACATTTGGAAAAACGTATAGAATCTGAACACCAAAAAACAATAATAACTATGCAAATTATTAAACTAAACTAGGCAGTGTAGGCTGCTGCTTTTGGGTTGTTTTCTGTGCTCTAACTATATATTTTTTATAAGGCTATACCCTTCTTGTTTTGAACTTCATGCATGTCTATTGCATGTTAAACAAGTATATAATGTAATGATAACAAGACTGTTTTATTTTGGTGATGATGTGTAGCCAGATATATCAGCAGGGCGCGTGCGATTACCTGCGTCTGTCTTTGAAGTCGTGAAAAGGTTCCCAGATTGCACAAGGCTGTTTGATCTCCTATTTACATCTGGAAGACGTATTTTAAAGAGTGTTTGCTCATCTGCAAGACGTCTATAAGATGTTTCCTGCAGATGTCAAATAGACGTTTAGAAGATGTCTCTAAGATGTAATGATTTAGAATGCACGTTAAACTGACATCTTATAAACGTCTATTTGACATCTGACAGGAAACGTCCTATAGACGTCTTGCAGATGAGCAAACACTCTTTAAAATACGTCTTCCAGATGTAAACAGGACATCAGATACCCTTGTGCTATCTGGGTTGCCGTGTACCATAATTTTAACGTTCACTGAATCAATGCCATATTGGTCTCTAAGTGAAGCATCAGCTTCAACGCCATGCGATGCATTGCTGCTCAGCTGAGCCTTGAAAAGTGGAACTCAAAGTTAAAAATAATTAACACCTTCATTACATCTCTTTTTATGAATCTGCTTCTTTGAACGCGTTCGTTGAATGAACGGTTTAATGACTCGCTCAAACGCCGTTGTCATAACAATGTGCGCGCTAAGTGAAAGCCTTTCAATGCTCATAGACGCTGTTTAGTTTCGGTTACAGTGGTTACTGAAAATTTCCTCGTTTTTGTCCACATCGTAAACATATTTATATAGCAACAGATACATATAAATAAATAGCGGTAATAGGGCATATCGCGCTATTGAGCCACTCAACATTACCGGAAGGGAAATTCCATAGCCGCGACAGCCTTCACAGAAGAACGCGCCAAAGAGAAATGTACTGTTCATACGGATTACATAAGCAGAGAGCGGTCTGTTTTCTTTCTTTTTGAATTGTTCTTTTTAAAAGTAGACATTTCAATGTAAATTTATTTCTCAGGTCTATAAGCTTATAGGGTTAAGATTCATGAGACGAGCTCCGGCAGCTCAATGTCGTGATTATCTCTAGGCTAGCTATATTTTCTTCTTATTTATTAAATCCAGGAAATTGGTTGATGAAACATTTATTAAAATTGAGATACAATCAGTGTTGTTTTTGGCAGCCCTTTTAGTTTTAGTGTTTGTCTTTTGGACAAATGCTTTTAAGTTTTAGCCTCTTTTTTTTATTCACTTAAACTTAATAGTGCAAAAAAAAAAATAGTATAACATGATAACTCTTTAACATTTTAGTTTAACAATAAGTAATAACTTAACAATATTAACAATAACTTCAGAAGCCTGCACAATATTGTCAACTTATAAAATTTACCTAAACTTTTAAGTACAAAAAATTTAAACAAACAGCGGCAATCCAAACAAACCTTGAAAATGTAAAATACTTACTGCTTGTATTATATATTAAAAAATGATCAAAACTTAAAAGTTGCCTTGCATCTTTTTTGGATTAGCGTCAAATGAGGTATAAAATACCTAATTTATACAATAATTGTATAAAATCTGAACATTTAGGGAAAAAAACATTAAGTGGGGAATAAATAAGAGACAATTGTAACACTAAATCTGGTAAAACTTTACACATTGCTCTTTGTATTGTACAATGAAAAAAAACAAGGTAACAAAAATCAAAATAGAAAAATTGAAACATGTTTAAAATGTATGTAATGTAGCAACATATAATCGATGGGACAGAACAAAGGCTATTAATAATCTTTCATTGCGCAAAAGTATTATGATATGAAAGGCTCCAATACATCGCACAGCGCTGAAAGTTTACTGAAAGTTTAAGTGCCGCTTCCAGAGAACAGTCACGACATTGTTTTTTTTTTTTTCCTCAAACACGAAAAATAAAACAAAATAAATATTTTATGTTCTGGGGAGAGCTAACCCTTCATCCGGTGGGCAGCCTAGTATTTCTTTTGGTTTGTACAGTGTAATTTACAGAATTATAAAAAATATAGGCTATATTTTTGCTACCTAAATATTAAAGATGTTTTGTGTTAAAGATGTTTTGTGTCGCGTCCGTGTACGCGTGTGTTTCATTCATCCATAAAATGCAAGTGTAGACTTATATTTTTCTAATGTGTGTGGACGTACTGGATTTTATCAAGGGAGTAGGCTATGGATATACAGTATAAACAGAAGTGTCAGTATATTGGTATTAAATGCATTTTCTGAGAATGTATTATTTTGACGGATTTCAGTTTTGGCTAATTTAACCTCAACTAGTTTTGTGGTGTAGGTCTACATATTTTATAATGTTAACTTCAAATAATATAAATAGTAATTTAAAGATAGCATTGGATCTGGACTGGAAAGACAATTCTGCCTTCTCACATCGCGATACACACAGCTCTCACTCGTCTCCGCTCGCCACAGTAAACACGACTCGCGTCGTTCTCCGGTCTTTGCACTTGTGTACTTGCACGATGTAGGTATTTCCTGCGTTTAGCCCAAGTGTTCAAGTAGGTGTGATGACTAGAACTTTTGATTACCCAATGGGACACACTTATAGTGACACAAAAATGCAAGTGTTTACAGAGCTTTATTTAAATTTTCAATTCTTTGCATTTTAAAATCAACAATGTCTGGTTAGTATCCCCAATGTAACAAAAAGCATAATTAAAAAAACGGTGCTTTTAATTAAGTGATTTAAAAAGCAGCTGCAAATGTACAAAATGCACATACCATACTCATCTTTGCAACATTATAATGACACTTTAACAATGTGTTTTTCTACCAAATTACATGTAAAATGTAGTTCATTTAACTTACAGTGGAATGTTTTCCTCATCATCTTGTGATTTCAGTGCATGTGAGTTCCCGCACCTAATGCATGATGGGATACGCTCCAATGCGGTATTCAAGATAGTGTACATTTAGTGTGTGTTCAGGGCATTGCGCGGATAGTAACAATCGGTTTTGAGTGTTGTTCACCCAAAATGAAAAATTCAAGTTTATAGAGTTTTAGTGTCGGTGGTACTACATTAAACTACTGTATTATGTTGAGTATAATAAAGCAATGAGGGGATATTTGTCAGTCCTGATAATGCCAAATGTCCTATGTTACCAATAAAATTGCAAGCATATTCATCTAAATATAATTCTGTATTATTTTCAGCTTCAGAATCATGAATTCTTTTTATTCCCGTGTCTGTGGTCCTGTGCATTGGTTTCCCAGCACCAAGTCCAAACCTTTTCATTTCCACTCCTAATGTAATACCAAATTTAGCATTTTAATCAACAGTAATTTCTTTGTTTACCTTTTACCATATGTCTTACAGTATCGCAATATCATTCGATATTCAGAGTTTACGAGTTATGATATATATCGAATCCTAACATGAGGGTATCGTTACACCCCTAGCCCAAAAGCTCTAATTGAACAAAGGCCTATTCCTGGCTTAATCCAAGCCCTGTCTGTGTAACCAGACTTTTGAGATTAATTAACTTAAAAGTTACTTTACTAGATAGAAAAGGTGGGCATAAACATTCAAAATGTGTAAATTAGTATAAAAACAAACTCAGTATGTGTTTTCTTATTGATTTTGCCAGATCTCCTGCTTCAGTGATGCTCCTCCTCCTCCAGTGAAACTCCTCCTCCAGTGAAGCTCCTCCCACTGCAGTTCACCAATAAACGCTGGAATATTCCCCTCAGCTACAAGTGAAGAGGAGCATCAAACCATCAGGAAGAGCTGACACAAACACAGAGTTTATTGAAGGACACTGAGATCCAGAACACTGCAGAATGAAACGTACTGAAGAACAAAGAGGTTGGTGTTCATTCTTGATTCTTTATTAAAGGCACAGTATGTAAGTTTCGCCACTAGAAGTCGCTTATTCTAAACAAAGGCATAGCTTGATGATGCCGTGAATGAGCGTGGAATGGAGGTCTCCAACCGACCACCGCTTCGTCAGGGCGACCGGCCCCACCCCCGCCCACTGACTGGTCCCCGGACACGCCCCCGTCCCACAAACCCACTATTTGTCCAATAACCCACTATATTTTTTAAAGTTTTTCCGCAGTTCATGCAATAAGCTGCAATTGGACGCGATCCCACCGGCAATCTATTGAATGGGGATTTGGGGGAGTATTTTTGATAGACATTTTAATTAAAGTTTCTGTCGTGATAAAAACTATTTTCCCGCACTCAGGAGACCCCCCCGGGGTCCGTAGCACCAAGCGCCGTCCCAGAATCCACTGTCCGCGAACACACTATTTGTCCAATAACCCACTTAAATGTACTAACCCCGGCCTTCATGCAATAAGCTGCAATTGGACAGATTGCAATCTATTGAATGGGAATTTGGGTAGTGTTTTTTTTTTGGACATTTTAATTAAAGTTCCTGTCATGATAAAAACTATTTTACTGCACTCAGCTAGGGCCCCTGAGTCCGTAGCACCAAGCGCCGTCCCATAATTCCACCGACCACGAACCCAATGGCATAAATGCTACGTGGGATCTCAAAATCTCAGCTCTGGAAGGGTCTAGAGCCTCCATTTTTGCACTCAGGTCTAAGTCCCATGGCCCTCTATCAGAATCCAGCGTTTCAAGAAGATTGGAGAAACTTATTTTTTGCACCAAAAAAAAAAAAAAAAAAACGACAGGGGTACCACTGTCGTTTTTTTTTTTTCGGGTGGAAATTTTGAGTTTCTCTGATCTTCTTGAAACTATGGATTCTGATAGAGGGCCATGAGACTTAGACATGAGTGCAAAAATGGAGGCTCTAGCCCCTTCTAGAGCTGAGATATTGAGATCTCACGTAGCATTTATGCCATTATAAATATCTCAATATCTCAGCTCTGGAAGGGGCTAGAGACTCCATTTTTGTACTCATGTCTAAGTCTCATGGCCCTCTATCGGAATCCAGAGTTTCAAGAAGATCAGAGAAACTCAAAATTTCCACCCGAAAAAAAAAAAAAAACGACAGTGGTACCCCTGTTGTTGTTTTTTTTCGGGTCGAAATTTTGAGTTTCGATATCTCAGCTCTGGACGGGTCTAGATCCTCCATTTTTGCACTCAGGTCTAAGTCCCATGGCCCTCTATCGGAATCCTGAGTTTCAAGAAGATTGGAGAAACTTATTTTTTGCACCCAAAAAAACAAAAATTTTGAAAAATTTTGAGTTGCTCTGATATAGGCAAGGTCTGCTCTCTCCCACGCACGTTTACCGCTTTACCGTTAACCGTTTTATACCTCGACGGTTTATTTTCCAGGAGTTATTTTTCGGCTTAAGCAAAATGTGGGTTTCTATTATACTCCAGCGGCAAAGCACAGCTAAAGCCTTTAATATCCATTTATGAAGATATTCATTTCATATTCAGCGACATTCATGATGTAGAAAATGTTATTATTGAGCCCATGAAAGCCAAAATGAGCCAATTGAGAAAGAAAGTTTGCATGTGCCTTCTGTGAGCACCGTCTCTCCAACCAAATGCCGAAAGTATTTTTTTCCAAAAGGAAGTCTACTGTTTTCATGACCATTGTCTTTTCACACAAAATGACTTGATTATCAGAAAACCTGATTAGCAAAGCCCAACTCATGCCATAGGTTGCAGTGTAGGGCTGTATTTTCATACCTGTAGGTCATTTTCTTTGTTCTGTTACGGCAAAAATCCTTTCCAACATCATCAGTGTAAGAGACACTCAGAGTCAAATTAATGAAATAAAAGAAGTACTTTATTCTTGCAAGAAGGTTCAGTCTGACACAGAAGTAACGCTGTGGTGACACCCAGTCTGCCCCCTCCACACAGCTTTTATACTCAAACTCAAGGTTTCAAGTTGTACAAGTTAGCGCCTGATAATGACACTGCTGCAGAAAAGGTCAGCACTTGCTGACCGGCCTAGTCAGGATGACATCTGGGGTCAAAGGTCTTCTTTCCACCTGTTTCTATGTTTCCCCATGCATGTTCCTCACGTAGGACTCGTAAAAAGCACATGCTGTACTCATGCATTTTGCTCAACACAAATCTATTTCTATCAAATCATTCATTGATCAACTTCTAATAATAACTCTTAATAACTATAGAGTCAAGCTAACTTAAAATTTTTCCACAACAGTTCTGAAGCACGGATTTAATTTTTTACTCATTCGGTTTGCTTTCACAAGGCAACATTTCAAAGCAGCGTACCAAAATGTGTTTATGCAAGCCACGTGTATAAAACGATCGTCTTATTGGTCAGAGTTCAACCAAAGAGTATAGAAGAACAAGAAGCAAAACTCTGATGCTTTTTTGGTAAAAGCCACTAGGTGGCGCTTCAGGAGCGCGGCCGCCATTTTGGGGTGAAAATTCCAACTGGAGTTACTGGACAACAGCATAGATAACAGTTTTTTGAGGTAGTTTTTTCTTCTAATTTTTCCCAAGCGGCAAAATTCTAATCTGAAAAATGAAGCCTACCCGGAAGTGGGAAAAACTGCAATTCATCGAAAATCCGCTAGAGGTCGGTCCCAAAAGGGGGTGAATATCCATAGACCTCACATTAAAATGTCCGTTTTCACAGCATCAATTCATATGTTTACAGTTTGACTTTTATTGTATTTTTCGATAGGTTCCGAGTGCCTGACAACTGTGAGGTGAGTGAATTTTTTCTAACTCGTTAGTTTAGATCGTATTTGGATGTAAAATGTATGAAAAATAAGGGCGGTTAACTTTGATTGACAGCTGATAACGGGCTGCGCCCAGTGGAATTGGACGTCTTGGCCATGATCTGACACGACGCATCTCTGTATCCTTTCTGAAACATTTGTATTTCTGAACATTTGTATTTTGTATTTCTCAAGATTTTCTAATATGGCGCCGCCCATACTCCCCATAAACAGCCTCAAACCTGTTCTTCAGAAAGTCTATGAGTGACGTCACAGACGCTTTGTCCATTTTTTTATACAGTCTATGGTATTTCCATTGTATGCAACTTTACACATTTACTACTTATATTAGTTACCAACTCCATTAGGCCTGAAATATATTTTGTACGTTTTAATCCCCTGGATCATGCTACAAACATGATGATCATTGATGCGCTGTGTCCGTTATCCTATAACTTGAATTGCCACTTTGAACAGTGGCTGTGTTTTTCTTGTTTACATAGTTTTGTTTTAACGGTCATTAATATAAGATAATACTGCAAAATACTTGTGTTGCAATGGAGCGTTCACTTCTTGTCAATATACGTTCTTTGGTTCAACCGTTTTCATTCCTCAAGATGGACAGAGATAATCGCTCCGCTGGCTTTGTTTACAACTGTCTGCTGAATGTAGCCTTGATTCCTGCTCTGCCTGATAAATTAAATATTAAAAAATATATTACATTTATGAAGCAAGTTAGGCTTCGTCAAGACAGCATTCTTGCAACACGGAATACTGCACACGTTTCTCTTATGAACTGTCTGAGATTCATTCTTTGATAACACGTTACTTGAAGGGGTATGCATAAGACTAACATGACGTATGTTATGAATATGAAGGAAGGTTTATGCATGTTTGTGACAACTGTCATTAAGTGTCTTTTGCTCAGTTATGAAAGTTTTAATGCAAATATGACATTGTTTGAGATGTCTTTGTTATGACACCTTGACATTACCAAGCAGGGATGGAAATCAACTCTTTTGTCCACCGGCGGCCACTGTGGATTTCAAAATCGACCAGCCACTCGACGTTTTTACTAGCCACTTTCTTGTTTTTAACCGACAATGTGTAACTGGTAACACTTTACAATAAGGCTCATTAGTTAATGTATTTACTAACATGCACTAACCATGAGCAATACATTTGTTACTGCATTTGTTCATCTTTGTTAATGTTAGTTCATGAAAACACAGCTGTTCATTGTTTGTTCATGTTAGTTTACGGTGCATTAACTAATGTTAACAAGATTTTAATCAAGTATTAGTAAATGTTGAAAATAACATTAACAAAGATTAACAAATGCTGTATATGTGCTATTCATTATTAGTTCATATTAACTAATGTAGTTAACTAATGTTAACTAACGAACCTTATTGTAAAGTGTTACCGTGTAACTGCATGTGAAAGTTAATGTGTATCTACATGTGAGTTAATGTGTAACTGCATGTGAGAGTTAATGAGTAACTGTATGTGAGAGTTAATGTGTAACTGCATGTGAGAGTTAATGAGTAACTGTATGTGAGAGTTAATGTGTAACTGCATGTGAAAGTTAATGAGTAACTGCATGTGAAAGTTAATGTGTAACTGCATGTGAAAGTTATTTAGTAACTGCTGTGGAAGTTGATGTGTAACTGCAGTGAAAATCTATGTGTAACTACAGGTGAAAGTCGATGAGTAAAGTGCATGTTACTGTGATGAGTATCTGCAGATGAAGTTTATGAGTAGCTGCAAGTGGAAGTTAATGTGTAACTGCTGGTGAAAGTTATTGAGTAAATGCTTGCGAAAGTCATATGTGTAACTGCGTGTGATAATTAATGTGTAACTGCAGGTGAAAGTACGAGTAATTTGAGGTGAAAGTATGAGTAACTTGCAAGCGAAGTTAACGTGTAACTGCAGTGAAATGGTGAGTAGCTGTACGTGAAGTTAATGAGTAACTTGCAAGCGAAGTTAATGAGTAGCTGCATGCGAAAGGAAACGAGTAACTGCAGTGAAAGTTGATGTGTAACTGCAGTGAAAATCGATATGTAACTGCATCGGAAAATGTCCAGTAGCTGCATGCGAAAGGTAACGAGTAGCTGCATGTGAAAGATATGAGTACTTGCATGTGAAAGACGAGTAGCAAGCATGTGAAAGGTAATGAGTAACTGCAAGCGAAGTTAACCGGTAACTGCATGTGAAAGTCTATGTGTAACTGCAGAGAAAGTTTATGTGGAACTGCATCTGAAAGTTGATGAGTAATTTGTAAGCGAAGTTTATGAGTAGCTGCATGTGAAATGATGAGTAACTGCACTGAAGTTAATGAGTAACTTGCAAGCGAAGTTGATGAGTAACGGGCATGTGAAAGGCGACGAGTAACTGCTTGTGAAAGTTGATGTGTAACTGCATGTGAAAGCTAATGTGTAACTGCAGTGAAAATCGATATGTAACTGCGTGAGAAAGTTGTTGAGTAATTGCAAGCGAAAGTTTACGAGTAGCTTCATGTGAAAGTTTACGAGTACCTGCCTGTGAAAAATGATGAGTACCTGCATGTGAAATGACGAGTAACAGCATGCGAACGATAATGAGTAACTGTATGTGAAAGTTAATGTGTAACTGCATGTGAAAGTTAATGAGTAACTTTATGTGAAACTTAATGTGTAACTGTATGTGAAAGTTAATACTTGTAGGTAGGTAGGTTGGTTAATGTGTAACTGTATGTGAAAGTTAATACTTGTAGGTAGGTAGGTTAATGTGTAACTGTATGTGAAAGTTAATACTGGTAGGTAGGTTAATGTGTAACTGCATGTGAAAGTTAATACTTGTAGGTAGGTAGGTTAATGTGTAACTGTATGTGAAAGTTAATACTTGTAGGTAGGTAGGTTAATGTGTAACTGTATGTGAAAGTTAATACTGGTAGGTAGGTTAATGTGTAACTGCATGTGAAAGTTAATACTTGTAGGTAGGTAGGTTAATGTGTAACTGCATGTGAAAGTTAATACTTGTAGGTAGGTAGGTTAATGTGTAACTATATGTGAAAGTTAATACTTGTAGGTAGGTAGGTTAATGTGTAACTGTATGTGAAAGTTAATACTGGTTGGTAGGTAGGTAGGTTAATGTGTAACTGCATGTGAAAGTTAATACTGGTAGGTAGGTAGGTTAATGTGTAACTGTATGTGAAAGTTAATACTGGTAGGTAGGTTAATGTGTAACTGTATGTGAAAGTTAATACTGGTAGGTAGGTTAATGTGTAACTGCATGTGAAAGTTAATACTGGTTGGTAGGTAGGTAGGTTAATGTGTAACTGCATGTGAAAGTTAATACTGGTAGGTAGGTAGGTTAATGTGTAACTGTATGTGAAAGTTAATACTGGTAGGTAGGTTAATGTGTAACTGTATGTGAAAGTTAATACTGGTAGGTAGGTTAATGTGTAACTGCATGTGAAAGTTAATACTTGTAGGTAGGTTGGTTAATGTGTAACTGTATGTGAAAGTTAATACTTGTAGGTAGGTAGGTTAATGTGTAACTGTATGTGAAAGTTAATACTGGTTGGTAGGTAGGTAGGTTAATGTGTAACTGCATGTGAAAGTTAATACTGGTAGGTAGGTAGGTTAATGTGTAACTGGATGTGAAAGTAAATACTTGTAGGTAGGTTAATGTGTAACTGTATGTAAAAGTTAATACTGGTTGGTAGGTAGGTTGGTTAATGTGTAACTGTATGTGAAAGTTAATACTGGTTGGTAGGTAGGTTAATGTGTAACTGTATGTGAAAGTTAATACTGGTAGGTAGGTTAATGTGTAACTGCATGTGAAAGTTAATACTTGTAGGTAGGTAGGTTAATGTGTAACTGTATGTGAAAGTTAATACTGGTAGGTAGGTTAATGTGTAACTGCATGTGAAAGTTAATACTTGTAGGTAGGTAGGTTAATGTGTAACTGCATGTGAAAGTTAATACTTGTGGGTAGGTAGGTTAATGTGTAACTGTATGTGAAAGTTAATACTTGTAGGTAGGTAGGTTAATGTGTAACTGTATGTGAAAGTTAATACTGGTAGGTAGGTTAATGTGTAACTGCATGTGAAAGTTAATACTTGTAGGTAGGTAGGTTAATGTGTAACTGCATGTGAAAGTTAATACTTGTAGGTAGGTAGGTTAATGTGTAACTGTATGTGAAAGTTAATACTTGTAGGTAGGTAGGTTAATGTGTAACTGTATGTGAAAGTTAATACTGGTTGGTAGGTAGGTAGGTTAATGTGTAACTGCATGTGAAAGTTAATACTGGTAGGTAGGTAGGTTAATGTGTAACTGGATGTGAAAGTAAATACTTGTAGGTAGGTAGGTTAATGTGTAACTGTATGTGAAAGTTAATACTGGTAGGTAGGTTAATGTGTAACTGCATGTGAAAGTTAATACTTGTAGGTAGGTAGGTTAATGTGTAACTGTATGTGAAAGTTAATACTTGTAGGTAGGTAGGTTAATGTGTAACTGTATGTGAAAGTTAATACTTGTAGGTAGGTAGGTTAATGTGTAACTGTATGTAAAAGTTAATACTGGTTGGTAGGTAGGTAGGTTAATGTGTAACTGTATGTGAAAGTTAATACTGGTAGGTAGGTAGGTTAATGTGTAACTGCATGTGAAAGTTAATACTGGTAGGTAGGTAGGTTAATGTGTAACTGTATGTGAAAGTTAATACTGGTAGGTAGGTAGGTTAATGTGTAACTGTATGTGAAAGTTAATACTGGTAGGTAGGTTAATGTGTAACTGTATGTGAAAGTTAATACTTGTAAGTAGGTAGGTTAATGTGTAACTGTATGTGAAAGTTAATACTTGTAGGTAGGTAGGTTAATGTGTAACTGTATGTGAAAGTTAATACTTGTAGGTAGGTAGGTTAATGTGTAACTGTATGTAAAAGTTAATACTGGTTGGTAGGTAGGTAGGTTAATGTGTAACTGTATGTGAAAGTTAATACTGGTAGGTAGGTAGGTTAATGTGTAACTGCATGTGAAAGTTAATACTGGTTGGTAGGTTAATGTGTAACTGCATGTGAAAGTTAATACTGGTAGGTAGGTTAATGTGTAACTGTATGTAAAAGTTAATACTGGTTGGTAGGTAGGTAGGTTAATGTGTAACTGTATGTGAAAGTTAATACTGGTAGGTAGGTAGGTTAATGTGTAACTGCATGTGAAAGTTAATACTGGTAGGTAGGTAGGTTAATGTGTAACTGTATGTGAAAGTTAATACTGGTAGGTAGGTAGGTTAATGTGTAACTGTATGTGAAAGTTAATACTGGTAGGTAGGTTAATGTGTAACTGTATGTGAAAGTTAATACTTGTAAGTAGGTAGGTTAATGTGTAACTGTATGTGAAAGTTAATACTTGTAGGTAGGTAGGTTAATGTGTAACTGTATGTGAAAGTTAATACTTGTAGGTAGGTAGGTTAATGTGTAACTGTATGTGAAAGTTAATACTGGTAGGTAGGTAGGTTAATGTGTAACTGTATGTGAAAGTTAATACTGGTAGGTAGGTTAATGTGTAACCGTATGTGAAAGTTAATACTGGTAGGTAGGTTAATGTGTAACTGTATGTGAAAGTTAATACTTGTAAGTAGGTAGGTTAATGTGTAACTGTATGTGAAAGTTAATACTGGTAGGTAGGTAGGTTAATGTGTAACTGTATGTGAAAGTTAATACTGGTAGGTAGGTTGGTTAATGTGTAACTTTATGTGAAAGTTAATACTGGTTGGTAGGTAGGTAGGTTAATGTGTAACTGTATGTGAAAGTTAATACTGGTAGGTAGGTTAATGTGTAACTGTATGTGAAAGTTAATACTGGTAGGTAGGTAGGTAGGTTAATGTGTAACTGTATGTGAAAGTTAATACTTGTAGGTAGGTAGGTTGGTTAATGTGTAACTGTATGTGAAAGTTAATACTTGTAGGTAGGTAGGTTGGTTAATGTGTAACTGTATGTGAAAGTTAATACATGTAGGTAGGTAGGTTGGTTAATGTGTAACTGTATGTGAAAGTTAATACTTGTAGGTAGGTAGGTTGGTTAATGTGTAACTGTATGTGAAAGTTAATACTTGTAGGTAGGTAGGTTGGTTAATGTGTAACTGTATGTGAAAGTTAATACTGGTAGGTAGGTTAATGTGTAACTGCATGTGAAAGTTAATACTTGTAGGTAGGTTAATGTGTAACTGTATGTGAAAGTTAATACTTGTAGGTAGGTAGGTTGGTTAATGTGTAACTGTATGTGAAAGTTAATACTTGTAGGTAGGTAGGTTAATGTGTAACTGTATGTGAAAGTTAATACTTATAGGTAGGTAGGTTGGTTAATGTGTAACTGTATGTGAAAGTAAATACTTATAGGTAGGTAGGTTGGTTAATGTGTAACTGTATGTGAAAGTTAATACTAGTAGGTATGTTAATGTGTAACTGCATGTGAAAGTTAATACTTGTAGGTAGGTAGGTTGGTTAATGTGTAACTGTATGTGAAAGTTAATACTGGTAGGTTGGTTTATGTGTAACTATGTGAAAGTTAATACTGGTTGCTAGGTATGTTTGTTAATGTGTAATGTGGGATCACATTATAAAATAAATGTTTTTCTCCAAAACACGTTGGCCACAATTACTCATACCCTTTTGTTAAATACCTTTTTGCAATCTCTTTTTGCCAAGATATCAGGCATTATAACAGAAAACTCAGAGCAGTTGTGTTTGCACAACACCTGACCTGAGATCAGAGACCATTCCTCCATACAGACTCTCCAGATCCTTCAGATTCCCAGATCCATGTTTGTGCTTCTCTTCAGTTCGGACCACTCATTTTCTATAGGGTTCTGGGACGGTCATGGCAGAAGCTTCTTTTTGTGCTCCCTAACAAATTTTTGTGTTGATTTTGATGTTTGTCTTGGATCGTTGTCCAGATGGCAGATCCAACCATTACCCATAATAAGATTTCTAGCAGAAGGTGTCAGGTTTTGATTTTTTATCTGTTGATGTTTAATAGAATCCACAATGCCATGTATCTGAATAAGAAGTCCAGGACCTCCTGCAGAAAAATAGGTCCCCAACATTAAAGATCCAATGGTTTATTAAATTGTACACATGGGGTACTTTTTATCCTCATGTCCACCAAACTATCTAGTGTGCTTACTCAGGGTTCCCGCGGGTCCTTAAAAAGTCTTAAAATGTCTTAAATTAGATATTTAAAATTTAAGGCCATTAAAAGTCTTATAAAGTCTTATTTTTAGGTATGAAAGGTCTTAAATTTTAGATGACACTTCGACTCAGTCATATCTTAATGTTTTCCAAATTAAAACCATCTAATTTGCGTACGTATTAATTTTTATCTTTGTGGATTTGCTTGTTCACGTGACAATTCGCGTCACATTCGCGGCAGAATAACGTCCGTTTCCTGCACGCGAGACAGGAGAGGAGGAGAGAAGAAAGTTGGCAAATGTCAGTTCAGTCGTAAGTTAATTCTTTATGTGCGTAGAGGTGTGCGATGTGTATTGTCTATTATGATACTCTATTGTTTTAACGATGGACGAGGCACTGTGAGTGTGAGCTGACATCGCATTTGTCTCTCGTGTTTTCACGCGTGATGTGTGCAGTTATAGGCATAGACATGTATTTATTATGGTTATAGGTATGTCCCCAAATTGTTGCCTTATATTTATATCATGTTGTTATATTAGAATATCACATCAGTAAGAGTGCCGTTTTCCCGTGCACAAGTGTTCTCTATGTTATACAATAGTTAAATTAAAAATAAAGTGACATTTTGAGTTAGTTTTTAGCCATAACATTATCGATATTGTTTGTTTTCCCTTTATTTCGCCGACTAGAATTTCAAAATGAAACCATAGCAGAGTCTCAATGCAACAGACAGCGATGATTTCTTGAAGGAAATCCGCGTCTTGAACGAGTCATTTTAACGATTCAATCACTTGCTTCTTTCCCGTTTGAACAAATCGGTTGAATGAATGACTCCCTCAACTCGCTTATTAAGACAGCGATTTGCCGCCGCCTACTGGCGGTTTTAGTTTCATATTAAAAGTAAAAAATAAGAAATCATTTCACATTTAAATATTGAATATTGATTTTTAAAAAAAAAACAAAAAAAAAAACCTTATAGCTTGATTTCTGCAATTGTAAATGGAGTCTATATATTAATGCCACTTCTAAGGCTGCTTCTGCGTCTACTCTGCACTGCAAAGATGGATTTTTGATTGAATGATTTAATTTGACTGCTAACAGTGGTGCTGTATAATTATTGTGTAATTAAATATTATTGTATAAATAAGTGTATAATTACTGTATATACGTGATGCACGTGATGCATAACTCTAAATAAGTTTAGAAAAAAAAATCTCCATAAATAGGTGAAAATGCCCTGGAAATCAATTTAAGGTGGCAAATATTGCACATTAATTAATAATTTCTGTCACTGCTGTGAACTGACCACTGCATAGAATATGAAAAATATAAATATCTCCGCGAGTCTGCTGTCAACAACAGGCCTAAACCAGCCATGGCACCAGCACAAAAACACAATCAGTAAAATATCAACTAATTATTGTTGATAATAATTAGTTGATATTTTACTGATTTTGTTTTTGTTTTGTGTTTATCAACAAAATGTGAAAATATCGAGATATATTTTTGTCAATATCGCACACCCCTAATGTATGGTATTAATTTTGATTTCTTCAGGTCTTAAAAAGGTCTTAAAAAGCCTTAAATTTTACTTTAAAAAGTGTGCAAGAACCCTGTTACTGCCAAAAAGCTCTTTTTTTTAGTCTCATCTGACCACAGAACCCTGTGCCGTTTGAAGATCCAGTCGTGTCTGACACCTGAATATGCTGGAGTTTGTTTTTGGAGGAGTGAGGAGGATCTTTCTTGAAACCCTCTCAAACAACATGTGGGGTTGTAGGGGTTGTTTGATAATTTTTTTTATTTAATACTGGTAGGTAGGTAGGTTAATGTGTAACTGCATGTGAAAGTTAATACTGGTAGGTAGGTAAGGCAAGTTTATTTATATAGCACATTTCATACACGATGGCAATTCAAAGTGCTTTACATAGAAAAAATTAAATAATCAAAAGTAATCAGAATAATTAGAACAGTTTAGAATAAAACATGAAAAATAAAATAATTCAGTAATACAGAATAATAGAATACAGTAAATAATTAAAACAATTTAGAATCAAAAATAAAACGTAGTACGCAGTAACAGTCGGACGAACAGTGGCAAATTGCACAGCTAAACAGATGTGTTTTGAGCCTGGATTTAAATGTGACTACTGTAAGAGCTCACCTGATCTCTTCTGGAAGCTGGTTCCAGTGGCGGCTGTTGGCATAATAGCTAAAAGCAGACTCTCCATGCTTCGAGTGAACCCTTGGTGTTTCTAGCTGATGTGAGTGATCTATGTAGGTAGGTTTGAATAAGCATCAAAAAATTATTTGTGCACTATCAACATTTCCATTAGTTTTTTAAAGTGCCTACTAGGCTGTTTTTATTTTGCAGCTCTCCTACAACAGGTTTACATTAACCCAATGTCAAAAGCACTATTTTACTCATGCTGCACATCACTTCATTTCTCAAAGCAGACTGAGCTCATGAAGTAGCGTGTGTATGACACGCCAATTCGTATTTCCATTTTTTGGCGTGCTATCAGTAAGGGTTAATGCCCGACGAGGTGTCCATTGTCAGGTTTTAATGGACGACGGCGAGGCGTAAACCGGCCGACGCGCAGCGGAGGACGGTTGCCTCCGCCGAAGTCCATTAAAACCTGACAATGGACACCTCGGAGGGCATTAACCCGCTTATACCATGGTCACTTGCCAAATAAAACATTAGTTTATATTTTAATTAGGCTAAATCTAGTTTTTACAAATAATAACTTGCCTTGCCTGCCTGACTGTTTATTTAGCAACCGGAGATATAGTCCGCTTAGCTCGTATCCCTTCAGGTTCACAAATGCATTTTTTTTTTCATGAAACACAGTAGGCATAGTTTTTTTTTTTTATTACACATAAAACAATTAATCAAACAACAATAAAAAAAAACAATTAGCTCTGATCTCCAGCGATTTGCGCTTAACGTTATAGAGGGCAATAAATTAATCAGATCAAAGAGAGGGTCATTTGCCTCAGGCTCCTTAGGCTTGAAACGCTGTAACGTTCAGCCTTCTCCTGCCTTGGTTGTCTGGACAGCTGCGTAAAACTCCCGCAGGGTCTCATTCAGGGGTGCGTTTCCCGAAAGCATCGTTATCCAACTATGGTCGCAAGTTACGTCGTTACCAATAGAGTTCAATGGAGCAGAGCAGCAGCGGTGTAATTTTCTCCGTTTTATTTACATTTTTTCTTTCTTCAGCAGCATACCAGTCGTCAAAGTTGCCATATTCTCCATAAATGTTAAAAGAAATAGCACGAAGTCGCTCATTGTTGTATTAGGCTATAATATCTAACGTTAGATGATAGAGCATGTGACTGCCTGTTGCTATGGTTACTCACAGCCGTTGTAGGCAGCGCATTTATTTATTCATTTCGAATGGTAAACAGGCAGTTTCACCAGAACTACTTTACTAGGTGTCCTATCACTTTTTAACGGACACCCTGCAGCCAATCAGAATCGAGTATTCACCCAGACCATGGTATAAAGACGCATAATCGCCTTTCAGCGTGTTTATAAACGCCGTTGACTTAACGTTATATAAATATATGACTTACATCAACCCCGTCCCTAAACCTAACTGTCACTGGGGTTAGTGGCATTTATGACTGTTCCCTTACCATCCTCCTAGGTAAAAAAAAGATATGACTTACCTCATCCCCGTCCCTAAACTTAACCGTCACTGGGGTTAATGGCATTTATGACTGGAGATTTGACTGCGTGTACAGACCCGCGGAATGACGCGGACGTTAATGGCGTAGGCATACACGCAGATACACGCAGATAGCTCAAAATGCGTAGAGATGACACGCCACCTGACTCGAAAGTGGCGTGTATGTTTACGCAAAAGTCATGATGTCATGTTGCTCAAAGAATCTGAAAACATTTGGACCCTCCCAAAAGGGATGAAAATTATAGTTTGGGGGGTTAGTAAAAATAATAATTAGTAATTGAGTTGGCTACACAGATTTGTGTTCACTTCAGTCGTGATAATTCAGTGCGTTCATCTGAGTCTCACTGATCTGTCACTGCTCATCAATGTCAGAATATTTGCGATGACCAATCAAAGTAGGCTGCTTTATGTTTTCAAAAGCATGCAAGTTGTTGAGTTTCCAGCATGTTTTGTGATGCTTTCTCCGGTGTGTGTAAAGTCTCAGTGTGGCCGTGTACCATGAGTGATCGCTCTTGTATTCGACCTCGAGCGCTCTTGGAAAAATTGGTTGCAATCTGAAATGTCAACAATAGAGGCTGCTAAAAAATACATAAAGCACCTTTAAATGTATTTTTTAAAGTGCCTTTTCTTTTATGCAACTTAATAAAGCTGCTACAATACGAGTAACTTAAGTCTAAACGTAAGGAAAACTCAAGAAGAAAACATATTTGCTGTGATTCCTCTTCTGTGGAGCTGATCGGTCCTGAATAAATAAATCCTGCCCATTGTCAGACTGCATTTGTGAACTTACAAACCCACACGGCTGGTTTAGAGGGCAAAACGGCGACCTTTCTGAGAAACACAGCCGCTGTCATCAGACTATTGTGTGATCCATACGAATAAATCAAAGTCTTGCTCTAGGGCCCAATAGTGAAAGTTAACGAATCAGGTTTGTACGGTGGTTTTCATTTCACAGCTCTGTCTCCTTTAACACACCTGATTCAGATCATCAACTAATAAGAAAACAACGAGTTACTGTTGTGGATCTGCACAATTAACCGTTAAAAGATAGCGATCCCCACACGATCTTATTCCTAAACGACAACAATTTGGTTATGTCTATAGTATTGGAATAAAAGTTTGTAAAAAGAGGCCACGAAGTCGTTCCAAATGGCGGGTTTCGATTCGTGGTGAAGGTTTCAAGCGTCTTCCGTCTCTTCCATGGCAAAGTGAATTTCAATTAAATGTAAACCTTTAATCTTATCAATTAACTCGTTTCATCTGACTCCATAAAATGAAAAGGTTTATCAATGATATCTGTGCATCATCTAATACGTTAAACATTACTTTACTTTACGTAATCAAAATGTTCTATCTGAATGTAAATTAATTTACCTTAATTGTTTTTAGCGATGCTCTTGCTTTTGGTTGTAGTTTTAGCTCTGTCTTAAATGACAATCTTCTCAATCTATGGCTTCACTGAGACAGTTTAAAAACAGTGCAGTGGTTTACAGTATGTGTGTATTTGAGACTTTATTTGCATTTGAGATTTGAGACAGTGCTCACAATGGGCCGGTCCGCACCGTACCTTTACTTTTATCGCGTTTCGCCACTTCTGACATTTTGTCGGTGATGCCCCGAATTCTGTGACCCTAGGCACTGTATTGAACTAGTCCAACCTGATCCCAATCCTACGGTCACCAATAAGGCCTCATTATGCTTCTGCGTCAACTCCACCGCGTAGCTACGTCGTCACCACTACGGCGTCGTGGCCGTTTTATGCTTCTCCGTGAGGCTGTGGTGCATCGCGGTGCATTTCGCCGCCAGAACGCTAGGGGGGTTCGCGAATCTCTTTGGTTCCGTGCGCCGCGAGCGAAAGAGAGAGAATGTTGTTTTTGCAGCTGTCAGCTGGAGCTAATCCATAGACATATACACGGAGCTAATCGACGTTAAAATAACGAGACGACACAAACTTTATCCCCACAGAATCAACACGGATGTCCAGGGCCCGTTACACCCATAGACAGTAAAATAAAGGGTCCACCCGAGCTGCCATAACGATACCTGTTCGAAATGACTTGAATGATTTTTTTTCAGTCTCCACATGGAACTGTGCTATGGCAGGATATAATGTGTCCCGTGGCAGACTTGGTTAGTACTGTATTATCAATGATGTAACCGTGAACATTGTATTGAAAATAAACAACAAACTGTGTTTCAAAACAAATGTCGATTTATTGATTGATTGAAGTTTATTGCGAGCAAAAAAGAAAGAAAAGAATATAGACATTAACAATGAAATAAAAAAAACAGTTTATTTTTCGTTTAATTATTTACTTTCTTTATAAGAGCATTATAATTATCAGAACGAGGGTGCAGGTGCAAATGTTAAAAATAGCGCTAATAGCGGGAGGGGAATCGGAAAAGTTACACTCCTGAATTGATGTATAATCTGACCAATCAAAGCCCTTGCTGTCTGCGTCGCCTCGACGCGCAGTTACAAATTTTTGGAGGTGCACGTCGAGCTACGGCAGAGGGGTCGGAGAGGGGTTCGCGACGACGGATAGGGGTCTGCGGGGGTACGCCGTCGATTCGACGCAGAAGCATAAAACAGGCTTTAGTGTCACAATTTTAAATTAGTGTCAAATTTATGGAAGCTTGTTTTTTCTGTGAAAAAACTATTCTGGCTTTATATCTAAACTTGGAACTGCGATAAAATAAAGTCAAAGCAAGTTATGAACCCGAAAAATTCAGTTTCCCAAATCTTCTCAAAACTCTGGATTCTGATAGAGGGCCATGAGACTTAGACCTGAGTGCAAAAATGGAAGCTCTAGACCCTTCCAGAGCTGAGATATCGAAAATCAAAATTTCGACCAGAAAAAAAAACGACAGTGTTACCCCTTACGGTTTTTTTTTTTAGGGGCGAAAAATTAAGTATCCCCAATCTTCTCAAAACTGTGGATTCTGATAGAGGGCCATGAGACTTAGACCTGAGTGCAAAAACGGAGGCTCTAGACCCTTCCAGAGCTGAAATATCGAAACTCAAAAATTCGGCCCGAAAAAAAAAACGACAGTGGTACCCCTTACGTTTTTTTTTTTTTTTTCGGGCGAAAAATTAAGTTTCTCCAATCTTCCCAAAACTCTGGATTCTGATAGATGGCCATGAGCCTTAGACCTGAGTGCAAAAATGGAGTCTCTAGCCCCTTCCAGAGCTGAGATATCGAAACTCAAAAATTGGGCCGGAAAAAAAAACGACAGTGGTACCCCTTATGTTTTTTTTTTTGGGGGGGCGAAAAATTAAGTTTCTCCAATCTTCCCAAAACTCTGGATTCTGATAGAGGGCCATGAGACTTAGACCTGAGTGCAAAAATGGAGTCTCTAGCCCCTTCCAGAGCTGAGATATCGAAACTCAAAAATTGGGTCCGAAAAAAAAACGACAGTGGTACCCCTTACGTTTTTTTTTTGGGCGAAAAATTAAGTTTCTCCAATCTTCCCAAAACTCTGGATTCTGATAGAGGGCCATGAGACTTAAACCTGAGTGCAAAAATGGAGGCTCTAGCCCCTTCCAGAGCTGAGATATCGAAACTCAAAAATTGGGCCCGAAAAAAAAACGACAGTGGTACCCCTTACGTTTTTTTTTTTTGGGCGAAAAATGAAGTTTCTCCAATCTTCCCAAAACTCTGGATTCTGATAGAGGGCCATGAGACTTAGACCTGAGTGCAAAAATGGAGGCTCTAGCCCCTTCCAGAGCTGAGATATCGAAACTCAAAAATTGGGCCCGAAAAAAAAAACGACAGTGGTACCCCTTACGTTTTTTTTTTTGGGCGAAAAATGAAGTTTCTCCAATCTTCCCAAAACTCTGGATTCTGATAGAGGGCCATGAGACTTAGACCTGAGTGCAAAAATGGAGGCTCTAGCCCCTT
This sequence comes from Pimephales promelas, assembly GCF_988280905.1. NCBI lineage: Eukaryota > Metazoa > Chordata > Actinopteri > Cypriniformes > Leuciscidae > Pimephales > Pimephales promelas. Next base: position 986,493 of record NC_142780.1, read on the forward strand.
CCAGAGCGGAGATATCGAAACTCAAAAATTGGGCCCGAAAAAAAAAACGACAGTGGTACCCCTTACGTTTTTTTTTTTTTGGGCGAAAAATTAAGTTTCTCCAATCTTCCCAAAACTCTGGATTCTGATAGAGGGCCATGAGACTTAGACCTGAGTGCAAAAATGGAGGCTCTAGCCCCTTCCAGAGCTGAGATATCGAAACTCAAAAATTGGGCCCGAAAAAAAAAAAACGACAGTGGTACCCCTTACGTTTTTTTTTTTGGGCGAAAAATTAAGTTTCTCCAATCTTCCCAAAACTCTGGATTCTGATAGAGGGCCATGAGACTTAGACCTGAGTGCAAAAATGGAGGCTCTAGCCCCTTCCAGAGCTGAGATATCGAAACTCAAAAATTGGGTCCGAAAAAAAAACGACAGTGGTACCCCTTACGTTTTTTTTTTTTGGGCGAAAAATTAAGTTTCTCCAATCTTCCCAAAACTCTGGATTCTGATAGAGGGCCATGAGACTTAGACCTGAGTGCAAAAATGGAGGCTCTAGCCCCTTCCAGAGCTGAGATATCGAAACTCAAAAATTGGGCCCGAAAAAAAAACGACAGTGGTACCCCTTACGTTTTTTTTTTTGGGCGAAAAATTAAGTTTCTCCAATCTTCCCAAAACTCTGGATTCTGATAGAGGACCATGAGACTTAGACCTGAGTGCAAAAATGGAGTCTCTAGCCCCTTCCAGAGCTGAGATATCGAAACTCAAAAATTGGGTCCGAAAAAAAAACGACAGTGGTACCCCTTACGTTTTTTTTTTTGGGCGAAAAATTAAGTTTCTCCAATCTTCCCAAAACTCTGGATTCTGATAGAGGGCCATGAGACTTAGACCTGAGTGCAAAAATGGAGTCTCTAGCCCCTTCCAGAGCTGAGATATCAAAACTCAAAAATTGGGTCCGAAAAAAAAACGACAGTGGTACCCCTTACGCTTTTTTTTTTTTGGGCGAAAAATTAAGTTTCTCCAATCTTCCCAAAACTCTGGATTCTGATAGAGGGCCATGAGACTTAGACATGAGTGCAAAAATGGAGGCTCTAGCCCCTTCCAGAGCTGAGATATCGAAACTCAAAAATTGGGCCCGAAAAAAAAACGACAGTGGTACCCCTTACGTTTTTTTTTTTGGGCGAAAAATTAAGTTTCTCCAATCTTCCCAAAACTCTGGATTCTGATAGAGGGCCATGAGACTTAGACCTGAGTGCAAAAATGGAGGCTCTAGCCCCTTCCAGAGCTGAGATATCGAAACTCAAAAATTGGGTCCGAAAAAAAAACGACAGTGGTACCCCTTATGTTTTTTTTTTTTTTGGGCGAAAAATTAAGTTTCTCCAATCTTCCCAAAACTCTGGATTCTGATAGAGGGCCATGAGACTTAGACCTGAGTGCAAAAATGGAGGCTCTAGCCACTTCCAGAGCTGAGATATCGAAACTCAAAAATTGGGCCCGAAAAAAAAACGACAGTGGTACCCCTTACGGTTTTTTTTTTTTTTGGGCGAAAAATTAAGTTTCTCCAATCTTCCCAAAACTCTGGATTCTGATAGAGGGCCATGAGACTTAGACATGAGTGCAAAAATGGAGGCTCTAGCCCCTTCCAGAGCTGAGATATCGAAACTCAAAAATTGGGCCCGAAAAAAAAAACGACAGTGGTACCCCTTACGCTTTTTTTTTTTGGGCGAAAAATTAAGTTTCTCCAATCTTCCCAAAACTCTGGATTCTGATAGAGGGCCATGAGACTTAGACATGAGTGCAAAAATGGAGGCTCTAGCCCCTTCCAGAGCTGAGATATCGAAACTCAAAAATTGGGCCCGAAAAAAAAAACGACAGTGGTACCCCTTACGCTTTTTTTTTTTGGGCAAAAAATTAAGTTTCTCCAATGTTCCCAAAACTCTGGATTCTGATAGAGGGCCATGAGACTTAGACCTGAGTGCAAAAATGGAGGCTCTAGCCCCTTCCAGAGCTGAGATATCGAAACTCAAAAATTGGGCCCGAAAAAAAAAAACCGACAGTGGTACCCCTTACGTTTTTTTTTTTTTTGGGCGAAAAATTAAGTTTCTCCAATCTTCCCAAAACTCTGGATTCTGATAGAGGGCCATGAAACTTAGACCTGAGTGCAAAAATGGAGGCTCTAGCCCCTTCCAGAGCTGAGATATCGAAACACAAAAATCGGGCCCGAAAAAAAAAACGACAGTGGTACCCCTTACGTTTTTTTTTTTTGGGCGAAAAATTAAGTTTCTCCAATCTTCCCAAAACTTTGGATCCTGATAGAGGGCCATGAGACTTAGACCTGAGTGCAAAAATGGAGGCTCTAACCCCTTCCAGAGCTGAGATATCGAAACTCAAAAATTGGGACCGAAAAAAAAACGACAGTGGTACCCCTTACGTTTTTTTTTTGGGGCGAAAAATTAAGTTTCTCCAATCTTCCCAAAACTCTGGATTCTGATAGAGGGCCATGAGACTTAGACCTGAGTGCAAAAATGGAGGCTCTAGCCCCTTCCAGAGCTGAGATATCGAAACTCAAAAATTGGGTCCGAAAAAAAAACGACAGTGGTACCCCTTATGTTTTTTTTTTTTGGGCGAAAAATTAAGTTTCTCCAATCTTCCCAAAACTCTGGATTCTGATAGAGGGCCATGAGACTTAGACCTGAGTGCAAAAATGGAGGCTCTAGCCCCTTCCAGAGCTGAGATATCGAAACTCAAAAATTGGGCCCGAAAAAAAAACGACAGTGGTACCCCTTACGTTTTTTTTTGGGCGAAAAATTAAGTTTCTCCAATCTTCCCAAAACTCTGGATTCTGATAGAGGGCCATGAGACTTAGACCTGAGTGCAAAAATGGAGGCTCTAGCCCCTTCCAGAGCTGAGATATCGAAACTCAAAAATTGGGCCCGAAAAAAAAACGACAGTGGTACCCCTTACGTTTTTTTTTGGGCGAAAAATTAAGTTTCTCCAATCTTCCCAAAACTCTGGATTCTGATAGAGGGCCATGAGACTTAGACCTGAGTGCAAAAATTGAGGCTCTAGCCCCTTCCAGAGCTGAGATATCGAAACTCAAAAATTCGGCCCGAAAAAAAAAAACGACAGTGGTACCCCTTACGTTTTTTTTTTTTGGGCGAAAAATTAAGTTTCTCCAATCTTCCCAAAACTCTGGATTCTGATAGATGGCCATAAGACTTTAGACCTGAGTGCAAAAATGGAGGCTCTAGCCCCTTCCAGAGCTGAGATATCGAAACTCAAAAATTGGGCCCGAAAAAAAAACGACAGTGGTACCCCTTATGTTTTTTTTTTTTGGGCGAAAAATGAAGTTTCTCCAATCTTCCCAAAACTCTGGATTCTGATAGAGGGCCATGAGACTTAGACCTGAGTGCAAAAATGGAGGCTCTAGCCCCTTCCAGAGCTGAGATATCGAAACTCAAAAATTGGGCCCGAAAAAAAAACGACAGTGGTACCCCTTACGTTTTTTTTTTTTTGGGCGAAAAATTAAGTTTCTCCAATCTTCCCAAAACTCTGGATTCTGATAGAGGGTCATGAGACTTAGACATGAGTGCAAAAATGGAGGCTCTAGCCCCTTCCAGAGCTGAGATATCGAAACTCAAAAATTGGGCCCGAAAAAAAAACGACAGTGGTACCCCTTACGTTTTTTTTTTTTGGGCGAAAAATTAAGTTTCTCCAATCTTCCCAAAACTCTGGATTCTGATAGAGGGCCATGAGACTTAGACCTGAGTGCAAAAATGGAGGCTCTAGCCCCTTCCAGAGCTGAGATATCGAAACTCAAAAATTGGGCCCGAAAAAAAAAACGACAGTGGTACCCCTTACGTTTTTTTTTTTTGGGCGAAAAATTAAGTTTCTCCAATCTTCCCAAAACTCTGGATTCTGATAGAGGGCCATGAGACTTAGACCTGAGTGCAAAAATGGAGGCTCTAGCCCCTTCCAGAGCTGAGATATCGAAACTCAAAAATTGGGCCCGAAAAAAAAACGACAGTGGTACCCCTTACGTTTTTTTTTTTGGGCGAAAAATTAAGTTTCTCCAATCTTCCCAAAACTCTGGATTCTGATAGAGGGCCATGAGACTTAGACCTGAGTGCAAAAATGGAGGCTCTAGCCCCTTCCAGAGCTGAGATATCGAAACTCAAAAATTGGGCCCGAAAAAAAAACGACAGTGGTACCCCTTACGTTTTTTTTTTTTGGGTGAAAAATTACGTTTCTCCAATCTTCCCAAAACTCTGGATTCTGATAGAGGGCCATGAGACTTAGACCTGAGTGCAAAAATGGAGGCTCTAGCCCCTTCCAGAGCTGAGATATCGAAACTCAAAAATTGGGCCCGAAAAAAAAAAACGACAGTGGTACCCCTTACGTTTTTTTTTTTGGGGCGAAAAATTAAGTTTCTCCAATCTTCCCAAAACTCTGGATTCTGATAGAGGGCCATGAGACTTAGACCTGAGTGCAAAAATGGAGTCTCTAGCCCCTTCCAGAGCTGAGATATCGAAACTCAAAAATTGGGCCCGAAAAAAAAAACGACAGTGGTACCCCTTACGTTTTTTTTTTTGGGCGAAAAATTAAGTTTCTCCAATCTTCCCAAAACTCTGGATTCTGATAGAGGGCCATGAGACTTAGACCTGAGTGCAAAAATGGAGGCTCTAGACCCTTCCAGAGCTGAGATATCGAAACTCAAAAATTGGGCCCGAAAAAAAAACGACAGTGGTACCCCTTATGTTTTTTTTTTTTTGGGCGAAAAATTAAGTTTCTCCAATCTTCCCAAAACTCTGGATTCTGATAGAGGGCCATGAGACTTAGACCTGAGTGCAAAAATGGAGTCTCTAGCCCCTTCCAGAGCTGAGATATCGAAACTCAAAAATTGGGCCCGAAAAAAAAAACGACAGTGGTACCCCTTACGTTTTTTTTTTTGGGCGAAAAATTAAGTTTCTCCAATCTTCCCAAAACTCTGGATTCTGATAGAGGGCCATGAGACTTAGACCTGAGTGCAAAAATGGAGGCTCTAGACCCTTCCAGAGCTGAGATATCGAAACTCAAAAATTGGGCCCGAAAAAAAAACGACAGTGGTACCCCTTACGTTTTTTTTTTTTTGGGCGAAAAATTAAGTTTCTCCAATCTTCCCAAAACTCTGGATTCTGATAGAGGGTCATGAGACTTAGACATGAGTGCAAAAATGGAGGCTCTAGCCCCTTCCAGAGCTGAGATATCGAAACTCAAAAATTGGGCCCGAAAAAAAAACGACAGTGGTACCCCTTACGTTTTTTTTTTTTGGGCGAAAAATTAAGTTTCTCCAATCTTCCCAAAACTCTGGATTCTGATAGAGGGTCATGAGACTTAGACATGAGTGCAAAAATGGAGGCTCTAGCCCCTTCCAGAGCTGAGATATCGAAACTCAAAAATTGGGCCCGAAAAAAAAAACGACAGTGGTACCCCTTACGTTTTTTTTTTTTGGGCGAAAAATTAAGTTTCTCCAATCTTCCCAAAACTCTGGATTCTGATAGAGGGCCATGAGACTTAGACCTGAGTGCAAAAATGGAGGCTCTAGCCCCTTCCAGAGCTGAGATATCGAAACTCAAAAATTCGGCCCGAAAAAAAAAAACGACAGTGGTACCCCTTACGTTTTTTTTTTTTGGGCGAAAAATTAAGTTTCTCCAATCTTCCCAAAACTCTGGATTCTGATAGATGGCCATAAGACTTTAGACCTGAGTGCAAAAATGGAGGCTCTAGCCCCTTCCAGAGCTGAGATATCGAAACTCAAAAATTGGGCCCGAAAAAAAAACGACAGTGGTACCCCTTATGTTTTTTTTTTTTGGGCGAAAAATGAAGTTTCTCCAATCTTCCCAAAACTCTGGATTCTGATAGAGGGCCATGAGACTTAGACCTGAGTGCAAAAATGGAGGCTCTAGCCCCTTCCAGAGCTGAGATATCGAAACTCAAAAATTGGGCCCGAAAAAAAAAAACGACAGTGGTACCCCTTACGTTTTTTTTTTTGGGCGAAAAAGTAAGTTTCTCCAATCTTCCCAAAACTCTGGATTCTGATAGAGGGCCATGAGACTTAGACCTGAGTGCAAAAATGGAGGCTCTAGACCCTTCCAGAGCTGAGATATCGAAACTCAAAAATTGGGCCCGAAAAAAAAACGACAGTGGTACCCCTTACGTTTTTTTTTTTTGGGCGAAAAATTAAGTTTCTCCAATCTTCCCAAAACTCTGGATTCTGATAGAGGGTCATGAGACTTAGACATGAGTGCAAAAATGGAGGCTCTAGCCCCTTCCAGAGCTGAGATATCGAAACTCAAAAATTGGGCCCGAAAAAAAAACGACAGTGGTACCCCTTACGTTTTTTTTTTTTGGGCGAAAAATTAAGTTTCTCCAATCTTCCCAAAACTCTGGATTCTGATAGAGGGCCATGAGACTTAGACCTGAGTGCAAAAATGGAGGCTCTAGCCCCTTCCAGAGCTGAGATATCGAAACTCAAAAATTGGGCCCGAAAAAAAAAACGACAGTGGTACCCCTTACGTTTTTTTTTTTTGGGCGAAAAATGAAGTTTCTCCAATCTTCCCAAAACTCTGGATTCTGATAGAGGGCCATGAGACTTAGACCTGAGTGCAAAAATGGAGGCTCTAGCCCCTTCCAGAGCTGAGATATCGAAACTCAAAAATTGGGCCCGAAAAAAAAACGACAGTGGTACCCCTTACGTTTTTTTTTTTGGGCGAAAAATTAAGTTTCTCCAATCTTCCCAAAACTCTGGATTCTGATAGAGGGCCATGAGACTTAGACCTGAGTGCAAAAATGGAGGCTCTAGCCCCTTCCAGAGCTGAGATATCGAAACTCAAAAATTGGGCCCGAAAAAAAAACGACAGTGGTACCCCTTACGTTTTTTTTTTTGGGGCGAAAAATTAAGTTTCTCCAATCTTCCCAAAACTCTGGATTCTGATAGAGGGCCATGAGACTTAGACCTGAGTGCAAAAATGGAGGCTCTAGCCCCTTCCAGAGCTGAGATATCGAAACTCAAAAATTGGGCCCGAAAAAAAAACGACAGTGGTACCCCTTATGTTTGTTTTTTTTGGGCGAAAAATGAAGTTTCTCCAATCTTCCCAAAACTCTGGATTCTGAAAGAGGGCCATGAGACTTAGACCTGAGTGCAAAAATGGAGGCTCTAGCCCCTTCCAGAGCTGAGATATCGAAACTCAAAAATTGGGCCCGAAAAAAAAAACGACAGTGGTACCCCTTACGTTTTTTTTTTTTGGGCGAAAAATTAAGTTTCTCCAATCTTCCCAAAACTCTGGATTCTGATAGAGGGTCATGAGACTTAGACATGAGTGCAAAAATGGAGGCTCTAGCCCCTTCCAGAGCTGAGATATCGAAACTCAAAAATTGGGCCCGAAAAAAAAACGACAGTGGTACCCCTTACGTTTTTTTTTTTTGGGCGAAAAATTAAGTTTCTCCAATCTTCCCAAAACTCTGGATTCTGATAGAGGGCCATGAGACTTAGACCTGAGTGCAAAAATGGAGGCTCTAGCCCCTTCCAGAGCTGAGATATCGAAACTCAAAAATTGGGCCCGAAAAAAAAACGACAGTGGTACCCCTTACGTTTTTTTTTTTTGGGCGAAAAATTAAGTTTCTCCAATCTTCCCAAAACTCTGGATTCTGATAGAGGGCCATGAGACTTAGACCTGAGTGCAAAAATGGAGGCTCTAGCCCCTTCCAGAGCTGAGATATCGAAACTCAAAAATTGGGTCCGAAAAAAAAACGACAGTGGTACCCCTTACGCTTTTTTTTTTTGGGCGAAAAATTAAGTTTCTCCAATCTTCCCAAAACTCTGGATTCTGATAGAGGGCCATGAGACTTAGACATGAGTGCAAAAATGGAGGCTCTAGCCCCTTCCAGAGCTGAGATATCGAAACTCAAAAATTGGGCCCGAAAAAAAAACGACAGTGGTACCCCTTACGTTTTTTTTTTTGGGCGAAAAATTAAGTTTCTCCAATCTTCCCAAAACTCTGGATTCTGATAGAGGGCCATGAGACTTAGACCTGAGTGCAAAAATGGAGGCTCTAGCCCCTTCCAGAGCTGAGATATCGAAACTCAAAAATTGGGTCCGAAAAAAAAACGACAGTGGTACCCCTTATGTTTTTTTTTTTTTTGGGCGAAAAATTAAGTTTCTCCAATCTTCCCAAAACTCTGGATTCTGATAGAGGGCCATGAGACTTAGACCTGAGTGCAAAAATGGAGGCTCTAGCCACTTCCAGAGCTGAGATATCGAAACTCAAAAATTGGGCCCGAAAAAAAAACGACAGTGGTACCCCTTACGGTTTTTTTTTTTTTTTGGGCGAAAAATTAAGTTTCTCCAATCTTCCCAAAACTCTGGATTCTGATAGAGGGCCATGAGACTTAGACATGAGTGCAAAAATGGAGGCTCTAGCCCCTTCCAGAGCTGAGATATCGAAACTCAAAAATTGGGCCCGAAAAAAAAAACGACAGTGGTACCCCTTACGCTTTTTTTTTTTTGGGCGAAAAATTAAGTTTCTCCAATCTTCCCAAAACTCTGGATTCTGATAGAGGGCCATGAGACTTAGACATGAGTGCAAAAATGGAGGCTCTAGCCCCTTCCAGAGCTGAGATATCGAAACTCAAAAATTGGGCCCGAAAAAAAAACGACAGTGGTACCCCTTACGTTTTTTTTTTTGGGCGAAAAATTAAGTTTCTCCAATCTTCCCAAAACTCTGGATTCTGATAGAGGGCCATGAGACTTAGACCTGAGTGCAAAAATGGAGGCTCTAGCCCCTTCCAGAGCTGAGATATCGAAACTCAAAAATTGGGCCCGAAAAAAAAAAACGACAGTGGTACCCCTTACGTTTTTTTTTTTGGGCAAAAAATTAAGTTTCTCCAATGTTCCCAAAACTCTGGATTCTGATAGAGGGCCATGAGACTTAGACCTGAGTGCAAAAATGGAGGCTCTAGCCCCTTCCAGAGCTGAGATATCGAAACTCAAAAATTGGGCCCGAAAAAAAAAAACCGACAGTGGTACCCCTTACGTTTTTTTTTTTTTGGGCGAAAAATTAAGTTTCTCCAATCTTCCCAAAACTCTGGATTCTGATAGAGGGCCATGAAACTTAGACCTGAGTGCAAAAATGGAGGCTCTAGCCCCTTCCAGAGCTGAGATATCGAAACACAAAAATCGGGCCCGAAAAAAAAAACGACAGTGGTACCCCTTACGTTTTTTTTTTTTGGGCGAAAAATTAAGTTTCTCCAATCTTCCCAAAACTTTGGATCCTGATAGAGGGCCATGAGACTTAGACCTGAGTGCAAAAATGGAGGCTCTAACCCCTTCCAGAGCTGAGATATCGAAACTCAAAAATTGGGACCGAAAAAAAAACGACAGTGGTACCCCTTACGTTTTTTTTTTGGGGCGAAAAATTAAGTTTCTCCAATCTTCCCAAAACTCTGGATTCTGATAGAGGGCCATGAGACTTAGACCTGAGTGCAAAAATGGAGGCTCTAGCCCCTTCCAGAGCTGAGATATCGAAACTCAAAAATTGGGTCCGAAAAAAAAACGACAGTGGTACCCCTTATGTTTTTTTTTTTTGGGCGAAAAATTAAGTTTCTCCAATCTTCCCAAAACTCTGGATTCTGATAGAGGGCCATGAGACTTAGACCTGAGTGCAAAAATGGAGGCTCTAGCCCCTTCCAGAGCTGAGATATCGAAACTCAAAAATTGGGCCCGAAAAAAAAACGACAGTGGTACCCCTTACGTTTTTTTTTGGGCGAAAAATTAAGTTTCTCCAATCTTCCCAAAACTCTGGATTCTGATAGAGGGCCATGAGACTTAGACCTGAGTGCAAAAATGGAGGCTCTAGCCCCTTCCAGAGCTGAGATATCGAAACTCAAAAATTGGGCCCGAAAAAAAAACGACAGTGGTACCCCTTACGTTTTTTTTTGGGCGAAAAATTAAGTTTCTCCAATCTTCCCAAAACTCTGGATTCTGATAGAGGGCCATGAGACTTAGACCTGAGTGCAAAAATTGAGGCTCTAGCCCCTTCCAGAGCTGAGATATCGAAACTCAAAAATTCGGCCCGAAAAAAAAAAACGACAGTGGTACCCCTTACGTTTTTTTTTTTTGGGCGAAAAATTAAGTTTCTCCAATCTTCCCAAAACTCTGGATTCTGATAGATGGCCATAAGACTTTAGACCTGAGTGCAAAAATGGAGGCTCTAGCCCCTTCCAGAGCTGAGATATCGAAACTCAAAAATTGGGCCCGAAAAAAAAACGACAGTGGTACCCCTTATGTTTTTTTTTTTTGGGCGAAAAATGAAGTTTCTCCAATCTTCCCAAAACTCTGGATTCTGATAGAGGGCCATGAGACTTAGACCTGAGTGCAAAAATGGAGGCTCTAGCCCCTTCCAGAGCTGAGATATCGAAACTCAAAAATTGGGCCCGAAAAAAAAACGACAGTGGTACCCCTTACGTTTTTTTTTTTTTGGGCGAAAAATTAAGTTTCTCCAATCTTCCCAAAACTCTGGATTCTGATAGAGGGTCATGAGACTTAGACATGAGTGCAAAAATGGAGGCTCTAGCCCCTTCCAGAGCTGAGATATCGAAACTCAAAAATTGGGCCCGAAAAAAAAACGACAGTGGTACCCCTTACGTTTTTTTTTTTTGGGCGAAAAATTAAGTTTCTCCAATCTTCCCAAAACTCTGGATTCTGATAGAGGGCCATGAGACTTAGACCTGAGTGCAAAAATGGAGGCTCTAGCCCCTTCCAGAGCTGAGATATCGAAACTCAAAAATTGGGCCCGAAAAAAAAAACGACAGTGGTACCCCTTACGTTTTTTTTTTTTGGGCGAAAAATTAAGTTTCTCCAATCTTCCCAAAACTCTGGATTCTGATAGAGGGCCATGAGACTTAGACCTGAGTGCAAAAATGGAGGCTCTAGCCCCTTCCAGAGCTGAGATATCGAAACTCAAAAATTGGGCCCGAAAAAAAAACGACAGTGGTACCCCTTACGTTTTTTTTTTTGGGCGAAAAATTAAGTTTCTCCAATCTTCCCAAAACTCTGGATTCTGATAGAGGGCCATGAGACTTAGACCTGAGTGCAAAAATGGAGGCTCTAGCCCCTTCCAGAGCTGAGATATCGAAACTCAAAAATTGGGCCCGAAAAAAAAACGACAGTGGTACCCCTTACGTTTTTTTTTTTTGGGTGAAAAATTACGTTTCTCCAATCTTCCCAAAACTCTGGATTCTGATAGAGGGCCATGAGACTTAGACCTGAGTGCAAAAATGGAGGCTCTAGCCCCTTCCAGAGCTGAGATATCGAAACTCAAAAATTGGGCCCGAAAAAAAAAAACGACAGTGGTACCCCTTACGTTTTTTTTTTTGGGGCGAAAAATTAAGTTTCTCCAATCTTCCCAAAACTCTGGATTCTGATAGAGGGCCATGAGACTTAGACCTGAGTGCAAAAATGGAGTCTCTAGCCCCTTCCAGAGCTGAGATATCGAAACTCAAAAATTGGGCCCGAAAAAAAAAACGACAGTGGTACCCCTTACGTTTTTTTTTTTGGGCGAAAAATTAAGTTTCTCCAATCTTCCCAAAACTCTGGATTCTGATAGAGGGCCATGAGACTTAGACCTGAGTGCAAAAATGGAGGCTCTAGACCCTTCCAGAGCTGAGATATCGAAACTCAAAAATTGGGCCCGAAAAAAAAACGACAGTGGTACCCCTTATGTTTTTTTTTTTTTGGGCGAAAAATTAAGTTTCTCCAATCTTCCCAAAACTCTGGATTCTGATAGAGGGCCATGAGACTTAGACCTGAGTGCAAAAATGGAGTCTCTAGCCCCTTCCAGAGCTGAGATATCGAAACTCAAAAATTGGGCCCGAAAAAAAAAACGACAGTGGTACCCCTTACGTTTTTTTTTTTGGGCGAAAAATTAAGTTTCTCCAATCTTCCCAAAACTCTGGATTCTGATAGAGGGCCATGAGACTTAGACCTGAGTGCAAAAATGGAGGCTCTAGACCCTTCCAGAGCTGAGATATCGAAACTCAAAAATTGGGCCCGAAAAAAAAACGACAGTGGTACCCCTTATGTTTTTTTTTTTTTGGGCGAAAAATTAAGTTTCTCCAATCTTCCCAAAACTCTGGATTCTGATAGAGGGTCATGAGACTTAGACATGAGTGCAAAAATGGAGGCTCTAGCCCCTTCCAGAGCTGAGATATCGAAACTCAAAAATTGGGCCCGAAAAAAAAACGACAGTGGTACCCCTTACGTTTTTTTTTTTTGGGCGAAAAATTAAGTTTCTCCAATCTTCCCAAAACTCTGGATTCTGATAGAGGGTCATGAGACTTAGACATGAGTGCAAAAATGGAGGCTCTAGCCCCTTCCAGAGCTGAGATATCGAAACTCAAAAATTGGGCCCGAAAAAAAAAACGACAGTGGTACCCCTTACGTTTTTTTTTTTTGGGCGAAAAATTAAGTTTCTCCAATCTTCCCAAAACTCTGGATTCTGATAGAGGGCCATGAGACTTAGACCTGAGTGCAAAAATGGAGGCTCTAGCCCCTTCCAGAGCTGAGATATCGAAACTCAAAAATTCGGCCCGAAAAAAAAAAACGACAGTGGTACCCCTTACGTTTTTTTTTTTTGGGCGAAAAATTAAGTTTCTCCAATCTTCCCAAAACTCTGGATTCTGATAGATGGCCATAAGACTTTAGACCTGAGTGCAAAAATGGAGGCTCTAGCCCCTTCCAGAGCTGAGATATCGAAACTCAAAAATTGGGCCCGAAAAAAAAACGACAGTGGTACCCCTTATGTTTTTTTTTTTTGGGCGAAAAATGAAGTTTCTCCAATCTTCCCAAAACTCTGGATTCTGATAGAGGGCCATGAGACTTAGACCTGAGTGCAAAAATGGAGGCTCTAGCCCCTTCCAGAGCTGAGATATCGAAACTCAAAAATTGGGCCCGAAAAAAAAAAACGACAGTGGTACCCCTTACGTTTTTTTTTTTGGGCGAAAAAGTAAGTTTCTCCAATCTTCCCAAAACTCTGGATTCTGATAGAGGGCCATGAGACTTAGACCTGAGTGCAAAAATGGAGGCTCTAGACCCTTCCAGAGCTGAGATATCGAAACTCAAAAATTGGGCCCGAAAAAAAAACGACAGTGGTACCCCTTACGTTTTTTTTTTTTGGGCGAAAAATTAAGTTTCTCCAATCTTCCCAAAACTCTGGATTCTGATAGAGGGTCATGAGACTTAGACATGAGTGCAAAAATGGAGGCTCTAGCCCCTTCCAGAGCTGAGATATCGAAACTCAAAAATTGGGCCCGAAAAAAAAACGACAGTGGTACCCCTTACGTTTTTTTTTTTTGGGCGAAAAATTAAGTTTCTCCAATCTTCCCAAAACTCTGGATTCTGATAGAGGGCCATGAGACTTAGACCTGAGTGCAAAAATGGAGGCTCTAGCCCCTTCCAGAGCTGAGATATCGAAACTCAAAAATTGGGCCCGAAAAAAAAACGACAGTGGTACCCCTTACGTTTTTTTTTTTTGGGCGAAAAATGAAGTTTCTCCAATCTTCCCAAAACTCTGGATTCTGATAGAGGGCCATGAGACTTAGACCTGAGTGCAAAAATGGAGGCTCTAGCCCCTTCCAGAGCTGAGATATCGAAACTCAAAAATTGGGCCCGAAAAAAAAACGACAGTGGTACCCCTTACGTTTTTTTTTTTGGGCGAAAAATTAAGTTTCTCCAATCTTCCCAAAACTCTGGATTCTGATAGAGGGCCATGAGACTTAGACCTGAGTGCAAAAATGGAGGCTCTAGCCCCTTCCAGAGCTGAGATATCGAAACTCAAAAATTGGGCCCGAAAAAAAAACGACAGTGGTACCCCTTACGTTTTTTTTTTTGGGGCGAAAAATTAAGTTTCTCCAATCTTCCCAAAACTCTGGATTCTGATAGAGGGCCATGAGACTTAGACCTGAGTGCAAAAATGGAGGCTCTAGCCCCTTCCAGAGCTGAGATATCGAAACTCAAAAATTGGGCCCGAAAAAAAAACGACAGTGGTACCCCTTATGTTTGTTTTTTTTGGGCGAAAAATGAAGTTTCTCCAATCTTCCCAAAACTCTGGATTCTGAAAGAGGGCCATGAGACTTAGACCTGAGTGCAAAAATGGAGGCTCTAGCCCCTTCCAGAGCTGAGATATCGAAACTCAAAAATTGGGCCCGAAAAAAAAAACGACAGTGGTACCCCTTACGTTTTTTTTTTTTGGGCGAAAAATTAAGTTTCTCCAATCTTCCCAAAACTCTGGATTCTGATAGAGGGTCATGAGACTTAGACATGAGTGCAAAAATGGAGGCTCTAGCCCCTTCCAGAGCTGAGATATCGAAACTCAAAAATTGGGCCCGAAAAAAAAACGACAGTGGTACCCCTTACGTTTTTTTTTTTTGGGCGAAAAATTAAGTTTCTCCAATCTTCCCAAAACTCTGGATTCTGATAGAGGGCCATGAGACTTAGACCTGAGTGCAAAAATGGAGGCTCTAGCCCCTTCCAGAGCTGAGATATCGAAACTCAAAAATTGGGCCCGAAAAAAAAACGACAGTGGTACCCCTTACGTTTTTTTTTTTTGGGCGAAAAATTAAGTTTCTCCAATCTTCCCAAAACTCTGGATTCTGATAGAGGGCCATGAGACTTAGACCTGAGTGCAAAAATGGAGGCTCTAGCCCCTTCCAGAGCTGAGATATCGAAACTCAAAAATTCGGCCCGAAAAAAAAAAACGACAGTGGTACCCCTTACGTTTTTTTTTTGGGGGCGAAAAATTAAGTTTCTCCAATCTTCCCAAAACTCTGGATTCTGATAGATGGCCATAAGACTTTAGACCTGAGTGCAAAAATGGAGGCTCTAGCCCCTTCCAGAGCTGAGATATCGAAACTCAAAAATTGGGCCCGAAAAAAAAACGACAGTGGTACCCCTTATGTTTTTTTTTTTTTTGGGCGAAAAATGAAGTTTCTCCAATCTTCCCAAAACTCTGGATTCTGATAGAGGGCCATGAGACTTAGACCTGAGTGCAAAAATGGAGGCTCTAGCCCCTTCCAGAGCTGAGATATCGAAACTCAAAAATTGGGCCCGAAAAAAAAAAACGACAGTGGTACCCCTTACGTTTTTTTTTTTGGGCGAAAAAGTAAGTTTCTCCAATCTTCCCAAAACTCTGGATTCTGATAGAGGGCCATGAGACTTAGACCTGAGTGCAAAAATGGAGGCTCTAGACCCTTCCAGAGCTGAGATATCGAAACTCAAAAATTGGGCCCGAAAAAAAAACGACAGTGGTACCCCTTACGTTTTTTTTTTTTGGGCGAAAAATTAAGTTTCTCCAATCTTCCCAAAACTCTGGATTCTGATAGAGGGCCATGAGACTTAGACCTGAGTGCAAAAATGGAGGCTCTAGCCCCTTCCAGAGCTGAGATATCGAAACTCAAAAATTGGGCCCGAAAAAAAAAACGACAGTGGTACCCCTTACGTTTTTTTTTTTTGGGCGAAAAATTAAGTTTCTCCAATCTTCCCAAAACTCTGGATTCTGATAGAGGGCCATGAGACTTAGACCTGAGTGCAAAAATGGAGGCTCTAGCCCCTTCCAGAGCTGAGATATCGAAACTCAAAAATTGGGCCCGAAAAAAAAACGACAGTGGTACCCCTTACGTTTTTTTTTTTGGGCGAAAAATTAAGTTTCTCCAATCTTCCCAAAACTCTGGATTCTGATAGAGGGCCATGAGACTTAGACCTGAGTGCAAAAATGGAGGCTCTAGCCCCTTCCAGAGCTGAGATATCGAAACTCAAAAATTGGGCCCGAAAAAAAAACGACAGTGGTACCCCTTACGTTTTTTTTTTTGGGCGAAAAATTAAGTTTCTCCAATCTTCCCAAAACTCTGGATTCTGATAGAGGGCCATGAGACTTAGACCTGAGTGCAAAAATGGAGGCTCTAGCCCCTTCCAGAGCTGAGATATCGAAACTCAAAAATTGGGCCCGAAAAAAAAACGACAGTGGTACCCCTTATGTTTTTTTTTTTTGGGCGAAAAATGAAGTTTCTCCAATCTTCCCAAAACTCTGGATTCTGATAGAGGGCCATGAGACTTAGACCTGAGTGCAAAAATGGAGGCTCTAGCCCCTTCCAGAGCTGAGATATCGAAACTCAAAAATTGGGCCCGAAAAAAAAACGACAGTGGTACCCCTTACGTTTTTTTTTTTTGGGCGAAAAATTAAGTTTCTCCAATCTTCCCAAAACTCTGGATTCTGATAGAGGGCCATGAGACTTAGACCTGAGTGCAAAAATGGAGGCTCTAGCCCCTTCCAGAGCTGAGATATCGAAACTCAAAAATTGGGCCCGAAAAAAAAACGACAGTGGTACCCCTTATGTTTGTTTTTTTTGGGCGAAAAATTAAGTTTCTCCAATCTTCCCAAAACTCTGGATTCTGATAGAGGGCCATGAGACTTAGACCTGAGTGCAAAAATGGAGGCTCTAGCCCCTTCCAGAGCTGAGATATCGAAACTCAAAAATTGGGCCCGAAAAAAAAACGACAGTGGTACCCCTTACGTTTTTTTTTTTGGGGCGAAAAATTAAGTTTCTCGAATCTTCCCAAAACTCTGGATTCTGATAGAGGGCCATGAGACTTAGACCTGAGTGCAAAAATGGAGGCTCTAGCCCCTTCCAGAGCTAAGATATCGAAACTCAAAAATTGGGCCCGAAAAAAAAACGACAGTGGTACCCCTTACGTTTTTTTTTTTTTGGGCGAAAAATGAAGTTTCTCCAATCTTCCCAAAACTCTGGATTCTGAAAGAGGGCCATGAGACTTAGACCTGAGTGCAAAAATGGAGGCTCTAGCCCCTTCCAGAGCTGAGATATCGAAACTCAAAAATTGGGTCCGAAAAAAAAAAACGACAGTGGTACCCCTTACGTTTTTTTTTTTTGGGCGAAAAATTAAGTTTCTCCAATCTTCCCAAAACTCTGGATTCTGATAGAGGGCCATGAGACTTAGACCTGAGTGCAAAAATGGAGGCTCTAGCCCCTTCCAGAGCTGAGATATCGAAACTCAAAAATTGGGTCCGAAAAAAAAACGACAGTGGTACCCCTTACGTTTTTTTTTTTGGGCGAAAAATTAAGTTTCTCCAATCTTCCCAAAACTCTGGATTCTGATAGAGGGCCATGAGACTTAGACCTGAGTGCAAAAATGGAGGCTCTAGCCCCTTCCAGAGCTGAGATATCGAAACTCAAAAATTGGGCCCGAAAAAAAAACGACAGTGGTACCCCTTACGTTTTTTTTTTTGGGCGAAAAATTAAGTTTCTCCAATCTTCCCAAAACTCTGGATTCTGATAGAGGGCCATGAGACTTAGACCTGAGTGCAAAAATGGAGGCTCTAGCCCCTTCCAGAGCTGAGATATCGAAACTCAAAAATTGGGCCCGAAAAAAAAACGACAGTGGTACCCCTTACGTTTTTTTTTTTTGGGCGAAAAATGAAGTTTCTCCAATCTTCCCAAAACTCTGGATTCTGAAAGAGGGCCATGAGACTTAGACCTGAGTGCAAAAATGGAGGCTCTAGCCCCTTCCAGAGCTGAGATATCGAAACTCAAAAATTGGGTCCGAAAAAAAAAAACGACAGTGGTACCCCTTACGTTTTTTTTTTTTGGGCGAAAAATTAAGTTTCTCCAATCTTCCCAAAACTCTGGATTCTGATAGAGGGCCATGAGACTTAGACCTGAGTGCAAAAATGGAGGCTCTAGCCCCTTCCAGAGCTGAGATATCGAAACTCAAAAATTGGGTCCGAAAAAAAAACGACAGTGGTACCCCTTACGTTTTTTTTTTTGGGGCGAAAAATTAAGTTTCTCCAATCTTCCCAAAACTCTGGATTCTGATAGAGGGCAATGAGACTTAGACCTGAGTGCAAAAATGGAGGCTCTAGCCCCTTCCAGAGCTGAGATATCGAAACTCAAAAATTGGGCCCGAAAAAAAAACGACAGTGGTACCCCTTACGTTTTTTTTTTTGGGCGAAAAATTAAGTTTCTCCAATCTTCCCAAAACTCTGGATTCTGATAGAGGGCCATGAGACTTAGACCTGAGTGCAAAAATGGAGTCTCTAGCCCCTTCCAGAGCTGAGATATCGAAACTCAAAAATTGGGTCCGAAAAAAAAACGACAGTGGTACCCCTTACGTTTTTTTTTTGGGGCGAAAAATCAAGTTTCTCCAATCTTCCCAAAACTCTGGATTCTGATAGAGGGCCATGAGACTTAGACCTGAGTGCAAAAAAGGAGGCTCTAGCCCCTTCCAGAGCTGAGATATCGAAACTCAAAAATTGGGACCGAAAAAAAAACGACAGTGGTACCCCTTACGTTTTTTTTTTTTTTTTTTGGGCGAAAAATTAAGTTTCTCCAATCTTCCCAAAACTCTGGATTCTGATAGAGGGCCATGAGACTTAGACCTGAGTGCAAAAATGGAGGCTCTAGCCCCTTCCAGAGCTGAGATATCGAAACTCAAAAATTGGGCCCGAAAAAAAAACGACAGTGGTACCCCTTATGTTTTTTTTTTTTGGGCGAAAAATTAAGTTTCTCCAATCTTCCCAAAACTCTGGATTTTGATAGAGGGCCATGAGACTTAGACCTGAGTGCAAAAATGGAGGCTCTAGCCCCTTCCAGAGCCGAGATATCGAAACTCAAAAATTGGGCCTGAAAAAAAAACGACAGTGGTACCCCTTACGTTTTTTTTTTTGGGCGAAAAATTAAGTTTCTCCAATCTTCCCAAAACTCTGGATTCTGATAGAGGGCAATGAGACTTAGACCTGAGTGCAAAAATGGAGGCTCTAGCCCCTTCCAGAGCTGAGATATCGAAACTCAAAAATTGGGCCCGAAAAAAAAACGACAGTGGTACCCCTTATGTTTTTTTTTTTTTGGCGAAAAATGAAGTTTCTCCAATCTTCCCAAAACTCTGGATTCTGATAGAGGGCCATGAGACTTAGACCTGAGTGCAAAAATGGAGGCTCTAGCCCCTTCCAGAGCTGAGATATCGAAACTCAAAAATTGGGCCTGAAAAAAAAAACGACAGTGGTACCCCTTACGTTTTTTTTTTTGGGCGAAAAATTAAGTTTCTCCAATCTTCCCAAAACTCTGGATTCTGATAGAGGGCCATGAGACTTAGACCTGAGTGCAAAAATGGAGGCTCTAGCCCCTTCCAGAGCTGAGATATCGAAACTCAAAAATTGGGCCCGAAAAAAAAACGACAGTGGTACCCTTACGTTTTTTTTTTTGGGGCGAAAAATTAAGTTTCTCCAATCTTCCCAAAACTCTGGATTCTGATAGAGGGCCATGAGACTTAGACCTGAGTGCAAAAATGGAGGCTCTAGCCCCTTCCAGAGCTGAGATATCGAAACTCAAAAATTGGGCCCGAAAAAAAAACGACAGTGGTACCCCTTACGTTTTTTTTTTTTGGGCGAAAAATTAAATTTCTCCAATCTTCCCAAAACTCTGGATTCTGATAGAGGGCCATGAGACTTAGACCTGAGTGCAGAAATGGAGGCTCTAGCCCCTTCCAGAGCTGAGATATCGAAACTCAAAAATTGGGCCCAAAAAAAAACCGACAGTGGTACCCCTTATGTTTTGTTTTTTTTGGGCGAAAAATGAAGTTTCTCCAATCTTCCCAAAAGTCTGGATTCTGATAGAGGGCCATGAGACTTAGACCTGAGTGCAAAAATGGAGGCTCTAGCCCCTTCCAGAGCTGAGATATCGAAACTCAAAAATTGGGACCGAAAAAAAAACGACAGTGGTACCCCTTACGTTTTTTTTTTTTTTTTTGGGCGAAAAATTAAGTTTCTCCAATCTTCCCAAAACTCTGGATTCTGATAGAGGGCCATGAGACTTAGACATGAGAGCAAAAATGGAGGCTCTAGCCCCTTCCAGAGCTGAGATATCGAAACTCAAAAATTGGGCCCGAAAAAAAAACGACAGTGGTACCCCTTACGCTTTTTTTTTTTTGGGCGAAAAATTAAGTTTCTCCAATCTTCCCAAAACTCTGGATTCTGATAGAGGGCCATGAGACTTAGACCTGAGTGCAAAAATGGAGGCTCTAGCCCCTTCCAGAGCTGAGATATCGAAACTCAAAAATTGGGCCCGAAAAAAAAACGACAGTGGTACCCCTTATGTTTTTTTTTTTTTGGGCGAAAAATTAAGTTTCTCCAATCTTCCCAAAACTCTGGATTCTGATAGAGGGCCATGAGACTTAGACCTGAGTGCAAAAATGGAGGCTCTAGCCCCTTCCAGAGCTGAGATATCGAAACTCAAAAATTGGGCCCGAAAAAAAAACGACAGTGGTACCCCTTACGTTTTTTTTTTTTGGGCGAAAAATGAAGTTTCTCCAATCTTCCCAAAACTCTGGATTCTGAAAGAGGGCCATGAGACTTAGACCTGAGTGCAAAAATGGAGGCTCTAGCCCCTTCCAGAGCTGAGATATCGAAACTCAAAAATTGGGTCCGAAAAAAAAAAACGACAGTGGTACCCCTTACGTTTTTTTTTTTTGGGCGAAAAATTAAGTTTCTCCAATCTTCCCAAAACTCTGGATTCTGATAGAGGGCCATGAGACTTAGACCTGAGTGCAAAAATGGAGGCTCTAGCCCCTTCCAGAGCTGAGATATCGAAACTCAAAAATTGGGCCCGAAAAAAAAACGACAGTGGTACCCCTTACGTTTTTTTTTTTTGGGCGAAAAATGAAGTTTCTCCAATCTTCCCAAAACTCTGGATTCTGAAAGAGGGCCATGAGACTTAGACCTGAGTGCAAAAATGGAGGCTCTAGCCCCTTCCAGAGCTGAGATATCGAAACTCAAAAATTGGGTCCGAAAAAAAAAAACGACAGTGGTACCCCTTACGTTTTTTTTTTTTTGGGCGAAAAATTAAGTTTCTCCAATCTTCCCAAAACTCTGGATTCTGATAGAGGGCCATGAGACTTAGACCTGAGTGCAAAAATGGAGGCTCTAGCCCCTTCCAGAGCTGAGATATCGAAACTCAAAAATTGGGTCCGAAAAAAAAACGACAGTGGTACCCCTTACGTTTTTTTTTTTTGGGCGAAAAATTAAGTTTCTCCAATCTTCCCAAAACTCTGGATTCTGATAGAGGGCCATGAGACTTAGACCTGAGTGCAAAAATGGAGGCTCTAGCCCCTTCCAGAGCTGAGATATCGAAACTCAAAAATTGGGCCCGAAAAAAAAAACGACAGTGGTACCCCTTACGTTTTTTTTTTTGGGCGAAAAATTAAGTTTCTCCAATCTTCCCAAAACTCTGGATTCTGATAGAGGGCCATGAGACTTAGACCTGAGTGCAAAAATGGAGTCTCTAGCCCCTTCCAGAGCTGAGATATCGAAACTCAAAAATTGGGTCCGAAAAAAAAACGACAGTGGTACCCCTTACGTTTTTTTTTTTGGGCGAAAAATGAAGTTTCTCCAATCTTCCCAAAACTCTGGATTCTGATAGAGGGCCATGAGACTTAGACCTGAGTGCAAAAATGGAGGCTCTAGCCCCTTCCAGAGCTGAGATATCGAAACTCAAAAATTGGGACCGAAAAAAAAACGACAGTGGTACCCCTTACGTTTTTTTTTTTTTTTTTGGGCGAAAAATTAAGTTTCTCCAATCTTCCCAAAACTCTGGATTCTGATAGAGGGCCATGAGACTTAGACATGAGTGCAAAAATGGAGGCTCTAGCCCCTTCCAGAGCTGAGATATCGAAACTCAAAAATTGGGCCCGAAAAAAAAACGACAGTGGTACCCCTTACGCTTTTTTTTTTTTGGGCGAAAAATTAAGTTTCTCCAATCTTCCCAAAACTCTGGATTCTGATAGAGGGCCATGAGACTTAGACCTGAGTGCAAAAATGGAGGCTCTAGCCCCTTCCAGAGCTGAGATATCGAAACTCAAAAATTGGGCCCGAAAAAAAAAACGACAGTGGTACCCCTTATGTTTTTTTTTTTTTGGGCGAAAAATTAAGTTTCTCCAATCTTCCCAAAACTCTGGATTCTGATAGAGGGCCATGAGACTTAGACCTGAGTGCAAAAATGGAGGCTCTAGCCCCTTCCAGAGCTGAGATATCGAAACTCAAAAATTGGGCCCGAAAAAAAAACGACAGTGGTACCCCTTATGTTTTTTTTTTTTTGGGCGAAAAATGAAGTTTCTCCAATCTTCCCAAAACTCTGGATTCTGATAGAGGGCCATGAGACTTAGACCTGAGTGCAAAAATGGAGGCTCTAGCCCCTTCCAGAGCTGAGATATCGAAACTCAAAAATTGGGCCTGAAAAAAAAAACGACAGTGGTACCCCTCACGTTTTTTTTTTTGGGCGAAAAATTAAGTTTCTCCAATCTTCCCAAAACTCTGGATTCTGATAGAGGGCCATGAGACTTAGACCTGAGTGCAAAAATGGAGGCTCTAGCCCCTTCCAGAGCTGAGATATCGAAACTCAAAAATTGGGCCCGAAAAAAAAACGACAGTGGTACCCTTACGTTTTTTTTTTTTGGGCGAAAAATTAAGTTTCTCCAATCTTCCCAAAACTCTGGATTCTGATAGAGGGCCATGAGACTTAGACCTGAGTGCAAAAATGGAGGCTCTAGCCCCTTCCAGAGCTGAGATATCGAAACTCAAAAATTGGGCCCGAAAAAAAAACGACAGTGGCACCCCTTACGTTTTTTTTTTTTGGGCGAAAAATTAAATTTCTCCAATCTTCCCAAAACTCTGGATTCTGATAGAGGGCCATGAGACTTAGACCTGAGTGCAAAAATGGAGGCTCTAGCCCCTTCCAGAGCTGAGATATCGAAACTCAAAAATTGGGCCCAAAAAAAAAACGACAGTGGTACCCCTTATGTTTTGTTTTTTTTGGGCGAAAAATGAAGTTTCTCCAATCTTCCCAAAAGTCTGGATTCTGATAGAGGGCCATGAGACTTAGACCTGAGTGCAAAAATGGAGGCTCTAGCCCCTTCCAGAGCTGAGATATCGAAACTCAAAAATTGGGTCCGAAAAAAAAACGACAGTGGTACCCCTTACGTTTTTTTTTTGGGGCGAAAAATTAAGTTTCTCCAATCTTCCCAAAACTCTGGATCCTGATAGAGGGCCATGAGACTTAGACCTGAGTGCAAAAATGGAGGCTCTAGCCCCTTCCAGAGCTGAGATATCGAAACTCAAAAATTGGGACCGAAAAAAAAACGACAGTGGTACCCCTTACGTTTTTTTTTTTGGGGCGAAAAATTAAGTTTCTCCAATCTTCCCAAAACTCTGGATTCTGATAGAGGGCCATGAGACTTAGACCTGAGTGCAAAAATGGAGGCTCTAGCCCCTTCCAGAGCTGAGATATCGAAACTCAAAAATTAGGTCCGAAAAAAAAACGACAGTGGTACCCCTTATGTTTTTTTTTTTTGGGCGAAAAATTAAGTTTCTCCAATCTTCCCAAAACTCTGGATTCTGATAGAGGGCCATGAGACTTAGACCTGAGTGCAAAAATGGAGGCTCTAGCCCCTTCCAGAGCTGAGATATCGAAACTCAAAAATTGGGTCCGAAAAAAAAACGACAGTGGTACCCCTTACGTTTTTTTTTGGGCGAAAAATTAAGTTTCTCCAATCTTCCCAAAACTCTGGATTCTGATAGAGGGCCATGAGACTTAGACCTGAGTGCAAAAATGGAGGCTCTAGCCCCTTCCAGAGCTGAGATATCGAAACTCAAAAATTGGGCCCGAAAAAAAAAACGACAGTGGTACCCCTTACGTTTTTTTTTGGGCGAAAAATTAAGTTTCTCCAATCTTCCCAAAACTCTGGATTCTGATAGAGGGCCATGAGACTTAGACCTGAGTGCAAAAATGGAGGCTCTAGCCCCTTCCAGAGCTGAGATATCGAAACTCAAAAATTGGGCCCGAAAAAAAAAAACGACAGTGGTACCCCTTACGTTTTTTTTTTTGGGCGAAAAATTAAGTTTCTCCAATCTTCCCAAAACTCTGGATTCTGATAGAGGGCCATGAGACTTAGACCTGAGTGCAAAAATGGAGGCTCTAGCCCCTTCCAGAGCTGAGATATCGAAACTCAAAAATTGGGCCCGAAAAAAAAAACGACAGTGGTACCCCTTATACGTTTTTTTTTTTGGGCGAAAAATTAAGTTTCTCCAATCTTCCCAAAACTCTGTATTCTGATAGAGGGCCATGAGACTTAGACCTGAGTGCAAAAATGGAGGCTCTAGCCCCTTCCAGAGCTGAGATATCGAAACTCAAAAATTGGGCCCGAAAAAAAAACGACAGTGGTACCCCTTACGTTTTTTTTTTTTGGGTGAAAAATTACGTTTCTCCAATCTTCCCAAAACTCTGGATTCTGATAGAGGGCCATGAGACTTAGACCTGAGTGCAAAAATGGAGGCTCTAGCCCCTTCCAGAGCTGAGATATCGAAACTCAAAAATTGGGCCCGAAAAAAAAAAAACGACAGTGGTACCCCTTACGTTTTTTTTTTTGGGGCGAAAAATTAAGTTTCTCCAATCTTCCCAAAACTCTGGATTCTGATAGAGGGCCATGAGACTTAGACCTGAGTGCAAAAATGGAGTCTCTAGCCCCTTCCAGAGCTGAGATATCGAAACTCAAAAATTGGGCCCGAAAAAAAAAACGACAGTGGTACCCCTTACGTTTTTTTTTTTGGGCGAAAAATTAAGTTTCTCCAATCTTCCCAAAACTCTGGATTCTGATAGAG
Source organism: Pimephales promelas (assembly GCF_988280905.1). Lineage (NCBI taxonomy): Eukaryota > Metazoa > Chordata > Actinopteri > Cypriniformes > Leuciscidae > Pimephales > Pimephales promelas. The sequence continues at coordinate 1,011,218 of NC_142780.1, forward strand.
GGCCATGAGACTTAGACCTGAGTGCAAAAATGGAGGCTCTAGCCCCTTCCAGAGCTGAGATATCGAAACTCAAAAATTGGGCCCGAAAAAAAAAACGACAGTGGTACCCCTTACGTTTTTTTTTTTGGGCGAAAAATTAAGTTTCTCCAATCTTCCCAAAACTCTGGATTCTGATAGAGGGCCATGAGACTTAGACCTGAGTGCAAAAATGGAGGCTCTAGACCCTTCCAGAGCTGAGATATCGAAACTCAAAAATTGGGCCCGAAAAAAAAACGACAGTGGTACCCCTTATGTTTTTTTTTTTTTTTGGGAGAAAAATTAAGCTTCTCCAATCTTCCCAAAACTCTGGATTCTAAAAGAGGGCCATGAGACTTAGACCTGAGTGCAAAAATGGAGGCTCTAGCCCCTTCCAGAGCTGAGATATCGAAACTCAAAAATTGGGCCCGAAAAAAAAAACGACAGTGGTACCCCTTACGTTTTTTTTTTTGGGCGAAAAATTAAGTTTCTCCAATCTTCCCAAAACTCTGGATTCTGATAGAGGGTCATGAGACTTAGACATGAGTGCAAAAATGGAGGCTCTAGCCCCTTCCAGAGCTGAGATATCAAAACTCAAAAATTGGGCCCGAAAAAAAAACGACAGTGGTACCCCTTACGTTTTTTTTTTTTGGGCGAAAAATTAAGTTTCTCCAATCTTCCCAAAACTCTGGATTCTGATAGAGGGCCATGAGACTTAGACCTGAGTGCAAAAATGGAGGCTCTAGCCCCTTCCAGAGCTGAGATATCGAAACTCAAAAATTGGGCCCGAAAAAAAAAACGACAGTGGTACCCCTTACGTTTTTTTTTTTTGGCCGAAAAATTAAGTTTCTCCAATCTTCCCAAAACTCTGGATTCTGATAGAGGGCCATGAGACTTAGACCTGAGTGCAAAAATGGAGGCTCTAGCCCCTTCCAGAGCTGAGATATCGAAACTCAAAAATTCGGCCCGAAAAAAAAAAACGACAGTGGTACCCCTTACGTTTTTTTTTTTTGGGCGAAAAATTTAATTTCTCCAATCTTCCCAAAACTCTGGATTCTGATAGAGGGCCATGAGACTTAGACCTGAGTGCAAAAATGGAGGCTCTAGCCCCTTCCAGAGCTGAGATATCGAAACTCAAAAATCGGGCCCGAAAAAAAAAACGACAGTGGTACCCCTTACGTTTTTTTTTTTTGGGCGAAAAATTAAGTTTCTCCAATCTTCCCAAAACTCTGGATTCTGATAGATGGCCATAAGACTTTAGACCTGAGTGCAAAAATGGAGGCTCTAGCCCCTTCCAGAGCTGAGATATCGAAACTCAAAAATTGGGCCCGAAAAAAAAACGACAGTGGTACCCCTTATGTTTTTTTTTTTTTGGGCGAAAAATGAAGTTTCTCCAATCTTCCCAAAACTCTGGATTCTGATAGAGGGCCATGAGACTTAGACCTGAGTGCAAAAATGGAGGCTCTAGCCCCTTCCAGAGCTGAGATATCGAAACTCAAAAATTGGGCCCGAAAAAAAAAAACGACAGTGGTACCCCTTACGTTTTTTTTTTTGGGCGAAAAAGTACGTTTCTCCAATCTTCCCAAAACTCTGGATTCTGATAGAGGGCCATGAGACTTAGACCTGAGTGCAAAAATGGAGGCTCTAGACCCTTCCAGAGCTGAGATATCGAAACTCAAAAATTGGGCCCGAAAAAAAAACGACAGTGGTACCCCTTATGTTTTTTTTTTTTTTGGGAGAAAAATTAAGTTTCTCCAATCTTCCCAAAACTCTGGATTCTAAAAGAGGGCCATGAGACTTAGACCTGAGTGCAAAAATGGAGGCTCTAGCCCCTTCCAGAGCTGAGATATCGAAACTCAAAAATTGGGCCCGAAAAAAAAACGACAGTGGTACCCCTTACGTTTTTTTTTTTGGGCGAAAAATTAAGTTTCTCCAATCTTCCCAAAACTCTGGATTCTGATAGAGGGTCATGAGACTTAGACATGAGTGCAAAAATGGAGGCTCTAGCCCCTTCCAGAGCTGAGATATCGAAACTCAAAAATTGGGCCCGAAAAAAAAACGACAGTGGTACCCCTTACGTTTTTTTTTTTTGGGCGAAAAATTAAGTTTCTCCAATCTTCCCAAAACTCTGGATTCTGATAGAGGGCCATGAGACTTAGACCTGAGTGCAAAAATGGAGGCTCTAGCCCCTTCCAGAGCTGAGATATCGAAACTCAAAAATTGGGCCCGAAAAAAAAAACGACAGTGGTACCCCTTACGTTTTTTTTTTTTGGCCGAAAAATTAAGTTTCTCCAATCTTCCCAAAACTCTGGATTCTGATAGAGGGCCATGAGACTTAGACCTGAGTGCAAAAATGGAGGCTCTAGCCCCTTCCAGAGCTGAGATATCGAAACTCAAAAATTCGGCCCGAAAAAAAAAAACGACAGTGGTACCCCTTACGTTTTTTTTTTTTGGGCGAAAAATTTAATTTCTCCAATCTTCCCAAAACTCTGGATTCTGATAGAGGGCCATGAGACTTAGACCTGAGTGCAAAAATGGAGGCTCTAGCCCCTTCCAGAGCTGAGATATCGAAACTCAAAAATCGGGCCCGAAAAAAAAAACGACAGTGGTACCCCTTACGTTTTTTTTTTTTGGGCGAAAAATTAAGTTTCTCCAATCTTCCCAAAACTCTGGATTCTGATAGATGGCCATAAGACTTTAGACCTGAGTGCAAAAATGGAGGCTCTAGCCCCTTCCAGAGCTGAGATATCGAAACTCAAAAATTGGGCCCGAAAAAAAAACGACAGTGGTACCCCTTATGTTTTTTTTTTTTTGGGCGAAAAATGAAGTTTCTCCAATCTTCCCAAAACTCTGGATTCTGATAGAGGGCCATGAGACTTAGACCTGAGTGCAAAAATGGAGGCTCTAGCCCCTTCCAGAGCTGAGATATCGAAACTCAAAAATTGGGCCCGAAAAAAAAAAACGACAGTGGTACCCCTTACGTTTTTTTTTTTGGGCGAAAAAGTACGTTTCTCCAATCTTCCCAAAACTCTGGATTCTGATAGAGGGCCATGAGACTTAGACCTGAGTGCAAAAATGGAGGCTCTAGACCCTTCCAGAGCTGAGATATCGAAACTCAAAAATTGGGCCCGAAAAAAAAACGACAGTGGTACCCCTTATGTTTTTTTTTTTTTTGGGAGAAAAATTAAGTTTCTCCAATCTTCCCAAAACTCTGGATTCTAAAAGAGGGCCATGAGACTTAGACCTGAGTGCAAAAATGGAGGCTCTAGCCCCTTCCAGAGCTGAGATATCGAAACTCAAAAATTGGGCCCGAAAAAAAAACGACAGTGGTACCCCTTACGTTTTTTTTTTTGGGCGAAAAATTAAGTTTCTCCAATCTTCCCAAAACTCTGGATTCTGATAGAGGGTCATGAGACTTAGACATGAGTGCAAAAATGGAGGCTCTAGCCCCTTCCAGAGCTGAGATATCGAAACTCAAAAATTGGGCCCGAAAAAAAAACGACAGTGGTACCCCTTACGTTTTTTTTTTTTGGGCGAAAAATTAAGTTTCTCCAATCTTCCCAAAACTCTGGATTCTGATAGAGGGCCATGAGACTTAGACCTGAGTGCAAAAATGGAGGCTCTAGCCCCTTCCAGAGCTGAGATATCGAAACTCAAAAATTGGGCCCGAAAAAAAAAACGACAGTGGTACCCCTTACGTTTTTTTTTTTTGGGCGAAAAATTAAGTTTCTCCAATCTTCCCAAAACTCTGGATTCTGATAGAGGGCCATGAGACTTAGACCTGAGTGCAAAAATGGAGGCTCTAGCCCCTTCCAGAGCTGAGATATCGAAACTCAAAAATTGGGCCCGAAAAAAAACCGACAGTGGTACCCCTTACGTTTTTTTTTTTGGGCGAAAAATTAAGTTTCTCCAATCTTCCCAAAACTCTGGATTCTGATAGAGGGCCATGAGACTTAGACCTGAGTGCAAAAATGGAGGCTCTAGCCCCTTCCAGAGCTGAGATATCGAAACTCAAAAATTGGGCCCGAAAAAAAAACGACAGTGGTACCCCTTATGTTTTTTTTTTTTTGGGCGAAAAATTAAGTTTCTCCAATCTTCCCAAAAGTCTGGATTCTGATAGAGGGCCATGAGACTTAGACCTGAGTGCAAAAATGGAGGCTCTAGCCCCTTCCAGAGCTGAGATATCGAAACTCAAAAATTGGGCCCGAAAAAAAAACGACAGTGGTACCCCTTACGTTTTTTTTTTTGGGCGAAAAATTAAGTTTCTCCAATCTTCCCAAAACTCTGGATTCTGATAGAGGGCCATGAGACTTAGACCTGAGTGAAAAAATGGAGGCTCTAGCCCCTTCCAGAGCTGAGATATCGAAACTCAAAAATTGGGCCCGAAAAAAAAACGACAGTGGTACCCCTTATGTTTTTTTTTTTTGGGCGAAAAATGAAGTTTCTCCAATCTTCCCAAAACTCTGGATTCTGATAGAGGGCCATGAGACTTAGACCTGAGTGCAAAAATGGAGGCTCTAGCCCCTTCCAGAGCTGAGATATCGAAACTCAAAAATTGGGCCTGAAAAAAAAACGACAGTGGTACCCCTTACGTGTTTTTTTTTGGGCGAAAAATTAAGTTTCTCCAATCTTCCCAAAACTCTGGATTCTGATAGAGGGCCATGAGACTTAGACCTGAGTGCAAAAATGGAGGCTCTAGCCCCTTCCAGAGCTGAGATATCGAAACTCAAAAATTGGGCCCGAAAAAAAAACGACAGTGGTACCCCTTACGTTTTTTTTTTTGGGGCGAAAAATTAAGTTTCTCCAATCTTCCCAAAACTCTGGATTCTGATAGAGGGCCATGAGACTTAGACCTGAGTGCAAAAATGGAGGCTCTAGCCCCTTCCAGAGCTGAGATATCGAAACTCAAAAATTGGGCCCGAAAAAAAAACGACAGTGGTACCCCTTATGTTTGTTTTTTTTGGGCGAAAAATGAAGTTTCTCCAATCTTCCCAAAACTCTGGATTCTGATAGAGGGCCATGAGACTTAGACCTGAGTGCAAAAATGGAGGCTCTAGCCCCTTCCAGAGCTGAGATATCGAAACTCAAAAATTGGGCCCGAAAAAAAAACGACAGTGGTACCCCTTATGTTTTTTTTTTTTTGGGCGAAAAATGAAGTTTCTCCAATCTTCCCAAAACTCTGGATTCTGATAGAGGGCCATGAGACTTAGACCTGAGTGCAAAAATGGAGGCTCTAGCCCCTTCCAGAGCTGAGATATCGAAACTCAAAAATTGGGCCTGAAAAAAAAACGACAGTGGTACCCCTTACGTGTTTTTTTTTGGGCGAAAAATTAAGTTTCTCCAATCTTCCCAAAACTCTGGATTCTGATAGAGGGCCATGAGACTTAGACCTGAGTGCAAAAATGGAGGCTCTAGCCCCTTCCAGAGCTGAGATATCGAAACTCAAAAATTGGGCCCGAAAAAAAAACGACAGTGGTACCCCTTACGTTTTTTTTTTTTGGGGCGAAAAATTAAGTTTCTCCAATCTTCCCAAAACTCTGGATTCTGATAGAGGGCCATGAGACTTAGACCTGAGTGCAAAAATGGAGGCTCTAGCCCCTTCCAGAGCTGAGATATCGAAACTCAAAAATTGGGCCCGAAAAAAAAACGACAGTGGTACCCCTTATGTTTGTTTTTTTTGGGCGAAAAATGAAGTTTCTCCAATCTTCCCAAAACTCTGGATTCTGATAGAGGGCCATGAGACTTAGACCTGAGTGCAAAAATGGAGGCTCTAGCCCCTTCCAGAGCTGAGATATCGAAACTCAAAAATTGGGCCCGAAAAAAAAACGACAGTGGTACCCCTTACGTTTTTTTTTTTTGGGCGAAAAATGAAGTTTCTCCAATCTTCCCAAAACTCTGGATTCTGATAGAGGGCCATGAGACTTAGACCTGAGTGCAAAAATGGAGGCTCTAGCCCCTTCCAGAGCTGAGATATCGAAACTCAAAAATTGGGCCCGAAAAAAAAAAACGACAGTGGTACCCCTTACGTTTTTTTTTTTTTGGGCGAAAAATTAAGTTTCTCCAATCTTCCCAAAACTCTGGATTCTGATAGAGGGCCATGAGACTTAGACCTGAGTGCAAAAATGGAGTCTCTAGCCCCTTCCAGAGCTGAGATATCGAAACTCAAAAATTGGGTCCGAAAAAAAAACGACAGTGGTACCCCTTACGTTTTTTTTTTGGGCGAAAAATGAAGTTTCTCCAATCTTCCCAAAACTCTGGATTCTGATAGAGGGCCATGAGACTTAGACCTGAGTGCAAAAATGGAGGCTCTAGCCCCTTCCAGAGCTGAGATATCGAAACTCAAAAATTGGGACCGAAAAAAAAACGACAGTGGTACCCCTTACGTTTTTTTTTTTTTTTTTGGGCGAAAAATTAAGTTTCTCCAATCTTCCCAAAACTCTGGATTCTGATAGAGGGCCATGAGACTTAGACATGAGTGCAAAAATGGAGGCTCTAGCCCCTTCCAGAGCTGAGATATCGAAACTCAAAAATTGGGCCCGAAAAAAAAACGACAGTGGTACCCCTTACGCTTTTTTTTTTTGGGCGAAAAATTAAGTTTCTCCAATCTTCCCAAAACTCTGGATTCTGATAGAGGGCCATGAGACTTAGACCTGAGTGCAAAAATGGAGGCTCTAGCCCCTTCCAGAGCTGAGATATCGAAACTCAAAAATTGGGCCCGAAAAAAAAACGACAGTGGTACCCCTTATGTTTTTTTTTTTTTGGGCGAAAAATTAAGTTTCTCCAATCTTCCCAAAACCCTGGATTCTGATAGAGGGCCATGAGACTTAGACCTGAGTGCAAAAATGGAGGCTCTAGCCCCTTCCAGAGCTGAGATATCGAAACTCAAAAATTGGGCCCGAAAAAAAAACGACAGTGGTACCCCTTACGTTTTTTTTTTTTGGGCGAAAAATGAAGTTTCTCCAATCTTCCCAAAACTCTGGATTCTGATAGAGGGCCATGAGACTTAGACCTGAGTGCAAAAATGGAGGCTCTAGCCCCTTCCAGAGCTGAGATATCGAAACTCAAAAATTGGGTCCGAAAAAAAAAAACGACAGTGGTACCCCTTACGTTTTTTTTTTTTGGGCGAAAAATTAAGTTTCTCCAATCTTCCCAAAACTCTGGATTCTGATAGAGGGCCATGAGACTTAGACCTGAGTGCAAAAATGGAGGCTCTAGCCCCTTCCAGAGCTGAGATATCGAAACTCAAAAATTGGGTCCGAAAAAAAAACGACAGTGGTACCCCTTACGTTTTTTTTTTTGGGCGAAAAATGAAGTTTCTCCAATCTTCCCAAAACTCTGGATTCTGATAGAGGGCCATGAGACTTAGACCTGAGTGCAAAAATGGAGGCTCTAGCCCCTTCCAGAGCTGAGATATCGAAACTCAAAAATTGGGACCGAAAAAAAAAACGACAGTGGTACCCCTTACGTTTTTTTTTTTTTTTTTTGGGCGAAAAATTAAGTTTCTCCAATCTTCCCAAAACTCTGGATTCTGATAGAGGGCCATGAGACTTAGACATGAGTGCAAAAATGGAGGCTCTAGCCCCTTCCAGAGCTGAGATATCGAAACTCAAAAATTGGGTCCGAAAAAAAAACGACAGTGGTACCCCTTACGTTTTTTTTTTTGGGCGAAAAATGAAGTTTCTCCAATCTTCCCAAAACTCTGGATTCTGATAGAGGGCCATGAGACTTAGACCTGAGTGCAAAAATGGAGGCTCTAGCCCCTTCCAGAGCTGAGATATCGAAACTCAAAAATTGGGTCCGAAAAAAAAACGACAGTGGTACCCCTTACGTTTTTTTTTTTGGGCGAAAAATGAAGTTTCTCCAATCTTCCCAAAACTCTGGATTCTGATAGAGGGCCATGAGACTTAGACCTGAGTGCAAAAATGGAGGCTCTAGCCCCTTCCAGAGCTGAGATATCGAAACTCAAAAATTGGGACCGAAAAAAAAAATGACAGTGGTACCCCTTACGTTTTTTTTTTTTTTTGGGGCGAAAAATTAAGTTTCTCCAATCTTCCCAAAACTCTGGATTCTGATAGAGGGCCATGAGACTTAGACCTGAGTGCAAAAATGGAGGCTCTAGCCCCTTCCAGAGCTGAGATATCGAAACTCAAAAATTGGGCCCGAAAAAAAAACGACAGTGGTACCCCTTATGTTTTTTTTTTTTTGGGCGAAAAATTAAGTTTCTCCAATCTTCCCAAAACCCTGGATTCTGATAGAGGGCCATGAGACTTAGACCTGAGTGCAAAAATGGAGGCTCTAGCCCCTTCCAGAGCTGAGATATCGAAACTCAAAAATTGGGCCCGAAAAAAAAACGACAGTGGTACCCCTTACGTTTTTTTTTTTTGGGCGAAAAATGAAGTTTCTCCAATCTTCCCAAAACTCTGGATTCTGATAGAGGGCCATGAGACTTAGACCTGAGTGCAAAAATGGAGGCTCTAGCCCCTTCCAGAGCTGAGATATCGAAACTCAAAAATTGGGTCCGAAAAAAAAAAACGACAGTGGTACCCCTTACGTTTTTTTTTTTTGGGCGAAAAATTAAGTTTCTCCAATCTTCCCAAAACTCTGGATTCTGATAGAGGGCCATGAGACTTAGACCTGAGTGCAAAAATGGAGGCTCTAGCCCCTTCCAGAGCTGAGATATCGAAACTCAAAAATTGGGTCCGAAAAAAAAACGACAGTGGTACCCCTTACGTTTTTTTTTTTGGGCGAAAAATGAAGTTTCTCCAATCTTCCCAAAACTCTGGATTCTGATAGAGGGCCATGAGACTTAGACCTGAGTGCAAAAATGGAGGCTCTAGCCCCTTCCAGAGCTGAGATATCGAAACTCAAAAATTGGGACCGAAAAAAAAAACGACAGTGGTACCCCTTACGTTTTTTTTTTTTTTTTTGGGCGAAAAATTAAGTTTCTCCAATCTTCCCAAAACTCTGGATTCTGATAGAGGGCCATGAGACTTAGACATGAGTGCAAAAATGGAGGCTCTAGCCCCTTCCAGAGCTGAGATATCGAAACTCAAAAATTGGGTCCGAAAAAAAAACGACAGTGGTACCCCTTACGTTTTTTTTTTTGGGCGAAAAATGAAGTTTCTCCAATCTTCCCAAAACTCTGGATTCTGATAGAGGGCCATGAGACTTAGACCTGAGTGCAAAAATGGAGGCTCTAGCCCCTTCCAGAGCTGAGATATCGAAACTCAAAAATTGGGTCCGAAAAAAAAACGACAGTGGTACCCCTTACGTTTTTTTTTTTGGGCGAAAAATGAAGTTTCTCCAATCTTCCCAAAACTCTGGATTCTGATAGAGGGCCATGAGACTTAGACCTGAGTGCAAAAATGGAGGCTCTAGCCCCTTCCAGAGCTGAGATATCGAAACTCAAAAATTGGGACCGAAAAAAAAAATGACAGTGGTACCCCTTACGTTTTTTTTTTTTTTTTGGGGCGAAAAATTAAGTTTCTCCAATCTTCCCAAAACTCTGGATTCTGATAGAGGGCCATGAGACTTAGACCTGAGTGCAAAAATGGAGGCTCTAGCCCCTTCCAGAGCTGAGATATCGAAACTCAAAAATTGGGTCCGAAAAAAAAACGACAGTGGTACCCCTTACGTTTTTTTTTTTGGGCGAAAAATGAAGTTTCTCCAATCTTCCCAAAACTCTGGATTCTGATAGAGGGCCATGAGACTTAGACCTGAGTGCAAAAATGGAGGCTCTAGCCCCTTCCAGAGCTGAGATATCGAAACTCAAAAATTGGGACCGAAAAAAAAAACGACAGTGGTACCCCTTACGTTTTTTTTTTTTTTTTTGGGCGAAAAATTAAGTTTCTCCAATCTTCCCAAAACTCTGGATTCTGATAGAGGGCCATGAGACTTAGACATGAGTGCAAAAATGGAGGCTCTAGCCCCTTCCAGAGCTGAGATATCGAAACTCAAAAATTGGGCCCGAAAAAAAAACGACAGTGGTACCCCTTATGTTTTTTTTTTTTGGGCGAAAAATTAAGTTTCTCCAATCTTCCCAAAACTCTGGATTCTGATAGAGGGCCATGAGACTTAGACCTGAGTGCAAAAATGGAGGCTCTAGCCCCTTCCAGAGCTGAGATATCGAAACTCAAAAATTGGGCCCAAAAAAAAAACGACAGTGGTACCCCTTATGTTTTGTTTTTTTTGGGCGAAAAATTAAGTTTCTCCAATCTTCCCAAAAGTCTGGATTCTGATAGAGGGCCATGAGACTTAGACCTGAGTGCAAAAATGGAGGCTCTAGCCCCTTCCAGAGCTGAGATATCGAAACTCAAAAATTGGGACCGAAAAAAAAACGACAGTGGTACCCCTTACGTTTTTTTTTTTTTTTGGGCGAAAAATTAAGTTTCTCCAATCTTCCCAAAACTCTGGATTCTGATAGAGGGCCATGAGACTTAGACATGAGAGCAAAAATGGAGGCTCTAGCCCCTTCCAGAGCTGAGATATCGAAACTCAAAAATTGGGCCCGAAAAAAAAACGACAGTGGTACCCCTTACGCTTTTTTTTTTTGGGCGAAAAATTAAGTTTCTCCAATCTTCCCAAAACTCTGGATTCTGATAGAGGGCCATGAGACTTAGACCTGAGTGCAAAAATGGAGGCTCTAGCCCCTTCCAGAGCTGAGATATCGAAACTCAAAAATTGGGCCCGAAAAAAAAACGACAGTGGTACCCCTTATGTTTTTTTTTTTTTGGGCGAAAAATTAAGTTTCTCCAATCTTCCCAAAACTCTGGATTCTGATAGAGGGCCATGAGACTTAGACCTGAGTGCAAAAATGGAGGCTCTAGCCCCTTCCAGAGCTGAGATATCGAAACTCAAAAATTGGGCCCGAAAAAAAAACGACAGTGGTACCCCTTACGTTTTTTTTTTTTGGGCGAAAAATGAAGTTTCTCCAATCTTCCCAAAACTCTGGATTCTGAAAGAGGGCCATGAGACTTAGACCTGAGTGCAAAAATGGAGGCTCTAGCCCCTTCCAGAGCTGAGATATCGAAACTCAAAAATTGGGTCCGAAAAAAAAAACGACAGTGGTACCCCTTACGTTTTTTTTTTTTGGGCGAAAAATTAAGTTTCTCCAATCTGCCCAAAACTCTGGATTCTGATAGAGGGCCATGAGACTTAGACCTGAGTGCAAAAATGGAGGCTCTAGCCCCTTCCAGAGCTGAGATATCGAAACTATAAAAAAATTGGGCCCGAAAAAAAAACGACAGTGGTACCCCTTACGTTTTTTTTTTTTGGGCGAAAAATGAAGTTTCTCCAATCTTCCCAAAACTCTGGATTCTGAAAGAGGGCCATGAGACTTAGACCTGAGTGCAAAAATGGAGGCTCTAGCCCCTTCCAGAGCTGAGATATCGAAACTCAAAAATTGGGTCCGAAAAAAAAAAACGACAGTGGTACCCCTTACGTTTTTTTTTTTTGGGCGAAAAATTAAGTTTCTCCAATCTTCCCAAAACTCTGGATTCTGATAGAGGGCCATGAGACTTAGACCTGAGTGCAAAAATGGAGGCTCTAGCCCCTTCCAGAGCTGAGATATCGAAACTCAAAAATTGGGTCCGAAAAAAAAACGACAGTGGTACCCCTTACGGTTTTTTTTTTGGGCGAAAAATGAAGTTTCTCCAATCTTCCCAAAACTCTGGATTCTGATAGAGGGCCATGAGACTTAGACCTGAGTGCAAAAATGGAGGCTCTAGCCCCTTCCAGAGCTGAGATATCGAAACTCAAAAATTGGGACCGAAAAAAAAAACGACAGTGGTACCCCTTACGTTTTTTTTTTTTTTTTTTGGGCGAAAAATTAAGTTTCTCCAATCTTCCCAAAACTCTGGATTCTGATAGAGGGCCATGAGACTTAGACATGAGTGCAAAAATGGAGGCTCTAGCCCCTTCCAGAGCTGAGATATCGAAACTCAAAAATTGGGTCCGAAAAAAAAACGACAGTGGTACCCCTTACGGTTTTTTTTTTGGGCGAAAAATGAAGTTTCTCCAATCTTCCCAAAACTCTGGATTCTGATAGAGGGCCATGAGACTTAGACCTGAGTGCAAAAATGGAGGCTCTAGCCCCTTCCAGAGCTGAGATATCGAAACTCAAAAATTGGGACCGAAAAAAAAAACGACAGTGGTACCCCTTACGTTTTTTTTTTTTTTTTTGGGCGAAAAATTAAGTTTCTCCAATCTTCCCAAAACTCTGGATTCTGATAGAGGGCCATGAGACTTAGACATGAGTGCAAAAATGGAGGCTCTAGCCCCTTCCAGAGCTGAGATATCGAAACTCAAAAATTGGGTCCGAAAAAAAAACGACAGTGGTACCCCTTACGTTTTTTTTTTTGGGCGAAAAATGAAGTTTCTCCAATCTTCCCAAAACTCTGGATTCTGATAGAGGGCCATGAGACTTAGACCTGAGTGCAAAAATGGAGGCTCTAGCCCCTTCCAGAGCTGAGATATCGAAACTCAAAAATTGGGTCCGAAAAAAAAACGACAGTGGTACCCCTTACGTTTTTTTTTTTGGGCGAAAAATGAAGTTTCTCCAATCTTCCCAAAACTCTGGATTCTGATAGAGGGCCATGAGACTTAGACCTGAGTGCAAAAATGGAGGCTCTAGCCCCTTCCAGAGCTGAGATATCGAAACTCAAAAATTGGGACCGAAAAAAAAAATGACAGTGGTACCCCTTACGTTTTTTTTTTTTTTTTGGGGCGAAAAATTAAGTTTCTCCAATCTTCCCAAAACTCTGGATTCTGATAGAGGGCCATGAGACTTAGACCTGAGTGCAAAAATGGAGGCTCTAGCCCCTTCCAGAGCTGAGATATCGAAACTCAAAAATTGGGTCCGAAAAAAAAACGACAGTGGTACCCCTTACGTTTTTTTTTTTGGGCGAAAAATGAAGTTTCTCCAATCTTCCCAAAACTCTGGATTCTGATAGAGGGCCATGAGACTTAGACCTGAGTGCAAAAATGGAGGCTCTAGCCCCTTCCAGAGCTGAGATATCGAAACTCAAAAATTGGGACCGAAAAAAAAAACGACAGTGGTACCCCTTACGTTTTTTTTTTTTTTTTTTGGGCGAAAAATTAAGTTTCTCCAATCTTCCCAAAACTCTGGATTCTGATAGAGGGCCATGAGACTTAGACATGAGTGCAAAAATGGAGGCTCTAGCCCCTTCCAGAGCTGAGATATCGAAACTCAAAAATTGGGCCCGAAAAAAAAACGACAGTGGTACCCCTTATGTTTTTTTTTTTTGGGCGAAAAATTAAGTTTCTCCAATCTTCCCAAAACTCTGGATTCTGATAGAGGGCCATGAGACTTAGACCTGAGTGCAAAAATGGAGGCTCTAGCCCCTTCCAGAGCTGAGATATCGAAACTCAAAAATTGGGCCCGAAAAAAAAACGACAGTGGTACCCCTTACGTTTTTTTTTTTGGGCGAAAAATTAAGTTTCTCCAATCTTCCCAAAACTCTGGATTCTGATAGAGGGCAATGAGACTTAGACCTGAGTGCAAAAATGGAGGGTCTAGCCCCTTCCAGAGCTGAGATATCGAAACTCAAAAATTGGGCCCGAAAAAAAAACGACAGTGGTACCCCTTATGTTTTTTTTTTTTTTTGGCGAAAAATGAAGTTTCTCCAATCTTCCCAAAACTCTGGATTCTGATAGAGGGCCATGAGACTTAGACCTGAGTGCAAAAATGGAGGCTCTAGCCCCTTCCAGAGCTGAGATATCGAAACTCAAAAATTGGGCCTGAAAAAAAAAACGACAGTGGTACCCCTTACGTTTTTTTTTTGGGCGAAAAATTAAGTTTCTCCAATCTTCCCAAAACTCTGGATTCTGATAGAGGGCCATGAGACTTAGACCTGAGTGCAAAAATGGAGGCTCTAGCCCCTTCCAGAGCTGAGATATCGAAACTCAAAAATTGGGCCCGAAAAAAAAACGACAGTGGTACCCCTTACGTTTTGTTTTTTTTGGGCGAAAAATGAAGTTTCTCCAATCTTCCCAAAAGTCTGGATTCTGATAGAGGGCCATGAGACTTAGACCTGAGTGCAAAAATGGAGGCTCTAGCCCCTTCCAGAGCTGAGATATCGAAACTCAAAAATTGGGACCGAAAAAAAAACGACAGTGGTACCCCTTACGTTTTTTTTTTTTTTTGGGCGAAAAATTAAGTTTCTCCAATCTTCCCAAAACTCTGGATTCTGATAGAGGGCCATGAGACTTAGACATGAGAGCAAAAATGGAGGCTCTAGCCCCTTCCAGAGCTGAGATATCGAAACTCAAAAATTGGGCCCGAAAAAAAAACGACAGTGGTACCCCTTACGCTTTTTTTTTTTGGGCGAAAAATTAAGTTTCTCCAATCTTCCCAAAACTCTGGATTCTGATAGAGGGCCATGAGACTTAGACCTGAGTGCAAAAATGGAGGCTCTAGCCCCTTCCAGAGCTGAGATATCGAAACTCAAAAATTGGGCCCGAAAAAAAAACGACAGTGGTACCCCTTACGTTTTTTTTTTTTGGGCGAAAAATGAAGTTTCTCCAATCTTCCCAAAACTCTGGATTCTGAAAGAGGGCCATGAGACTTAGACCTGAGTGCAAAAATGGAGGCTCTAGCCCCTTCCAGAGCTGAGATATCGAAACTCAAAAATTGGGTCCGAAAAAAAAAAACGACAGTGGTACCCCTTAGGTTTTTTTTTTTTGGGCGAAAAATTAAGTTTCTCCAATCTTCCCAAAACTCTGGATTCTGATAGAGGGCCATGAGACTTAGACCTGAGTGCAAAAATGGAGGCTCTAGCCCCTTCCAGAGCTGAGATATCGAAACTCAAAAATTGGGTCCGAAAAAAAAACGACAGTGGTACCCCTTACGTTTTTTTTTTTGGGCGAAAAATGAAGTTTCTCCAATCTTCCCAAAACTCTGGATTCTGATAGAGGGCCATGAGACTTAGACCTGAGTGCAAAAATGGAGGCTCTAGCCCCTTCCAGAGCTGAGATATCGAAACTCAAAAATTGGGACCGAAAAAAAAAACGACAGTGGTACCCCTTACGTTTTTTTTTTTTTTTTTGGGCGAAAAATTAAGTTTCTCCAATCTTCCCAAAACTCTGGATTCTGATAGAGGGCCATGAGACTTAGACATGAGTGCAAAAATGGAGGCTCTAGCCCCTTCCAGAGCTGAGATATCGAAACTCAAAAATTGGGTCCGAAAAAAAAACGACAGTGGTACCCCTTACGTTTTTTTTTTTGGGCGAAAAATGAAGTTTCTCCAATCTTCCCAAAACTCTGGATTCTGATAGAGGGCCATGAGACTTAGACCTGAGTGCAAAAATGGAGGCTCTAGCCCCTTCCAGAGCTGAGATATCGAAACTCAAAAATTGGGTCCGAAAAAAAAACGACAGTGGTACCCCTTACGTTTTTTTTTTTGGGCGAAAAATGAAGTTTCTCCAATCTTCCCAAAACTCTGGATTCTGATAGAGGGCCATGAGACTTAGACCTGAGTGCAAAAATGGAGGCTCTAGCCCCTTCCAGAGCTGAGATATCGAAACTCAAAAATTGGGACCGAAAAAAAAAATGACAGTGGTACCCCTTACGTTTTTTTTTTTTTTTTGGGGCGAAAAATTAAGTTTCTCCAATCTTCCCAAAACTCTGGATTCTGATAGAGGGCCATGAGACTTAGACCTGAGTGCAAAAATGGAGGCTCTAGCCCCTTCCAGAGCTGAGATATCGAAACTCAAAAATTGGGTCCGAAAAAAAAACGACAGTGGTACCCCTTACGTTTTTTTTTTTGGGCGAAAAATGAAGTTTCTCCAATCTTCCCAAAACTCTGGATTCTGATAGAGGGCCATGAGACTTAGACCTGAGTGCAAAAATGGAGGCTCTAGCCCCTTCCAGAGCTGAGATATCGAAACTCAAAAATTGGGACCGAAAAAAAAAACGACAGTGGTACCCCTTACGTTTTTTTTTTTTTTTTTGGGCGAAAAATTAAGTTTCTCCAATCTTCCCAAAACTCTGGATTCTGATAGAGGGCCATGAGACTTAGACATGAGTGCAAAAATGGAGGCTCTAGCCCCTTCCAGAGCTGAGATATCGAAACTCAAAAATTGGGCCCGAAAAAAAAACGACAGTGGTACCCCTTATGTTTTTTTTTTTTTGGGCGAAAAATTAAGTTTCTCCAATCTTCCCAAAACTCTGGATTCTGATAGAGGGCCATGAGACTTAGACCTGAGTGCAAAAATGGAGGCTCTAGCCCCTTCCAGAGCTGAGATATCGAAACTCAAAAATTGGGCCCGAAAAAAAAACGACAGTGGTACCCCTTACGTTTTTTTTTTTGGGCGAAAAATTAAGTTTCTCCAATCTTCCCAAAACTCTGGATTCTGATAGAGGGCAATGAGACTTAGACCTGAGTGCAAAAATGGAGGCTCTAGCCCCTTCCAGAGCTGAGATATCGAAACTCAAAAATTGGGCCTGAAAAAAAAAACGACAGTGGTACCCCTTACGTTTTTTTTTTTGGGCGAAAAATTAAGTTTCTCCAATCTTCCCAAAACTCTGGATTCTGATAGAGGGCCATGAGACTTAGACCTGAGTGCAAAAATGGAGGCTCTAGCCCCTTCCAGAGCTGAGATATCGAAACTCAAAAATTGGGCCCGAAAAAAAAACGACAGTGGTACCCCTTACGTTTTGTTTTTTTTGGGCGAAAAATGAAGTTTCTCCAATCTTCCCAAAAGTCTGGATTCTGATAGAGGGCCATGAGACTTAGACCTGAGTGCAAAAATGGAGGCTCTAGCCCCTTCCAGAGCTGAGATATCGAAACTCAAAAATTGGGCCCAAAAAAAAAACGACAGTGGTACCCCTTATGTTTTGTTTTTTTTGGGCGAAAAATGAAGTTTCTCCAATCTTCCCAAAAGTCTGGATTCTGATAGAGGGCCATGAGACTTAGACCTGAGTGCAAAAATGGAGGCTCTAGCCCCTTCCAGAGCTGAGATATCGAAACTCAAAAATTGGGACCGAAAAAAAAACGACAGTGGTACCCCTTACGTTTTTTTTTTTTTTTTGGGCGAAAAATTAAGTTTCTCCAATCTTCCCAAAACTCTGGATTCTGATAGAGGGCCATGAGACTTAGACATGAGAGCAAAAATGGAGGCTCTAGCCCCTTCCAGAGCTGAGATATCGAAACTCAAAAATTGGGCCCGAAAAAAAAACGACAGTGGTACCCCTTACGCTTTTTTTTTTTTGGGCGAAAAATTAAGTTTCTCCAATCTTCCCAAAACTCTGGATTCTGATAGAGGGCCATGAGACTTAGACCTGAGTGCAAAAATGGAGGCTCTAGCCCCTTCCAGAGCTGAGATATCGAAACTCAAAAATTGGGCCCGAAAAAAAAACGACAGTGGTACCCCTTATGTTTTTTTTTTTTTGGGCGAAAAATTAAGTTTCTCCAATCTTCCCAAAACTCTGGATTCTGATAGAGGGCCATGAGACTTAGACCTGAGTGCAAAAATGGAGGCTCTAGCCCCTTCCAGAGCTGAGATATCGAAACTCAAAAATTGGGCCCGAAAAAAAAACGACAGTGGTACCCCTTACGTTTTTTTTTTTTTGGGCGAAAAATGAAGTTTCTCCAATCTTCCCAAAACTCTGGATTCTGAAAGAGGGCCATGAGACTTAGACCTGAGTGCAAAAATGGAGGCTCTAGCCCCTTCCAGAGCTGAGATATCGAAACTCAAAAATTGGGTCCGAAAAAAAAAACGACAGTGGTACCCCTTACGTTTTTTTTTTTTGGGCGAAAAATTAAGTTTCTCCAATCTGCCCAAAACTCTGGATTCTGATAGAGGGCCATGAGACTTAGACCTGAGTGCAAAAATGGAGGCTCTAGCCCCTTCCAGAGCTGAGATATCGAAACTATAAAAAAATTGGGCCCGAAAAAAAAACGACAGTGGTACCCCTTACGTTTTTTTTTTTTGGGCGAAAAATGAAGTTTC
The DNA here is from genome assembly GCF_988280905.1 of Pimephales promelas. Lineage (NCBI taxonomy): Eukaryota > Metazoa > Chordata > Actinopteri > Cypriniformes > Leuciscidae > Pimephales > Pimephales promelas. The sequence continues at coordinate 1,029,203 of NC_142780.1, forward strand.
TCCAATCTTCCCAAAACTCTGGATTCTGAAAGAGGGCCATGAGACTTAGACCTGAGTGCAAAAATGGAGGCTCTAGCCCCTTCCAGAGCTGAGATATCGAAACTCAAAAATTGGGTCCGAAAAAAAAAAACGACAGTGGTACCCCTTACGTTTTTTTTTTTGGGCGAAAAATTAAGTTTCTCCAATCTTCCCAAAACTCTGGATTCTGATAGAGGGCCATGAGACTTAGACCTGAGTGCAAAAATGGAGGCTCTAGCCCCTTCCAGAGCTGAGATATCGAAACTCAAAAATTGGGTCCGAAAAAAAAACGACAGTGGTACCCCTTACGGTTTTTTTTTTGGGCGAAAAATGAAGTTTCTCCAATCTTCCCAAAACTCTGGATTCTGATAGAGGGCCATGAGACTTAGACCTGAGTGCAAAAATGGAGGCTCTAGCCCCTTCCAGAGCTGAGATATCGAAACTCAAAAATTGGGACCGAAAAAAAAAACGACAGTGGTACCCCTTACGTTTTTTTTTTTTTTTTTTTGGGCGAAAAATTAAGTTTCTCCAATCTTCCCAAAACTCTGGATTCTGATAGAGGGCCATGAGACTTAGACATGAGTGCAAAAATGGAGGCTCTAGCCCCTTCCAGAGCTGAGATATCGAAACTCAAAAATTGGGTCCGAAAAAAAAACGACAGTGGTACCCCTTACGGTTTTTTTTTTGGGCGAAAAATGAAGTTTCTCCAATCTTCCCAAAACTCTGGATTCTGATAGAGGGCCATGAGACTTAGACCTGAGTGCAAAAATGGAGGCTCTAGCCCCTTCCAGAGCTGAGATATCGAAACTCAAAAATTGGGACCGAAAAAAAAAACGACAGTGGTACCCCTTACGTTTTTTTTTTTTTTTTGGGCGAAAAATTAAGTTTCTCCAATCTTCCCAAAACTCTGGATTCTGATAGAGGGCCATGAGACTTAGACATGAGTGCAAAAATGGAGGCTCTAGCCCCTTCCAGAGCTGAGATATCGAAACTCAAAAATTGGGTCCGAAAAAAAAACGACAGTGGTACCCCTTACGTTTTTTTTTTTGGGCGAAAAATGAAGTTTCTCCAATCTTCCCAAAACTCTGGATTCTGATAGAGGGCCATGAGACTTAGACCTGAGTGCAAAAATGGAGGCTCTAGCCCCTTCCAGAGCTGAGATATCGAAACTCAAAAATTGGGACCGAAAAAAAAAATGACAGTGGTACCCCTTACGTTTTTTTTTTTTTTTTGGGGCGAAAAATTAAGTTTCTCCAATCTTCCCAAAACTCTGGATTCTGATAGAGGGCCATGAGACTTAGACCTGAGTGCAAAAATGGAGGCTCTAGCCCCTTCCAGAGCTGAGATATCGAAACTCAAAAATTGGGTCCGAAAAAAAAACGACAGTGGTACCCCTTACGTTTTTTTTTTTGGGCGAAAAATGAAGTTTCTCCAATCTTCCCAAAACTCTGGATTCTGATAGAGGGCCATGAGACTTAGACCTGAGTGCAAAAATGGAGGCTCTAGCCCCTTCCAGAGCTGAGATATCGAAACTCAAAAATTGGGACCGAAAAAAAAAACGACAGTGGTACCCCTTACGTTTTTTTTTTTTTTTTGGGCGAAAAATTAAGTTTCTCCAATCTTCCCAAAACTCTGGATTCTGATAGAGGGCCATGAGACTTAGACATGAGTGCAAAAATGGAGGCTCTAGCCCCTTCCAGAGCTGAGATATCGAAACTCAAAAATTGGGCCCGAAAAAAAAACGACAGTGGTACCCCTTATGGTTTTTTTTTTTGGGCGAAAAATTAAGTTTCTCCAATCTTCCCAAAACTCTGGATTCTGATAGAGGGCCATGAGACTTAGACCTGAGTGCAAAAATGGAGGCTCTAGCCCCTTCCAGAGCTGAGATATCGAAACTCAAAAATTGGGCCCGAAAAAAAAACGACAGTGGTACCCCTTACGTTTTTTTTTTTGGGCGAAAAATTAAGTTTCTCCAATCTTCCCAAAACTCTGGATTCTGATAGAGGGCAATGAGACTTAGACCTGAGTGCAAAAATGGAGGCTCTAGCCCCTTCCAGAGCTGAGATATCGAAACTCAAAAATTGGGCCCGAAAAAAAAACGACAGTGGTACCCCTTATGTTTTTTTTTTTTTTGGCGAAAAATGAAGTTTCTCCAATCTTCCCAAAACTCTGGATTCTGATAGAGGGCCATGAGACTTAGACCTGAGTGCAAAAATGGAGGCTCTAGCCCCTTCCAGAGCTGAGATATCGAAACTCAAAAATTGGGCCTGAAAAAAAAAACGACAGTGGTACCCCTTACGTTTTTTTTTTTGGGCGAAAAATTAAGTTTCTCCAATCTTCCCAAAACTCTGGATTCTGATAGAGGGCCATGAGACTTAGACCTGAGTGCAAAAATGGAGGCTCTAGCCCCTTCCAGAGCTGAGATATCGAAACTCAAAAATTGGGCCCGAAAAAAAAACGACAGTGGTACCCCTTACGTTTTGTTTTTTTTGGGCGAAAAATGAAGTTTCTCCAATCTTCCCAAAAGTCTGGATTCTGATAGAGGGCCATGAGACTTAGACCTGAGTGCAAAAATGGAGGCTCTAGCCCCTTCCAGAGCTGAGATATCGAAACTCAAAAATTGGGCCCAAAAAAAAAACGACAGTGGTACCCCTTATGTTTTGTTTTTTTTGGGCGAAAAATGAAGTTTCTCCAATCTTCCCAAAAGTCTGGATTCTGATAGAGGGCCATGAGACTTAGACCTGAGTGCAAAAATGGAGGCTCTAGCCCCTTCCAGAGCTGAGATATCGAAACTCAAAAATTGGGACCGAAAAAAAAACGACAGTGGTACCCCTTACGTTTTTTTTTTTTTTTTGGGCGAAAAATTAAGTTTCTCCAATCTTCCCAAAACTCTGGATTCTGATAGAGGGCCATGAGACTTAGACATGAGAGCAAAAATGGAGGCTCTAGCCCCTTCCAGAGCTGAGATATCGAAACTCAAAAATTGGGCCCGAAAAAAAAACGACAGTGGTACCCCTTACGCTTTTTTTTTTTTGGGCGAAAAATTAAGTTTCTCCAATCTTCCCAAAACTCTGGATTCTGATAGAGGGCCATGAGACTTAGACCTGAGTGCAAAAATGGAGGCTCTAGCCCCTTCCAGAGCTGAGATATCGAAACTCAAAAATTGGGCCCGAAAAAAAAACGACAGTGGTACCCCTTATGTTTTTTTTTTTTGGGCGAAAAATTAAGTTTCTCCAATCTTCCCAAAACTCTGGATTCTGATAGAGGGCCATGAGACTTAGACCTGAGTGCAAAAATGGAGGCTCTAGCCCCTTCCAGAGCTGAGATATCGAAACTCAAAAATTGGGCCCGAAAAAAAAACGACAGTGGTACCCCTTACGTTTTTTTTTTTTGGGCGAAAAATGAAGTTTCTCCAATCTTCCCAAAACTCTGGATTCTGAAAGAGGGCCATGAGACTTAGACCTGAGTGCAAAAATGGAGGCTCTAGCCCCTTCCAGAGCTGAGATATCGAAACTCAAAAATTGGGTCCGAAAAAAAAAACGACAGTGGTACCCCTTACGTTTTTTTTTTTTTGGGCGAAAAATTAAGTTTCTCCAATCTGCCCAAAACTCTGGATTCTGATAGAGGGCCATGAGACTTAGACCTGAGTGCAAAAATGGAGGCTCTAGCCCCTTCCAGAGCTGAGATATCGAAACTATAAAAAAATTGGGCCCGAAAAAAAAACGACAGTGGTACCCCTTACGTTTTTTTTTTTTGGGCGAAAAATGAAGTTTCTCCAATCTTCCCAAAACTCTGGATTCTGAAAGAGGGCCATGAGACTTAGACCTGAGTGCAAAAATGGAGGCTCTAGCCCCTTCCAGAGCTGAGATATCGAAACTCAAAAATTTGGTCCGAAAAAAAAAAACGACAGTGGTACCCCTTACCTTTTTTTTTTTTTGGGCGAAAAATTAAGTTTCTCCAATCTTCCCAAAACTCTGGATTCTGATAGAGGGCCATGAGACTTAGACCTGAGTGCAAAAATGGAGGCTCTAGCCCCTTCCAGAGCTGAGATATCGAAACTCAAAAATTGGGTCCGAAAAAAAAAACGACAGTGGTACCCCTTACGTTTTTTTTTTTTGGGCGAAAAATTAAGTTTCTCCAATCTTCCCAAAACTCTGGATTCTGATAGAGGGCCATGAGACTTAGACCTGAGTGCAAAAATGGAGGCTCTAGCCCCTTCCAGAGCTGAGATATCGAAACTCAAAAATTGGGCCCGAAAAAAAAACGACAGTGGTACCCCTTACGTTTTTTTTTTTGGGCGAAAAATTAAGTTTCTCCAATCTTCCCAAAACTCTGGATTCTGATAGAGGGCCATGAGACTTAGACCTGAGTGCAAAAATGGAGTCTCTAGCCCCTTCCAGAGCTGAGATATCGAAACTCAAAAATTGGGTCCGAAAAAAAAACGACAGTGGTACCCCTTTCGTTTTTTTTTTTGGGCGAAAAATGAAGTTTCTCCAATCTTCCCAAAACTCTGGATTCTGATAGAGGGCCATGAGACTTAGACCTGAGTGCAAAAATGGAGGCTCTAGCCCCTTCCAGAGCTGAGATATCGAAACTCAAAAATTGGGACCGAAAAAAAAACGACAGTGGTACCCCTTACGTTTTTTTTTTTTTTTTGGGCGAAAAATTAAGTTTCTCCAATCTTCCCAAAACTCTGGATTCTGATAGAGGGCCATGAGACTTAGACATGAGTGCAAAAATGGAGGCTCTAGCCCCTTCCAGAGCTGAGATATCGAAACTCAAAAATTGGGCCCGAAAAAAAAACGACAGTGGTACCCCTTACGCTTTTTTTTTTTGGGCGAAAAATTAAGTTTCTCCAATCTTCCCAAAACTCTGGATTCTGATAGAGGGCCATGAGACTTAGACCTGAGTGCAAAAATGGAGGCTCTAGCCCCTTCCAGAGCTGAGATATCGAAACTCAAAAATTGGGACCGAAAAAAAAACGACAGTGGTACCCCTTATGTTTTTTTTTTTTTGGGCGAAAAATTAAGTTTCTCCAATCTTCCCAAAACTCTGGATTCTGATAGAGGGCCATGAGACTTAGACCTGAGTGCAAAAATGGAGGCTCTAGCCCCTTCCAGAGCTGAGATATCGAAACTCAAAAATTGGGCCCGAAAAAAAAACGACAGTGGTACCCCTTACGTTTTTTTTTTTGGGCGAAAAATTAAGTTTCTCCAATCTTCCCAAAACTCTGGATTCTGATAGAGGGCAATGAGACTTAGACCTGAGTGCAAAAATGGAGGCTCTAGCCCCTTCCAGAGCTGAGATATCGAAACTCAAAAATTGGGCCCGAAAAAAAAACGACAGTGGTACCCCTTATGTTTTTTTTTTTTTGGGCGAAAAATGAAGTTTCTCCAATCTTCCCAAAACTCTGGATTCTGATAGAGGGCCATGAGACTTAGACCTGAGTGCAAAAATGGAGGCTCTAGCCCCTTCCAGAGCTGAGATATCGAAACTCAAAAATTGGGCCTGAAAAAAAAAACGACAGTGGTACCCCTCACGTTTTTTTTTTGGGCGAAAAATTAAGTTTCTCCAATCTTCCCAAAACTCTGGATTCTGATAGAGGGCCATGAGACTTAGACCTGAGTGCAAAAATGGAGGCTCTAGCCCCTTCCAGAGCTGAGATATCGAAACTCAAAAATTGGGCCCGAAAAAAAAACGACAGTGGTACCCTTACGTTTTTTTTTTTTGGGCGAAAAATTAAGTTTCTCCAATCTTCCCAAAACTCTGGATTCTGATAGAGGGCCATGAGACTTAGACCTGAGTGCAAAAATGGAGGCTCTAGCCCCTTCCAGAGCTGAGATATCGAAACTCAAAAATTGGGCCCGAAAAAAAAACGACAGTGGTACCCCTTACGTTTTTTTTTTTTGGGCGAAAAATTAAATTTCTCCAATCTTCCCAAAACTCTGGATTCTGATAGAGGGCCATGAGACTTAGACCTGAGTGCAAAAATGGAGGCTCTAGCCCCTTCCAGAGCTGAGATATCGAAACTCAAAAATTGGGCCCAAAAAAAAAACGACAGTGGTACCCCTTATGTTTTGTTTTTTTTGGGCGAAAAATGAAGTTTCTCCAATCTTCCCAAAAGTCTGGATTCTGATAGAGGGCCATGAGACTTAGACCTGAGTGCAAAAATGGAGGCTCTAGCCCCTTCCAGAGCTGAGATATCGAAACTCAAAAATTGGGCCCGAAAAAAAAACGACAGTGGTACCCCTTACGTTTTTTTTTTTTGGGCGAAAAATTAAGTTTCTCCAATCTTCCCAAAACTCTGGATTCTGATAGAGGGCCATGGGACTTAGACCTGAGTGCAAAAATGGAGGCTCTAGCCCCTTCCAGAGCTGAGATATCGAAACTCAAAAATTGGGCCCGAAAAAAAAAACGACAGTGGTACCCCTTATGTTTTTTTTTTTTTGGGCGAAAAATGAAGTTTCTCCAATCTTCCCAAAACTCTGGATTCTGATAGAGGGCCATGAGACTTAGACCTGAGTGCAAAAATGGAGGCTCTAGCCCCTTCCAGAGCTGAGATATCGAAACTCAAAAATTGGGCCCGAAAAAAAAACGACAGTGGTACCCCTTACGTTTTTTTTTTTTTGGGCGAAAAATTAAATTTCTCCAATCTTCCCAAAACTCTGGATTCTGATAGAGGGCCATGAGACTTAGACCTGAGTGCAAAAATGGAGGCTCTAACCCCTTCCAGAGCTGAGATATCGAAACTCAAAAATTGGGCCCGAAAAAAAAACGACAGTGGTACCCCTTACGTGTTTTTTTTTTGGGCGAAAAATTAAATTTCTCCAATCTTCCCAAAACTCTGGATTCTGATAGAGGGCCATGAGACTTAGACCTGAGTGCAAAAATGGAGGCTCTAGCCCCTTCCAGAGCTGAGATATCGAAACTCAAAAATTGGGCCCAAAAAAAAAAACGACAGTGGTACCCCTTATGTTTTTTTTTTTTTGGGCGAAAAATGAAGTTTCTCCAATCTTCCCAAAAGTCTGGATTCTGATAGAGGGCCATGAGACTTAGACCTGAGTGCAAAAATGGAGGCTCTAGCCCCTTCCAGAGCTGAGATATCGAAACTCAAAAATTGGGTCCGAAAAAAAAACGACAGTGGTACCCCTTACGTTTTTTTTTTTTGGGCAAAAAATTAAGTTTCTCCAATCGTCCCAAAACTCTGGATTCTGATAGAGGGCCATGAGACTTAGACCTGAGTGCAAAAATGGAGGCTCTAGCCCCTTCCAGAGCTGAGATATCGAAACTCAAAAATTGGGCCCGAAAAAAAAACGACAGTGGTACCCCTTACGTTTTTTTTTTTTTGGGCGAAAAATTAAGTTTCTCCAATCTTCCCAAAAGTCTGGATTCTGATAGAGGGCCATGCGACTTAGACCTGAGTGCAAAAATGGAGGCTCTAGCCCCTTCCAGAGCTGAGATATCGAAACTCAAAAATTGGGTCCGAAAAAAAAACGACAGTGGTACCCCTTACGTTTTTTTTTTTTGGGCGAAAAATTAAGTTTCTCCAATCTTCCCAAAACTCTGGATTCTGATAGAGGGCCATGAGACTTAGACCTGAGTGCAAAAATGGAGGCTCTAGCCCCTTCCAGAGCTGAGATATCGAAACTCAAAAATTGGGCCCGAAAAAAAAACGACAGTGGTACCCCTTATGTTTTTTTTTTTTTTTGGGCGAAAAATGAAGTTTCTCCAATCTTCCCAAAACTCTGGATTCTGATAGAGGGCCATGAGACTTAGACCTGAGTGCAAAAATGGAGGCTCTAGCCCCTTCCAGAGCTGAGATATCGAAACTCAAAAATTGGGCCTGAAAAAAAAAACGACAGTGGTACCCCTTACGTTTTTTTTTTTGGGCGAAAAATTAAGTTTCTCCAATCTTCCCAAAACTCTGGATTCTGATAGAGGGCCATGAGACTTAGACCTGAGTGCAAAAATGGAGGCTCTAGCCCCTTCCAGAGCTGAGATATCGAAACTCAAAAATTGGGCCCGAAAAAAAAACGACAGTGGTACCCTTACGTTTTTTTTTTTTTGGGCGAAAAATTAAGTTTCTCCAATCTTCCCAAAACTCTGGATTCTGATAGAGGGCCATGAGACTTAGACCTGAGTGCAAAAATTGAGGCTCTAGCCCCTTCCAGAGCTGAGATATCGAAACTCAAAAATTGGGCCCGAAAAAAAAACGACAGTGGTACCCCTTACGTTTTTTTTTTTGGGCGAAAAATTAAATTTCTCCAATCTTCCCAAAACTCTGGATTCTGATAGAGGGCCATGAGACTTAGACCTGAGTGCAAAAATGGAGGCTCTAGCCCCTTCCAGAGCTGAGATATCGAAACTCAAAAATTGGGCCCAAAAAAAAAACGACAGTGGTACCCCTTATGTTTTGTTTTTTTTGGGCGAAAAATGAAGTTTCTCCAATCTTCCCAAAAGACTGGATTCTGATAGAGGGCCATGAGACTTAGACCTGAGTGCAAAAATGGAGGCTCTAGCCCCTTCCAGAGCTGAGATATCGAAACTCAAAAATTGGGCCCGAAAAAAAAACGACAGTGGTACCCCTTACGTTTTTTTTTTTTGGGCGAAAAATTAAGTTTCTCCAATCTTCCCAAAACTCTGGATTCTGATAGAGGGCCATGGGACTTAGACCTGAGTGCAAAAATGGAGGCTCTAGCCCCTTCCAGAGCTGAGATATCGAAACTCAAAAATTGGGCCCGAAAAAAAAACGACAGTGGTACCCCTTATGTTTTTTTTTTTTGGGCGAAAAATGAAGTTTCTCCAATCTTCCCAAAACTCTGGATTCTGATAGAGGGCCATGAGACTTAGACCTGAGTGCAAAAATGGAGGCTCTAGCCCCTTCCAGAGCTGAGATATCGAAACTCAAAAATTGGGCCCGAAAAAAAAACGACAGTGGTACCCCTTACGGTTTTTTTTTTTTGGGCGAAAAATTAAATTTCTCCAATCTTCCCAAAACTCTGGATTCTGATAGAGGGCCATGAGACTTAGACCTGAGTGCAAAAATGGAGGCTCTAACCCCTTCCAGAGCTGAGATATCGAAACTCAAAAATTGGGCCCGGAAAAAAAACGACAGTGGTACCCCTTATGTTTTTTTTTTTTGGGCGAAAAATTAAATTTCTCCAATCTTCCCAAAACTCTGGATTCTGATAGAGGGCCATGAGACTTAGACCTGAGTGCAAAAATGGAGGCTCTAGCCCCTTCCAGAGCTGAGATATCGAAACTCAAAAATTGGGCCCAAAAAAAAAACGACAGTGGTACCCCTTATGTTTTTTTTTTTTTGGGCGAAAAATGAAGTTTCTCCAATCTTCCCAAAAGTCTGGATTCTGATAGAGGGCCATGAGACTTAGACCTGAGTGCAAAAATGGAGGCTCTAGCCCCTTCCAGAGCTGAGATATCGAAACTCAAAAATTGGGCCCGAAAAAAAAACGACAGTGGTACCCCTTACGTTTTTTTTTTTTGGGCGAAAAATTAAGTTTCTCCAATCTTCCCAAAACTCTGGATTCTGATAGAGGGCCATGAGACTTAGACCTGAGTGCAAAAATGGAGGCTCTAGCCCCTTCCAGAGCTGAGATATTGAAACTCAAAAATTGGGCCCGAAAAAAAAACGACAGTGGTACCCCTTATGTTTTTTTTTTTTTGGGCGAAAAATTAAGTTTCTCCAATCTTCCCAAAACTCTGGATTCTGATAGAGGGCCATGAGACTTAGACCTGAGTGCAAAAATGGAGGCTCTAGCCCCTTCCAGAGCTGAGATATCGAAACTCAAAAATTGGGCCCGAAAAAAAAAACGACAGTGGTACCCCTTACGTTTTTTTTTTTTGGGCGAAAAATGAAGTTTCTCCAATCTTCCCAAAACTCTGGATTCTGAAAGAGGGCCATGAGACTTAGACCTGAGTGCAAAAATGGAGGCTCTAGCCCCTTCCAGAGCTGAGATATCGAAACTCAAAAATTGGGTCCGAAAAAAAAAAACGACAGTGGTACCCCTTACGTTTTTTTTTTTTGGGCGAAAAATTAAGTTTCTCCAATCTTCCCAAAACTCTGGATTCTGATAGAGGGCCATGAGACTTAGACCTGAGTGCAAAAATGGAGGCTCTAGCCCCTTCCAGAGCTGAGATATCGAAACTCAAAAATTGGGCCCGAAAAAAAAACGACAGTGGTACCCCTTACGTTTTTTTTTTTTGGGCGAAAAATGAAGTTTCTCCAATCTTCCCAAAACTCTGGATTCTGAAAGAGGGCCATGAGACTTAGACCTGAGTGCAAAAATGGAGGCTCTAGCCCCTTCCAGAGCTGAGATATCGAAACTCAAAAATTGGGTCCGAAAAAAAAAAACGACAGTGGTACCCCTTACGTTTTTTTTTTTGGGCGAAAAATTAAGTTTCTCCAATCTTCCCAAAACTCTGGATTCTGATAGAGGGCCATGAGACTTAGACCTGAGTGCAAAAATGGAGGCTCTAGCCCCTTCCAGAGCTGAGATATCGAAACTCAAAAATTGGGTCCGAAAAAAAAACGACAGTGGTACCCCTTACGTTTTTTTTTTTTGGGCGAAAAATTAAGTTTCTCCAATCTTCCCAAAACTCTGGATTCTGATAGAGGGCCATGAGACTTAGACCTGAGTGCAAAAATGGAGGCTCTAGCCCCTTCCAGAGCTGAGATATCGAAACTCAAAAATTGGGCCCGAAAAAAAAACGACAGTGGTACCCCTTACGTTTTTTTTTTGGGCGAAAAATTAAGTTTCTCCAATCTTCCCAAAACTCTGGATTATGATAGAGGGCCATGAGACTTAGACCTGAGTGCAAAAATGGAGTCTCTAGCCCCTTCCAGAGCTGAGATATCGAAACTCAAAAATTGGGTCCGAAAAAAAAACGACAGTGGTACCCCTTACGTTTTTTTTTTTGGGCGAAAAATGAAGTTTCTCCAATCTTCCCAAAACTCTGGATTCTGATAGAGGGCCATGAGACTTAGACCTGAGTGCAAAAATGGAGGCTCTAGCCCCTTCCAGAGCTGAGATATCGAAACTCAAAAATTGGGACCGAAAAAAAAACGACAGTGGTACCCCTTACGTTTTTTTTTTTTTTTTTTGGGCGAAAAATTAAGTTTCTCCAATCTTCCCAAAACTCTGGATTCTGATAGAGGGCCATGAGACTTAGACATGAGTGCAAAAATGGAGGCTCTAGCCCCTTCCAGAGCTGAGATATCGAAACTCAAAAATTGGGCCCGAAAAAAAAACGACAGTGGTACCCCTTACGCTTTTTTTTTTTTGGGCGAAAAATTAAGTTTCTCCAATCTTCCCAAAACTCTGGATTCTGATAGAGGGCCATGAGACTTAGACCTGAGTGCAAAAATGGAGGCTCTAGCCCCTTCCAGAGCTGAGATATCGAAACTCAAAAATTGGGCCCGAAAAAAAAACGACAGTGGTACCCCTTATGTTTTTTTTTTTTGGGCGAAAAATTAAGTTTCTCCAATCTTCCCAAAACTCTGGATTCTGATAGAGGGCCATGAGACTTAGACCTGAGTGCAAAAATGGAGGCTCTAGCCCCTTCCAGAGCTGAGATATCGAAACTCAAAAATTGGGCCCAAAAAAAAAAACGACAGTGGTACCCCTTACGTTTTTTTTTTGGGGCGAAAAATTAAGTTTCTCCAATCTTCCCAAAACTCTGGATTCTGATAGAGGGCAATGAGACTTAGACCTGAGTGCAAAAATGGAGGCTCTAGCCCCTTCCAGAGCTGAGATATCGAAACTCAAAAATTGGGCCCGAAAAAAAACCGACAGTGGTACCCCTTATGTTTTTTTTTTTTTGGGCGAAAAATGAAGTTTCTCCAATCTTCCCAAAACTCTGGATTCTGATAGAGGGCCATGAGACTTAGACCTGAGTGCAAAAATGGAGGCTCTAGCCCCTTCCAGAGCTGAGATATCGAAACTCAAAAATTGGGCCCGAAAAAAAAACGACAGTGGTACCCCTTACGTTTTTTTTTTTGGGCGAAAAATTAAGTTTCTCCAATCTTCCCAAAACTCTGGATTCTGATAGAGGGCCATGAGACTTAGACCTGAGTGCAAAAATGGAGGCTCTAGCCCCTTCCAGAGCTGAGATATCGAAACTCAAAAATTGGGCCCGAAAAAAAAACGACAGTGGTACCCTTACGTTTTTTTTTTTTTGGGCGAAAAATTAAGTTTCTCCAATCTTCCCAAAACTCTGGATTCTGATAGAGGGCCATGAGACTTAGACCTGAGTGCAAAAATGGAGGCTCTAGCCCCTTCCAGAGCTGAGATATCGAAACTCAAAAATTGGGCCCGAAAAAAAAACGACAGTGGTACCCCTTACGTTTTTTTTTTTTGGGCGAAAAATTAAATTTCTCCAATCTTCCCAAAACTCTGGATTCTGATAGAGGGCCATGAGACTTAGACCTGAGTGCAAAAATGGAGGCTCTAGCCCCTTCCAGAGCTGAGATATCGAAACTCAAAAATTGGGCCCAAAAAAAAAACGACAGTGGTACCCCTTATGTTTTTTTTTTTTTGGGCGAAAAATGAAGTTTCTCCAATCTTCCCAAAAGTCTGGATTCTGATAGAGGGCCATGAGACTTAGACCTGAGTGCAAAAATGGAGGCTCTAGCCCCTTCCAGAGCTGAGATATCGAAACTCAAAAATTGGGCCCGAAAAAAAAAACGACAGTGGTACCCCTTACGTTTTTTTTTTTTGGGCGAAAAATTAAGTTTCTCCAATCTTCCCAAAACTCTGGATTCTGATAGAGGGCCATGAGACTTAGACCTGAGTGCAAAAATGGAGGCTCTAGCCCCTTCCAGAGCTGAGATATCGAAACTCAAAAATTGGGCCCGAAAAAAAAACGACAGTGGTACCCCTTATGTTTTTTTTTTTTTTGGGGCGAAAAATTAAGTTTCTCCAATCTTCCCAAAACTCTGGATTCTGATAGAGGGCCATGAGACCTAGACCTGAGTGCAAAAATGGAGGCTCTAGCCCCTTCCAGAGCTGAGATATCGAAACTCAAAAATTGGGTCCGAAAAAAAAAACGACAGTGGTACCCCTTACGTTTTTTTTTTTTGGGCAAAAAATTAAGTTTCTCCAATCGTCCCAAAACTCTGGATTCTGATAGAGGGCCATGAGACTTAGACCTGAGTGCAAAAATGGAGGCTCTAGCCCCTTCCAGAGCTGAGATATCGAAACTCAAAAATTGGGCCCGAAAAAAAAAACGACAGTGGTACCCCTTACGTTTTTTTTTTTTGGGGCGAAAAATTAAGTTTCTCCAATCTTCCCAAAAGTCTGGATTATGATAGAGGGCCATGAGACTTAGACCTGAGTGCAAAAATGGAGGCTCTAGCCCCTTCCAGAGCTGAGATATCGAAACTCAAAAATTGGGTCCGAAAAAAAAAACGACAGTGGTACCCCTTACGTTTTTTTTTTTTGGGCGAAAAATTAAGTTTCTCCAATCTTCCCAAAACTCTGGATTCTGATAGAGGGCCATGAGACTTAGACCTGAGTGCAAAAATGGAGGCTCTAGCCCCTTCCAGAGCTGAGATATCGAAACTCAAAAATTGGGCCCGAAAAAAAAACGACAGTGGTACCCCTTATGTTTTTTTTTTTTTGGGCGAAAAATGAAGTTTCTCCAATCTTCCCAAAACTCTGGATTCTGATAGAGGGCCATGAGACTTAGACCTGAGTGCAAAAATGGAGGCTCTAGCCCCTTCCAGAGCTGAGATATCGAAACTCAAAAATTGGGCCTGAAAAAAAAAACGACAGTGGTACCCCTTACGTTTTTTTTTTTGGGCGAAAAATTAAGTTTCTCCAATCTTCCCAAAACTCTGGATTCTGATAGAGGGCCATGAGACTTAGACCTGAGTGCAAAAATGGAGGCTCTAGCCCCTTCCAGAGCTGAGATATCGAAACTCAAAAATTGGGCCCGAAAAAAAAACGACAGTGGTACCCTTACGTTTTTTTTTTTTGGGCGAAAAATTAAGTTTCTCCAATCTTCCCAAAACTCTGGATTCTGATAGAGGGCCATGAGACTTAGACCTGAGTGCAAAAATGGAGGCTCTAGTCCCTTCCAGAGCTGAGATATCGAAACTCAAAAATTGGGCCCGAAAAAAAAACGACAGTGGTACCCCTTACGTTTTTTTTTTTTGGGCGAAAAATTAAATTTCTCCAATCTTCCCAAAACTCTGGATTCTGATAGAGGGCCATGAGACTTAGACCTGAGTGCAAAAATGGAGGCTCTAGCCCCTTCCAGAGCTGAGATATCGAAACTCAAAAATTGGGCCCAAAAAAAAAACGACAGTGGTACCCCTTATGTTTTTTTTTTTTTGGGCGAAAAATGAAGTTTCTCCAATCTTCCCAAAAGTCTGGATTCTGATAGAGGGCCATGAGACTTAGACCTGAGTGCAAAAATGGAGGCTCTAGCCCCTTCCAGAGCTGAGATATCGAAACTCAAAAATTGGGCCCGAAAAAAAAACGACAGTGGTACCCCTTACGTTTTTTTTTTTTTGGGCGAAAAATTAAGTTTCTCCAATCTTCCCAAAACTCTGGATTCTGATAGAGGGCCATGAGACTTAGACCTGAGTGCAAAAATGGAGGCTCTAGACCCTTCCAGAGCTGAGATATCGAAACTCAAAAATTGGGCCCGAAAAAAAAACGACAGTGGTACCCCTTATGTTTTTTTTTTTTTGGGCGAAAAATGAAGTTTCTCCAATCTTCCCAAAACTCTGGATTCTGATAGAGGGCCATGAGACTTAGACCTGAGTGCAAAAATGGAGGCTCTAGCCCCTTCCAGAGCTGAGATATCGAAACTCAAAAATTGGGACCGAAAAAAAAACGACAGTGGTACCCCTTATGTTTTTTTTTTTTTGGGCGAAAAATGAAGTTTCTCCAATCTTCCCAAAACTCTGGATTCTGATAGAGGGCCATGAGACTTAGACCTGAGTGCAAAAATGGAGGCTCTAGCCCCTTCCAGAGCTGAGATATCGAAACTCAAAAATTGGGCCCGAAAAAAAAACGACAGTGGTACCCCTTACGTTTTTTTTTTTTGGGCGAAAAATTAAGTATCCCCAATCTTCTCAAAACTGTGGATTCTGATAGAGGGCCATGAGACTTAGACCTGAGTGCAAAAACGGAGGCTCTAGACCCTTCCAGAGCTGAAATATCGAAACTCAAAAATTCGGCCCGAAAAAAAAAACGACAGTGGTACCCCTTACGTTTTTTTTTTTTTTCGGGCGAAAAATTAAGTTTCTCCAATCTTCCCAAAACTCTGGATTCTGATAGATGGCCATGAGACTTAGACCTGAGTGCAAAAATGGAGGCTCTAGCCCCTTCCAGAGCTGAGATATCGAAACTCAAAAATTGGGCCCGAAAAAAAAACGACAGTGGTACCCCTTACGGTTTTTTTTTTTTTGGCGAAAAATTAAGTTTCTCCAATCTTCCCAAAAGTCTGGATTCTGATAGAGGGCCATGAGACTTAGACCTGAGTGCAAAAATGGAGGCTCTAGCCCCTTCCAGAGCTGAGATATCGAAACTCAAAAATTGGGCCCGAAAAAAAAACGACAGTGGTACCCCTTACGTTTTTTTTTTTTTTGGCGAAAAATTAAATTTCTCCAATCTTCCCAAAAGTCTGGATTCTGATAGAGGACCATGAGACTTAGACCTGAGTGCAAAAATGGAGGCTCTAGCCCCTTCCAGAGCTGAGATATCGAAACTCAAAAATTGGGTCCGAAAAAAAAACGACAGTGGTACCCCTTACGTTTTTTTTTTTTGGGCGAAAAATTAAGTTTCTCCAATCTTCCCAAAACTCTGGATTCTGATAGAGGGCCATGAGACTTAGACCTGAGTGCAAAAATGGAGGCTCTAGCCCCTTCCAGAGCTGAGATATCGAAACTCAAAAATTGGGCCCGAAAAAAAAACGACAGTGGTACCCCTTACGTTTTTTTTTTTTGGGCGAAAAATTAAATTTCTCCAATCTTCCCAAAACTCTGGATTCTGATAGAGGGCCATGAGACTTAGACCTGAGTGCAAGGGGTACCACTGTCGTTTTTTTTTTTCGGACCCAATTTTTGAGTTTCGATATCTCAGCTCTGGAAGGGGCTAGAGCCTCCATTTTTGCACTCAGGTCTAAGTCTCATGGCCCTCTTTCAGAATCCAGAGTTTTGGGAAGATTGGAGAAACTTCATTTTTCGCCCAAAAAAAAAAAAACGTAAGGGGTACCACTGTCGTTTTTTTTTTCGGGCCCAATTTTTGAGTTTCGATATCTCAGCTCTGGAAGGGGCTAGAGCCTCCATTTTTGCACTCAGGTCTAAGTCTCATGGCCCTCTATCAGAATCCAGAGTTTTGGGAAGATTGGAGAAACTTAATTTTTCGCCCAAAAAAAAAAAAAACATAAGGGGTACCACTGTCGTTTTTTTTTCGGGCCCAATTTTTGAGTTTCGATATCTCAGCTCTGGAAGGGGCTAGAGCCTCCATTTTTGCACTCAGGTCTAAGTCTCATGGCCCTCTATCAGAATCCAGAGTTTTGGGAAGATTGGAGAAACTTAATTTTTCGCCCAAAAAAAAAAAACGTAAGGGGTACCACTGTCGTTTTTTTTTCGGGCCCAATTTTTGAGTTTCGATATCTCAGCTCTGGAAGGGGCTAGAGCCTCCATTTTTGCACTCAGGTCTAAGTCTCATGGCCCTCTATCAGAATCCAGACTTTTGGGAAGATTGGAGAAACTTCATTTTTCGCCCAAAAAAAAAAAAACATAAGGGGTACCACTGTCGTTTTTTTTTTGGGCCCAATTTTTGAGTTTCGATATCTCAGCTCTGGAAGGGGCTAGAGCCTCCATTTTTGCACTCAGGTCTAAGTCTCATGGCCCTCTATCAGAATCCAGAGTTTTGGGAAGATTGGAGAAATTTAATTTTTCGCCCAAAAAAAAAAAACATAAGGGGTACCACTGTCGTTTTTTTTTCGGGCCCAATTTTTGAGTTTCGATATCTCAGCTCTGGAAGGGGTTAGAGCCTCCATTTTTGCACTCAGGTCTAAGTCTCATGGCCCTCTATCAGAATCCAGAGTTTTGGGAAGATTGGAGAAATTTAATTTTTCGCCCAAAAAAAAAAAACCGTAAGGGGTACCACTGTCGTTTTTTTTTCGGGCCCAATTTTTGAGTTTCGATATCTCAGCTCTGGAAGGGGCTAGAGCCTCCATTTTTGCACTCAGGTCTAAGTCTCATGGCCCTCTATCAGAATCCAGAGTTTTGGGAAGATTGGAGAAACTTCATTTTTCGCCCAAAAAAAAAAAAACATAAGGGGTACCACTGTCGTTTTTTTTTCGGGCCCAATTTTTGAGTTTCGATATCTCAGCTCTGGAAGGGGCTAGAGCCTCCATTTTTGCACTCAGGTCTAAGTCCCATGGCCCTCTATCAGAATCCAGAGTTTTGGGAAGATTGGAGAAACTTAATTTTTCGCCCAAAAAAAAAAAACGTAAGGGGTACCACTGTCGTTTTTTTTTCGGGCCCAATTTTTGAGTTTCGATATCTCAGCTCTGGAAGGGGCTAGAGCCTCCATTTTTGCACTCAGGTCTAAGTCTCATGGCCCTCTATCAGAATCCAGTCTTTTGGGAAGATTGGAGAAACTTCATTTTTCGCCCAAAAAAAACAAAACATAAGGGGTACCACTGTCGTTTTTTTTTTGGGCCCAATTTTTGAGTTTCGATATCTCAGCTCTGGAAGGGGCTAGAGCCTCCATTTTTGCACTCAGGTCTAAGTCTCATGGCCCTCAATCAGAATCCAGAGTTTTGGGAAGATTGGAGAAATTTAATTTTTCGCCCAAAAAAAAAAAACGTAAGGGGTACCACTGTCGTTTTTTTTTCGGGCCCAATTTTTGAGTTTCGATATCTCAGCTCTGGAAGGGGCTAGAGCCTCCATTTTTGCACTCAGGTCTAAGTCTCATGGCCCTCTATCAGAATCCAGAGTTTTGGGAAGATTGGAGAAACTTAATTTTTCGCCCAAAAAAAAAAAACGTAAGGGTACCACTGTCGTTTTTTTTTCGGGCCCAATTTTTGAGTTTCGATATCTCAGCTCTGGAAGGGGCTAGAGCCTCCATTTTTGCACTCAGGTCTAAGTCTCATGGCCCTCTATCAGAATCCAGACTTTTGGGAAGATTGGAGAAACTTCATTTTTCGCCCAAAAAAAAAAAAACATAAGGGGTACCACTGTCGTTTTTTTTTTGGGCCCAATTTTTGAGTTTCGATATCTCAGCTCTGGAAGGGGCTAGAGCCTCCATTTTTGCACTCAGGTCTAAGTCTCATGGCCCTCTATCAGAATCCAGAGTTTTGGGAAGATTGGAGAAATTTAATTTTTCGCCCAAAAAAAAAAAACGTAAGGGGTACCACTGTCGTTTTTTTTTCGGGCCCAATTTTTGAGTTTCGATATCTCAGCTCTGGAAGGGGCTAGAGCCTCCATTTTTGCACTCAGGTCTAAGTCTCATGGCCCTCTATCAGAATCCAGAGTTTTGGGAAGATTGGAGAAACTTAATTTTTCGCCCAAAAAAAAAAAACGTAAGGGTACCACTGTCGTTTTTTTTTCGGGCCCAATTTTTGAGTTTCGATATCTCAGCTCTGGAAGGGGCTAGAGCCTCCATTTTTGCACTCAGGTCTAAGTCTCATGGCCCTCTATCAGAATCCAGACTTTTGGGAAGATTGGAGAAACTTCATTTTTCGCCCAAAAAAAAAAAACATAAGGGGTACCACTGTCGTTTTTTTTTTGGGCCCAATTTTTGAGTTTCGATATCTCAGCTCTGGAAGGGGCTAGAGCCTCCATTTTTGCACTCAGGTCTAAGTCTCATGGCCCTCTATCAGAATCCAGAGTTTTGGGAAGATTGGAGAAATTTAATTTTTCGCCCAAAAAAAAAAAACGTAAGGGGTACCACTGTCGTTTTTTTTTCGGGCCCAATTTTTGAGTTTCGATATCTCAGCTCTGGAAGGGGTTAGAGCCTCCATTTTTGCACTCAGGTCTAAGTCTCATGGCCCTCTATCAGAATCCAGAGTTTTGGGAAGATTGGAGAAATTTAATTTTTCGCCCAAAAAAAAAAAACGTAAGGGGTACCACTGTCGTTTTTTTTTCGGACCCAATTTTTGAGTTTCGATATCTCAGCTCTGGAAGGGGCTAGAGCCTCCATTTTTGCACTCAGGTCTAAGTCTCATGGCCCTCTATCAGAATCCAGAGTTTTGGGACGATTGGAGAAACTTAATTTTTTGCCCAAAAAAAAAAAACGTAAGGGGTACCACTGTCGTTTTTTTTTCGGACCCAATTTTTGAGTTTCGATATCTCAGCTCTGGAAGGGGCTAGAGCCTCCATTTTTGCACTCAGGTCTAGGTCTCATGGCCCTCTATCAGAATCCAGAGTTTTGGGAAGATTGGAGAAACTTAATTTTTCGCCCCAAAAAAAAAAAAACATAAGGGGTACCACTGTCGTTTTTTTTTCGGGCCCAATTTTTGAGTTTCGATATCTCAGCTCTGGAAGGGGCTAGAGCCTCCATTTTTGCACTCAGGTCTAAGTCTCATGGCCCTCTATCAGAATCCAGAGTTTTGGGAAGATTGGAGAAACTTAATTTTTCGCCCAAAAAAAAAAAACGTAAGGGGTACCACTGTCGTTTTTTTTTCGGGCCCAATTTTTGAGTTTCGATATCTCAGCTCTGGAAGGGGCTAGAGCCTCCATTTTTGCACTCAGGTCTAAGTCTCATGGCCCTCTATCAGAATCCAGACTTTTGGGAAGATTGGAGAAACTTCATTTTTCGCCCAAAAAAAAAAAAACATAAGGGGTACCACTGTCGTTTTTTTTTTGGGCCCAATTTTTGAGTTTCGATATCTCAGCTCTGGAAGGGGCTAGAGCCTCCATTTTTGCACTCAGGTCTAAGTCTCATGGCCCTCTATCAGAATCCAGAGTTTTGGGAAGATTGGAGAAATTTAATTTTTCGCCCAAAAAAAAAAAACGTAAGGGGTACCACTGTCGTTTTTTTTTCGGGCCCAATTTTTGAGTTTCGATATCTCAGCTCTGGAAGGGGTTAGAGCCTCCATTTTTGCACTCAGGTCTAAGTCTCATGGCCCTCTATCAGAATCCAGAGTTTTGGGAAGATTGGAGAAATTAAATTTTTCGCCCAAAAAAAAAAAACGTAAGGGGTACCACTGTCGTTTTTTTTTCGGGCCCAATTTTTGAGTTTCGATATCTCAGCTCTGGAAGGGGCTAGAGCCTCCATTTTTGCACTCAGGTCTAAGTCTCATGGCCCTCTATCAGAATCCAGAGTTTTGGGAAGATTGGAGAAACTTCATTTTTCGCCCAAAAAAAAAAAACATAAGGGGTACCACTGTCGTTTTTTTTTTCGGGCCCAATTTTTGAGTTTCGATATCTCAGCTCTGGAAGGGGCTAGAGCCTCCATTTTTGCACTCAGGTCTAAGTCCCATGGCCCTCTATCAGAATCCAGAGTTTTGGGAAGATTGGAGAAACTTAATTTTTCGCCCAAAAAAAAAAAACGTAAGGGGTACCACTGTCGTTTTTTTTTCGGGCCCAATTTTTGAGTTTCGATATCTCAGCTCTGGAAGGGGCTAGAGCCTCCATTTTTGCACTCAGGTCTAAGTCTCATGGCCCTCTATCAGAATCCAGAGTTTTGGGAAGATTGGAGAAATTAAATTTTTCGCCCAAAAAAAAAAAAACGTAAGGGGTACCACTGTCGTTTTTTTTTCGGGCCCAATTTTTGAGTTTCGATATCTCAGCTCTGGAAGGGGCTAGAGACTCCATTTTTGCACTCAGGTCTAAGTCTCATGGCCCTCTATCAGAATCCAGAGTTTTGGGAAGATTGGAGAAACTTCATTTTTCGCCCAAAAAAAAAAAAACATAAGGGGTACCACTGTCGTTTTTTTTTTCGGGCCCAATTTTTGAGTTTCGATATCTCAGCTCTGGAAGGGGCTAGAGCCTCCATTTTTGCACTCAGGTCTAAGTCCCATGGCCCTCTATCAGAATCCAGAGTTTTGGGAAGATTGGAGAAACTTAATTTTTCGCCCAAAAAAAAAAAACGTAAGGGGTACCACTGTCGTTTTTTTTTCGGGCCCAATTTTTGAGTTTCGATATCTCAGCTCTGGAAGGGGCTAGAGCCTCCATTTTTGCACTCAGGTCTAAGTCTCATGGCCCTCTATCAGAATCCAGACTTTTGGGAAGATTGGAGAAACTTCATTTTTCGCCCAAAAAAAACAAAACATAAGGGGTACCACTGTCGTTTTTTTTTTGGGCCCAATTTTTGAGTTTCGATATCTCAGCTCTGGAAGGGGCTAGAGCCTCCATTTTTGCACTCAGGTCTAAGTCTCATGGCCCTCTATCAGAATCCAGAGTTTTGGGAAGATTGGAGAAATTGAATTTTTCGCCCAAAAAAAAAAAACGTAAGGGGTACCACTGTCGTTTTTTTTTCGGGCCCAAATTTTGAGTTTCGATATCTCAGCTCTGGAAGGGGCTAGAGCCTCCATTTTTGCACTCAGGTCTAAGTCTCATGGCCCTCTATCAGAATCCAGAGTTTTGGGAAGATTGGAGAAACTTAATTTTTCGCCCAAAAAAAAAAAACGTAAGGGTACCACTGTCGTTTTTTTTTCGGGCCCAATTTTTGAGTTTCGATATCTCAGCTCTGGAAGGGGCTAGAGCCTCCATTTTTGCACTCAGGTCTAAGTCTCATGGCCCTCTATCAGAATCCAGAGTTTTGGGAAGATTGGAGAAACTTCATTTTTCGCCCAAAAAAAAAAAACGTAAGGGGTACCACTGTCGTTTTTTTTTCGGGCCCAATTTTTGAGTTTCGATATCTCAGCTCTGGAAGGGGCTAGAGCCTCCATTTTTGCACTCAGGTCTAAGTCTCATGGCCCTCTATCAGAATCCAGAGTTTTGGGAAGATTGGAGAAACTTAATTTTTCGCCCAAAAAAAAAAACGTAAGGGGTACCACTGTCGTTTTTTTTTTGGGCCCAATTTTTGAGTTTCGATATCTCAGCTCTGGAAGGGGCTAGAGCCTCCATTTTTGCACTCAGGTCTAAGTCTCATGGCCCTCTATCAGAATCCAGAGTTTTGGGAAGATTGGAGAAACTTAATTTTTCGCCCAAAAAAAAAAACGTAAGGGGTACCACTGTCGTTTTTTTTTTCAGGCCCAATTTTTGAGTTTCGATATCTCAGCTCTGGAAGGGGCTAGAGCCTCCATTTTTGCACTCAGGTCTAAGTCTCATGGCCCTCTATCAGAATCCAGAGTTTTGGGAAGATTGGAGAAACTTCATTTTTCGCCAAAAAAAAAAAAACATAAGGGGTACCACTGTCGTTTTTTTTTCGGGCCCAATTTTTGAGTTTCGATATCTCAGCTCTGGAAGGGGCTAGAGCCTCCATTTTTGCACTCAGGTCTAAGTCTCATGGCCCTCAATCAGAATCCAGAGTTTTGGGAAGATTGGAGAAATTTAATTTTTCGCCCAAAAAAAAAAAACGTAAGGGGTACCACTGTCGTTTTTTTTTCGGGCCCAATTTTTGAGTTTCGATATCTCAGCTCTGGAAGGGGCTAGAGCCTCCATTTTTGCACTCAGGTCTAAGTCTCATGGCCCTCTATCAGAATCCAGAGTTTTGGGAAGATTGGAGAAACTTAATTTTTCGCCCAAAAAAAAAAAACGTAAGGGTACCACTGTCGTTTTTTTTTCGGGCCCAATTTTTGAGTTTCGATATCTCAGCTCTGGAAGGGGCTAGAGCCTCCATTTTTGCACTCAGGTCTAAGTCTCATGGCCCTCTATCAGAATCCAGACTTTTGGGAAGATTGGAGAAACTTCATTTTTCGCCCAAAAAAAAAAAACATAAAACACTGTCGTTTTTTTTTTGGGCCCAATTTTTGAGTTTCGATATCTCAGCTCTGGAAGGGGCTAGAGCCTCCATTTTTGCACTCAGGTCTAAGTCTCATGGCCCTCTATCAGAATCCAGAGTTTTGGGAAGATTGGAGAAATTTAATTTTTCGCCCAAAAAAAAAAAACGTAAGGGGTACCACTGTCGTTTTTTTTTCGGGCCCAATTTTTGAGTTTCGATATCTCAGCTCTGGAAGGGGTTAGAGCCTCCATTTTTGCACTCAGGTCTAAGTCTCATGGCCCTCTATCAGAATCCAGAGTTTTGGGAAGATTGGAGAAATTTAATTTTTCGCCCAAAAAAAAAAAACGTAAGGGGTACCACTGTCGTTTTTTTTTCGGACCCAATTTTTGAGTTTCGATATCTCAGCTCTGGAAGGGGCTAGAGCCTCCATTTTTGCACTCAGGTCTAAGTCTCATGGCCCTCTATCAGAATCCAGAGTTTTGGGACGATTGGAGAAACTTAATTTTTTGCCCAAAAAAAAAAAACGTAAGGGGTACCACTGTCGTTTTTTTTTCGGACCCAATTTTTGAGTTTCGATATCTCAGCTCTGGAAGGGGCTAGAGCCTCCATTTTTGCACTCAGGTCTAGGTCTCATGGCCCTCTATCAGAATCCAGAGTTTTGGGAAGATTGGAGAAACTTAATTTTTCGCCCCAAAAAAAAAAAAACATAAGGGGTACCACTGTCGTTTTTTTTTCGGGCCCAATTTTTGAGTTTCGATATCTCAGCTCTGGAAGGGGCTAGAGCCTCCATTTTTGCACTCAGGTCTAAGTCTCATGGCCCTCTATCAGAATCCAGAGTTTTGGGAAGATTGGAGAAACTTAATTTTTCGCCCAAAAAAAAAAAACGTAAGGGGTACCACTGTCGTTTTTTTTTCGGGCCCAATTTTTGAGTTTCGATATCTCAGCTCTGGAAGGGGCTAGAGCCTCCATTTTTGCACTCAGGTCTAAGTCTCATGGCCCTCTATCAGAATCCAGACTTTTGGGAAGATTGGAGAAACTTCATTTTTCGCCCAAAAAAAAAAAAACATAAGGGGTACCACTGTCGTTTTTTTTTTGGGCCCAATTTTTGAGTTTCGATATCTCAGCTCTGGAAGGGGCTAGAGCCTCCATTTTTGCACTCAGGTCTAAGTCTCATGGCCCTCTATCAGAATCCAGAGTTTTGGGAAGATTGGAGAAATTTAATTTTTCGCCCAAAAAAAAAAAAACGTAAGGGGTACCACTGTCGTTTTTTTTTCGGGCCCAATTTTTGAGTTTCGATATCTCAGCTCTGGAAGGGGTTAGAGCCTCCATTTTTGCACTCAGGTCTAAGTCTCATGGCCCTCTATCAGAATCCAGAGTTTTGGGAAGATTGGAGAAATTAAATTTTTCGCCCAAAAAAAAAAAAACGTAAGGGGTACCACTGTCGTTTTTTTTTCGGGCCCAATTTTTGAGTTTCGATATCTCAGCTCTGGAAGGGGCTAGAGCCTCCATTTTTGCACTCAGGTCTAAGTCTCATGGCCCTCTATCAGAATCCAGAGTTTTGGGAAGATTGGAGAAACTTCATTTTTCGCCCAAAAAAAAAAAAACATAAGGGGTACCACTGTCGTTTTTTTTTTCGGGCCCAATTTTTGAGTTTCGATATCTCAGCTCTGGAAGGGGCTAGAGCCTCCATTTTTGCACTCAGGTCTAAGTCCCATGGCCCTCTATCAGAATCCAGAGTTTTGGGAAGATTGGAGAAACTTAATTTTTCGCCCAAAAAAAAAAAACGTAAGGGGTACCACTGTCGTTTTTTTTTCGGGCCCAATTTTTGAGTTTCGATATCTCAGCTCTGGAAGGGGCTAGAGCCTCCATTTTTGCACTCAGGTCTAAGTCTCATGGCCCTCTATCAGAATCCAGAGTTTTGGGAAGATTGGAGAAATTAAATTTTTCGCCCAAAAAAAAAAAAACGTAAGGGGTACCACTGTCGTTTTTTTTTCGGGCCCAATTTTTGAGTTTCGATATCTCAGCTCTGGAAGGGGCTAGAGCCTCCATTTTTGCACTCAGGTCTAAGTCTCATGGCCCTCTATCAGAATCCAGAGTTTTGGGACGATTGGAGAAACTTAATTTTTTGCCCAAAAAAAAAAAACGTAAGGGGTACCACTGTCGTTTTTTTTTTCGGACCCAATTTTTGAGTTTCGATATCTCAGCTCTGGAAGGGGCTAGAGCCTCCATTTTTGCACTCAGGTCTAGGTCTCATGGCCCTCTATCAGAATCCAGAGTTTTGGGAAGATTGGAGAAACTTAATTTTTCGCCCCAAAAAAAAAAAAAACATAAGGGGTACCACTGTCGTT
The DNA here is from genome assembly GCF_988280905.1 of Pimephales promelas. Lineage (NCBI taxonomy): Eukaryota > Metazoa > Chordata > Actinopteri > Cypriniformes > Leuciscidae > Pimephales > Pimephales promelas. Next base: position 1,054,440 of record NC_142780.1, read on the forward strand.
TTTTTTTCGGGCCCAATTTTTGAGTTTCGATATCTCAGCTCTGGAAGGGGCTAGAGCCTCCATTTTTGCACTCAGGTCTAAGTCTCATGGCCCTCTATCAGAATCCAGAGTTTTGGGAAGATTGGAGAAATTTAATTTTTCGCCCAAAAAAAAAAAACGTAAGGGGTACCACTGTCGTTTTTTTTTTTCGGGCCCAATTTTTGAGTTTCGATATCTCAGCTCTGGAAGGGGCTAGAGCCTCCATTTTTGCACTCAGGTCTAAGTCTCATGGCCCTCTATCAGAATCCAGAGTTTTGGGAAGATTGGAGAAACTTCATTTTTCGCCCAAAAAAAAAAAACATAAGGGGTACCACTGTCGTTTTTTTTTCGGGCCCAATTTTTGAGTTTCGATATCTCAGCTCTGGAAGGGGCTAGAGCCTCCATTTTTGCACTCAGGTCTAAGTCCCATGGCCCTCTATCAGAATCCAGAGTTTTGGGAAGATTGGAGAAACTTAATTTTTCGCCCAAAAAAAAAAAAACGTAAGGGGTACCACTGTCGTTTTTTTTTCGGGCCCAATTTTTGAGTTTCGATATCTCAGCTCTGGAAGGGGCTAGAGCCTCCATTTTTGCACTCAGGTCTAAGTCTCATGGCCCTCTATCAGAATCCAGACTTTTGGGAAGATTGGAGAAACTTCATTTTTCGCCCAAAAAAAACAAAACATAAGGGGTACCACTGTCGTTTTTTTTTTGGGCCCAATTTTTGAGTTTCGATATCTCAGCTCTGGAAGGGGCTAGAGCCTCCATTTTTGCACTCAGGTCTAAGTCTCATGGCCCTCTATCAGAATCCAGAGTTTTGGGAAGATTGGAGAAATTTAATTTTTCGCCCAAAAAAAAAAAAACGTAAGGGGTACCACTGTCGTTTTTTTTTCGGGCCCAATTTTTGAGTTTCGATATCTCAGCTCTGGAAGGGAATAGAGCCTCCATTTTTGCACTCAGGTCTAAGTCTCATGGCCCTCTATCAGAATCCAGAGTTTTGGGAAGATTGGAGAAACTTAATTTTTCGCCCAAAAAAAAAAAACGTAAGGGTACCACTGTCGTTTTTTTTTCGGGCCCAATTTTTGAGTTTCGATATCTCAGCTCTGGAAGGGGCTAGAGCCTCCATTTTTGCACTCAGGTCTAAGTCTCATGGCCCTCTATCAGAATCCAGAGTTTTGGGAAGATTGGAGAAACTTAATTTTTCGCCCAAAAAAAAAAACGTAAGGGGTACCACTGTCGTTTTTTTTTTCAGGCCCAATTTTTGAGTTTCGATATCTCAGCTCTGGAAGGGGCTAGAGCCTCCATTTTTGCACTCAGGTCTAAGTCTCATGGCCCTCTATCAGAATCCAGAGTTTTGGGAAGATTGGAGAAACTTCATTTTTCGCCCAAAAAAAAAAAAACATAAGGGGTACGTACCACTGTCGTTTTTTTTTCGGGCCCAATTTTTGAGTTTCGATATCTCAGCTCTGGAAGGGGCTAGAGCCTCCATTTTTGCACTCAGGTCTAAGTCTCATGGCCCTCTATCAGAATCCAGAGTTTTGGGAAGATTGGAGAAACTTAATTTTTCGCCCAAAAAAAAAAAACGTAAGGGGTACCACTGTCGTTTTTTTTTTCGGACCCAATTTTTGAGTTTCGATATCTCAGCTCTGGAAGGGGCTAGAGCCTCCATTTTTGCACTCAGGTCTAAGTCTCATGGCCCTCTATCAGAATCCAGAGTTTTGGGACGATTGGAGAAACTTAATTTTTTGCCCAAAAAAAAAAACGTAAGGGGTACCACTGTCGTTTTTTTTTTTCGGACCCAATTTTTGAGTTTCGATATCTCAGCTCTGGAAGGGGCTAGAGCCTCCATTTTTGCACTCAGGTCTAGGTCTCATGGCCCTCTATCAGAATCCAGAGTTTTGGGAAGATTGGAGAAACTTAATTTTTCGCCCCAAAAAAAAAAAAAACATAAGGGGTACCACTGTCGTTTTTTTTTCGGGCCCAATTTTTGAGTTTCGATATCTCAGCTCTGGAAGGGGCTAGAGCCTCCATTTTTGCACTCAGGTCTAAGTCTCATGGCCCTCTATCAGAATCCAGAGTTTTGGGAAGATTGGAGAAACTTAATTTTTCGCCCAAAAAAAAAAAACGTAAGGGGTACCACTGTCGTTTTTTTTTTCGGGCCCAATTTTTGAGTTTCGATATCTCAGCTCTGGAAGGGGCTAGAGCCTCCATTTTTGCACTCAGGTCTAAGTCTCATGGCCCTCTATCAGAATCCAGACTTTTGGGAAGATTGGAGAAACTTCATTTTTTGCCCAAAAAAAAAAAAACATAAGGGGTACCACTGTCGTTTTTTTTTTGGGCCCAATTTTTGAGTTTCGATATCTCAGCTCTGGAAGGGGCTAGAGCCTCCATTTTTGCACTCAGGTCTAAGTCTCATGGCCCTCTATCAGAATCCAGAGTTTTGGGAAGATTGGAGAAATTTAATTTTTCGCCCAAAAAAAAAAAACGTAAGGGGTACCACTGTCGTTTTTTTTTCGGGCCCAATTTTTGAGTTTCGATATCTCAGCTCTGGAAGGGGCTAGAGCCTCCATTTTTGCACTCAGGTCTAAGTCTCATGGCCCTCTATCAGAATCCAGAGTTTTGGGAAGATTGGAGAAACTTAATTTTTCGCCCAAAAAAAACAAAAACGTAAGGGTACCACTGTCGTTTTTTTTTCGGGCCCAATTTTTGAGTTTCGATATCTCAGCTCTGGAAGGGGCTAGAGCCTCCATTTTTGCACTCAGGTCTAAGTCTCATGGCCCTCTATCAGAATCCAGAGTTTTGGGAAGATTGGAGAAACTTAATTTTTCGCCCAAAAAAAAAAACGTAAGGGGTACCACTGTCGTTTTTTTTTTCAGGCCCAATTTTTGAGTTTCGATATCTCAGCTCTGGAAGGGGCTAGAGCCTCCATTTTTGCACTCAGGTCTAAGTCTCATGGCCCTCTATCAGAATCCAGAGTTTTGGGAAGATTGGAGAAACTTCATTTTTCGCCCAAAAAAAAAAAACATAAGGGGTACCACTGTCGTTTTTTTTTCGGGCCCAATTTTTGAGTTTCGATATCTCAGCTCTGGAAGGGTCTAGAGCCTCCATTTTTGCACTCAGGTCTAAGTCTCATTGCCCTCTATCAGAATCCAGAGTTTTGGGAAGATTGGAGAAACTTAATTTTTCGCCCCAAAAAAAAAACGTAAGGGGTACCACTGTCGTTTTTTTTTCGGGCCCAATTTTTGAGTTTCGATATCTCAGCTCTGGAAGGGGCTAGAGCCTCCATTTTTGCACTCAGGTCTAAGTCTCATGGCCCTCTATCAGAATCCAGAGTTTTGGGAAGATTGGAGAAACTTAATTTTTCGCCCAAAAAAAAAAACATAAGGGGTACCACTGTCGTTTTTTTTTCGGGCCCAATTTTTGAGTTTCGATATCTCAGCTCTGGAAGGGGCTAGAGCCTCCATTTTTGCACTCAGGTCTAAGTCTCATGGCCCTCTATCAGAATCCAGAGTTTTGGGAAGATTGGAGAAACTTAATTTTTCGCCCAAAAAAAAAAAGCGTAAGGGGTACCACTGTCGTTTTTTTTTCGGGCCCAATTTTTGAGTTTCGATATCTCAGCTCTGGAAGGGGCTAGAGCCTCCATTTTGCACTCATGTCTAAGTCTCATGGCCCTCTATCAGAATCCAGAGTTTTGGGAAGATTGGAGAAACTTAATTTTTCGCCCAAAAAAAAAAAAAAAAACGTAAGGGGTACCACTGTCGTTTTTTTTTTCGGTCCCAATTTTTGAGTTTCGATATCTCAGCTCTGGAAGGGGCTAGAGCCTCCATTTTTGCACTCAGGTCTAAGTCTCATGGCCCTCTATCAGAATCCAGAGTTTTGGGAAGATTGGAGAAACTTCTTTTTTCGCCCAAAAAAAAAACGTAAGGGGTACCACTGTCGTTTTTTTTTCGGACCCAATTTTTGAGTTTCGATATCTCAGCTCTGGAAGGGGCTAGAGACTCCATTTTTGCACTCAGGTCTAAGTCTCATGGCCCTCTATCATAATCCAGAGTTTTGGGAAGATTGGAGAAACTTAATTTTTCGCCCAAAAAAAAAACGTAAGGGGTACCACTGTCGTTTTTTTTTCGGGCCCAATTTTTGAGTTTCGATATCTCAGCTCTGGAAGGGGCTAGAGCCTCCATTTTTGCACTCAGGTCTAAGTCTCTTGGCCCTCTATCAGAATCCAGAGTTTTGGGAAGATTGGAGAAACTTAATTTTTCGCCCAAAAAAAAAAAACGTAAGGGGTACCACTGTCGTTTTTTTTTCGGACCCAATTTTTGAGTTTCGATATCTCAGCTCTGGAAGGGGCTAGAGCCTCCATTTTTGCACTCAGGTCTAAGTCTCATGGCCCTCTATCAGAATCCAGAGTTTTGGGAAGATTGGAGAAACTTCATTTTTCGCCCAAAAAAAAAAAAACGTGAGGGGTACCACTGTCGTTTTTTTTTTTCGGACCCAATTTTTGAGTTTCGATATCTCAGCTCTGGAAGGGGCTAGAGCCTCCATTTTTGCACTCAGGTCTAAGTCTCATGGCCCTCTATCAGAATCCAGAGTTTTGGGAAGATTGGAGAAACTTCATTTTTCGCCCAAAAAAAAAAAAACATAAGGGGTACCACTGTCTTAAAAAATGAAGTTTCTCCAATCTTCCCAAAAGTCTGGATTCTGATAGAGGGCCATGAGACTTAGCCCCCTGAGCCCGACGGCGTCGTCGACGATGCCACACGTCACCTCCGATAAATGTTTACATAACTCGATGACAGATTTATCGATTTTCTTACCGTTTTTTCCAGCAGAAAGCTAACGAGCTAGCCATCACGGGGGTGTCTTTCGGGTCTTTCTAGCCTTTACAGAAGGTTTTCTATCCAGCCTGGAACTTGTGCTTCCTTTCAGAGGTTTTCAGCAATAAATCCAAACGCTTTATGTCAAACTTTGATAATCTTGAAGCCCATAATTCATAAATATTCGGTCATTTTTGCCGCTAGCTCTATGCTAGCGGACATCCTGGATATCACGTGATGTTTTCACGTGATGGTTTTTGACCAATTACAGGCTGATCCGTTGTAAACATTGGTGTGCGTCATTACGCATGAACCAAGCGCTGATATAGTGTAGAGAGATAGAGAGACTCACGGAGACGCGCGATTCACAGAGAAACACAGCGAAATGGACGTACATAAAGCGCTGGTCTATTTTGGTGCATTGCAGGATGAAGGATTTTCAGGAGAACAGAGCTTTTTGACAGATGAGGAACTAGATTACCAGGATAGACCCAGCTGAAGTGCCATTTATTTATTTACTGTAAAAAAGTATTATAGTAGTATAAATGTATTATAAAAGAATAAAAAGAACATAATAAATAAAAGAATAAATAAAATAGAGATGCAAAACCTGTGATGTGGCCCTCTGTGTGATTGCAGATAGGAACTGTTTTGAGGCTTGGCACCAGTGAATTTCATGAGGCCACAAACGCCTGGACTTCTTTTGGAAAAATGTCAATATTTTTTGTTCTGTACAAGTTATAATGTTTATTCCTGTGCTCCAGGACTCCAAAGACATGAACAAACTATTTTCCAGAGGAAAATTGCTTAGCTTTTATTTATTTGTGTGTGATTTCAATAAATAATTGAGTGATTCCATTTCCGATTTATTTTTTCATTTGTCTTTATGGTCCCATAACTTATTTTACATTCAGGTGACATCAATGTAACACAAATATGCTGAAAGTTCAATTTGTCCTGAAAAAAAAGAGGTGTGTCAATTGTCTGTGCACCAAAGGGTTGATATTTTACAAGCTTTTTTAGTAAATGACACCAGACGGAAAATTTATTGTAAAAATACCCTTAGGTCTCAGAGGGTTAGACCTGAGTGCAAAAACGGAGGCTCTAGACCCTTCCAGAGCTGAAATATCGAAACTCAAAAATTCGGCCCGAAAAAAAAAACGACAGTGGTACCCCTTACGTTTTTTTTTTTTTTCGGGCGAAAAATTAAGTTTCTCCAATCTTCCCAAAACTCTGGATTCTGATAGATGGCCATGAGACTTAGACCTGAGTGCAAAAAATGAGGCTCTAGCCCCTTCCAGAGCTGAGATATCGAAACTCAAAAATTGGGCCGGAAAAAAAACGACAGTGGTACCCCTTATGTTTTTTTTTTTTTGGGGCGAAAAATTAAGTTTCTCCAATCTTCCCAAAACTCTGGATTCTGATAGAGGGCCATGAGACTTAGACCTGAGTGCAAAAATGGAGGCTCTAGCCCCTCCAGAGCTGAGATATCGAAACTCAAAAATTGGGTCCGAAAAAAAAACGACAGTGGTACCCCTTACGTTTTTTTTTTTTGGGCAAAAAATTAAGTTTCTCCAATCGTCCCAAAACTCTGGATTCTGATAGAGGGCCATGAGACTTAGACCTGAGTGCAAAAATGGAGGCTCTAGCCCCTTCCAGAGCTGAGATATCGAAACTCAAAAATTGGGCCCGAAAAAAAAAACGACAGTGGTACCCCTTACGTTTTTTTTTTTTGGGCGAAAAATTAAGTTTCTCCAATCTTCCCAAAAGTCTGGATTCTGATAGAGGGCCATGAGACTTAGACCTGAGTGCAAAAATGGAGGCTCTAGCCCCTTCCAGAGCTGAGATATCGAAACTCAAAAATTGGGTCCGAAAAAAAAACGACAGTGGTACCCCTTACGTTTTTTTTTTTTGGGCGAAAAATTAAGTTTCTCCAATCTTCCCAAAACTCTGGATTCTGATAGAGGGCCATGAGACTTAGACCTGAGTGCAAAAATGGAGGCTCTAGCCCCTTCCAGAGCTGAGATATCGAAACTCAAAAATTGGGCCCGAAAAAAAAACGACAGTGGTACCCCTTACGTTTTTTTTTTTTGGGCGAAAAATTAAATTTCTCCAATCTTCCCAAAACTCTGGATTCTGATAGAGGGCCATGAGACTTAGACCTGAGTGCAAAAATGGAGGCTCTAACCCCTTCCAGAGCTGAGATATCGAAACTCAAAAATTGGGCCCGAAAAAAAAACGACAGTGGTACCCCTTACGTTTTTTTTTTTTGGGCGAAAAATTAAATTTCTCCAATCTTCCCAAAACTCTGGATTCTGATAGAGGGCCATGAGACTTAGACCTGAGTGCAAAAATGGAGGCTCTAGCCCCTTCCAGAGCTGAGATATCGAAACTCAAAAATTGGGCCCAAAAAAAAAACGACAGTGGTACCCCTTATGTTTTTTTTTTTTTGGGCGAAAAATGAAGTTTCTCCAATCTTCCCAAAAGTCTGGATTCTGATAGAGGGCCATGAGACTTAGACCTGAGTGCAAAAATGGAGGCTCTAGCCCCTTCCAGAGCTGAGATATCGAAACTCAAAAATTGGGCCCGAAAAAAAAACGACAGTGGTACCCCTTACGTTTTTTTTTTTGGGGCGAAAAATTAAGTTTCTCCAATCTTCCCAAAACTCTGGATTCTGATAGAGGGCCATGAGACTTAGACCTGAGTGCAAAAATGGAGGCTCTAGCCCCTTCCAGAGCTGAGATATCGAAACTCAAAAATTGGGCCCGAAAAAAAAACGACAGTGGTACCCCTTACGTTTGTTTTTTTTGGGCGAAAAATGAAGTTTCTCCAATCTTCCCAAAACTCTGGATTCTGATAGAGGGCCATGAGACTTAGACCTGAGTGCAAAAATGGAGGCTCTAGCCCCTTCCAGAGCTGAGATATCGAAACTCAAAAATTGGGCCCGAAAAAAAAACGACAGTGGTACCCCTTACGGTTTTTTTTTTTGGGCGAAAAATTAAGTTTCTCCAATCTTCCCAAAACTCTGGATTCTGATATAGGGCCATGAGACTTAGACCTGAGTGCAAAAATGGAGTCTCTAGCCCCTTCCAGAGCTGAGATATCGAAACTCAAAAATTGGGCCCAAAAAAAAAACGACAGTGGTACCCCTTATGTTTTTTTTTTTTTGGGCGAAAAATGAAGTTTCTCCAATCTTCCCAAAAGTCTGGATTCTGATAGAGGGCCATGAGACTTAGACCTGAGTGCAAAAATGGAGGCTCTAGCCCCTTCCAGAGCTGAGATATCGAAACTCAAAAATTGGGCCCGAAAAAAAAACGACAGTGGTACCCCTTACGTTTTTTTTTTTTTGGGCGAAAAATTAAGTTTCTCCAATCTTCCCAAAACTCTGGATTCTGATAGAGGGCCATGAGACTTAGACCTGAGTGCAAAAATGGAGGCTCTAGACCCTTCCAGAGCTGAGATATCGAAACTCAAAAATTGGGCCCGAAAAAAAAACGACAGTGGTACCCCTTATGTTTTTTTTTTTTGGGCGAAAAATGAAGTTTCTCCAATCTTCCCAAAACTCTGGATTCTGATAGAGGGCCATGAGACTTAGACCTGAGTGCAAAAATGGAGGCTCTAGCCCCTTCCAGAGCTGAGATATCGAAACTCAAAAATTGGGACCGAAAAAAAAACGACAGTGGTACCCCTTATGTTTTTTTTTTTTGGGCGAAAAATGAAGTTTCTCCAATCTTCCCAAAACTCTGGATTCTGATAGAGGGCCATGAGACTTAGACCTGAGTGCAAAAATGGAGGCTCTAGCCCCTTCCAGAGCTGAGATATCGAAACTCAAAAATTGGGCCCGAAAAAAAAACGACAGTGGTACCCCTTACGGTTTTTTTTTTTTGGGCGAAAAATGAAGTTTCTCCAATCTTCCCAAAACTCTGGATTCTGATAGAGGGCCATGAGACTTAGACCTGAGTGCAAAAATGGAGGCTCTAGCCCCTTCCAGAGCTGAGATATCGAAACTCAAAAATTGGGCCCGAAAAAAAAACGACAGTGGTACCCCTTACGTTTTTTTTTTTTGGGCGAAAAATTAAGTTTCTCCAATCTTCCCAAAACTCTGGATTCTGATAGAGGGCCATGAGACTTAGACCTGAGTGCAAAAATGGAGGCTCTAGCCCCTTCCAGAGCTGAGATGTCGAAACTAAAAAATTGGGCCCGAAAAAAAAACGACAGTGGTACCCCTTATGTTTTTTTTTTTTTTGGGCGAAAAATTAAGTTTCTCCAATCTTCCCAAAACTCTGGATTCTGATAGAGGGCCATGAGACTTAGACATGAGTGCAAAAATGGAGGCTCTAGCCCCTTCCAGAGCTGAGATATCGAAACTCAAAAATTGGGCCCGAAAAAAAAACGACAGTGGTACCCCTTACGTTTTTTTTTTTTGGGCGAAAAATTAAGTATCCCCAATCTTCTCAAAACTGTGGATTCTGATAGAGGGCCATGAGACTTAGACCTGAGTGCAAAAACGGAGGCTCTAGACCCTTCCAGAGCTGAAATATCGAAACTCAAAAATTCGGCCCGAAAAAAAAAACGACAGTGGTACCCCTTACGTTTTTTTTTTTTTTCGGGCGAAAAGTTAAGTTTCTCCAATCTTCCCAAAACTCTGGATTCTGATAGATGGCCATGAGACTTAGACCTGAGTGCAAAAATGGAGGCTCTAGCCCCTTCCAGAGCTGAGATATCGAAACTCAAAAATTGGGCCGGAAAAAAAAACGACAGTGGTACCCCTTATGTTTTTTTTTTTTTTGGGGCGAAAAATTAAGTTTCTCCAATCTTCCCAAAACTCTGGATTCTGATAGAGGGCCATGAGACTTAGACCTGAGTGCAAAAATGGAGGCTCTAGCCCCTCCAGAGCTGAGATATCGAAACTCAAAAATTGGGTCCGAAAAAAAAACGACAGTGGTACCCCTTACGTTTTTTTTTTTTGGGCAAAAAATTAAGTTTCTCCAATCGTCCCAAAACTCTGGATTCTGATAGAGGGTCATGAGACTTAGACCTGAGTGCAAAAATGGAGGCTCTAGCCCCTTCCAGAGCTGAGATATCGAAACTCAAAAATTGGGCCCGAAAAAAAAAACGACAGTGGTACCCCTTACGTTTTTTTTTTTTGGGCGAAAAATTAAATTTCTCCAATCTTCCCAAAACTCTGGATTCTGATAGAGGGCCATGAGACTTAGACCTGAGTGCAAAAATGGAGGCTCTAACCCCTTCCAGAGCTGAGATATCGAAACTCAAAAATTGGGCCCGAAAAAAAAACGACAGTGGTACCCCTTACGTTTTTTTTTTTTGGGCGAAAAATTAAATTTCTCCAATCTTCCCAAAACTCTGGATTCTGATAGAGGGCCATGAGACTTAGACCTGAGTGCAAAAATGGAGGCTCTAGCCCCTTCCAGAGCTGAGATATCGAAACTCAAAAATTGGGCCCAAAAAAAAAACGACAGTGGTACCCCTTATGTTTTTTTTTTTTGGGCGAAAAATGAAGTTTCTCCAATCTTACCAAAAGTCTGGATTCTGATAGAGGGCCATGAGACTTAGACCTGAGTGCAAAAATGGAGGCTCTAGCCCCTTCCAGAGCTGAGATATCGAAACTCAAAAATTGGGCCCGAAAAAAAAACGACAGTGGTACCCCTTACGTTTTTTTTTTTGGGGCGAAAAATTAAGTTTCTCCAATCTTCCCAAAACTCTGGATTCTGATAGAGGGCCATGAGACTTAGACCTGAGTGCAAAAATGGAGGCTCTAGCCCCTTCCAGAGCTGAGATATCGAAACTCAAAAATTGGGCCCGAAAAAAAAACGACAGTGGTACCCCTTATGTTTTTTTTTTTTGGGCGAAAAATGAAGTTTCTCCAATCTTCCCAAAACTCTGGATTCTGATAGAGGGCCATGAGACTTAGACCTGAGTGCAAAAATGGAGGCTCTAGCCCCTTCCAGAGCTGAGATATCGAAACTCAAAAATTGGGCCCGAAAAAAAAACGACAGTGGTACCCCTTACGTTTTTTTTTTTGGGCGAAAAATGAAGTTTCTCCAATCTTCCCAAAACTCTGGATTCTGATAGAGGGCCATGAGACTTAGACCTGAGTGCAAAAATGGAGGCTCTAGCCCCTTCCAGAGCTGAGATATCGAAACTCAAAAATTGGGCCCGAAAAAAAAACGACAGTGGTACCCCTTACGTTTTTTTTTTTTGGGCGAAAAATTAAGTTTCTCCAATCGTCCCAAAACTCTGGATTCTGATAGAGGGCCATGAGACTTAGACCTGAGTGCAAAAATGGAGGCTCTAGCCCCTTCCAGAGCTGAGATGTCGAAACTCAAAAATTGGGCCCGAAAAAAAACCGACAGTGGTACCCCTTATGTTTTTTTTTTTTTTGGGCGAAAAATTAAGTTTCTCCAATCTTCCCAAAACTCTGGATTCTGATAGAGGGCCATGAGACTTAGACATGAGTGCAAAAATGGAGGCTCTAGCCCCTTCCAGAGCTGAGATATCGAAACTCAAAAATTGGGCCCGAAAAAAAAACGACAGTGGTACCCCTTACGTTTTTTTTTTTTGGGCGAAAAATTAAGTATCCCCAATCTTCTCAAAACTGTGGATTCTGATAGAGGGCCATGAGACTTAGACCTGAGTGCAAAAACGGAGGCTCTAGACCCTTCCAGAGCTGAAATATCGAAACTCAAAAATTCGGCCCGAAAAAAAAAACGACAGTGGTACCCCTTACGTTTTTTTTTTTTCGGGCGAAAAATTAAGTTTCTCCAATCTTCCCAAAACTCTGGATTCTGATAGATGGCCATGAGACTTAGACCTGAGTGCAAAAATGGAGGCTCTAGCCCCTTCCAGAGCTGAGATATCGAAACTCAAAAATTGGGCCGGAAAAAAAAACGACAGTGGTACCCCTTATGTTTTTTTTTTTTGGGGCGAAAAATTAAGTTTCTCCAATCTTCCCAAAACTCTGGATTCTGATAGAGGGCCATGAGACTTAGACCTGAGTTCAAAAATGGAGGCTCTAGCCCCTTCCAGAGCTGAGATATCGAAACTCAAAAATTGGGTCCGAAAAAAAAACGACAGTGGTACCCCTTACGTTTTTTTTTTTTGGGCAAAAAATTAAGTTTCTCCAATCGTCCCAAAACTCTGGATTCTGATAGAGGGCCACGAGACTTAGACCTGAGTGCAAAAATGGAGGCTCTAGCCCCTTCCAGAGCTGAGATATCGAAACTCAAAAATTGGGCCCGAAAAAAAAAACGACAGTGGTACCCCTTACGGTTTTTTTTTTGGGCGAAAAATTAAGTTTCTCCAATCTTCCCAAAAGTCTGGATTCTGATAGAGGGCCATGAGACTTAGACCTGAGTGCAAAAATGGAGGCTCTAGCCCCTTCCAGAGCTGAGATATCGAAACTCAAAAATTGGGTCCGAAAAAAAAACGACAGTGGTACCCCTTACGTTTTTTTTTTTTGGGCGAAAAATTAAGTTTCTCCAATCTTCCCAAAACTCTGGATTCTGATAGAGGGCCATGAGACTTAGACCTGAGTGCAAAAATGGAGGCTCTAGCCCCTTCCAGAGCTGAGATATCGAAACTCAAAAATTGGGCCCGAAAAAAAAAAACGACAGTGGTACCCCTTATGTTTTTTTTTTTTTTGGGCGAAAAATTAAGTTTCTCCAATCTTCCCAAAAGTCTGGATTCTGATAGAGGGCCATGAGACTTAGACCTGAGTGCAAAAATGGAGGCTCTAGCCCCTTCCAGAGCTGAGATATCGAAACTCAAAAATTGGGTCCGAAAAAAAAACGACAGTGGTACCCCTTACGTTTTTTTTTTTTGGGCGAAAAATTAAGTTTCTCCAATCTTCCCAAAACTCTGGATTCTGATAGAGGGCCATGAGACTTAGACCTGAGTGCAAAAATGGAGGCTCTAGCCCCTTCCAGAGCTGAGATATCGAAACTCAAAAATTGGGCCCGAAAAAAAAAAAACGACAGTGGTACCCCTTATGTTTTTTTTTTTTTGGGCGAAAAATGAAGTTTCTCCAATCTTCCCAAAAGTCTGGATTCTGATAGAGGGCCATGAGACTTAGACTTGAGTGCAAAAATGGAGGCTCTAGCCCCTTCCAGAGCTGAGATATCGAAACTCAAAAATTGGGCCCGAAAAAAAAACGACAGTGGTACCCCTTACGTTTTTTTTTTTTGGGCAAAAAATTAAGTTTCTCCAATCTTCCCAAAACTCTGGATTCTGATAGAGGGCCATGAGACTTAGACCTGAGTGCAAAAATGGAGGCTCTAGCCCCTTCCAGAGCTGAGATATCGAAACTCAAAAATTGGGCCCGAAAAAAAAACGACAGTGGTACCCCTTATGTTTTTTTTTTTTTGGGCGAAAAATGAAGTTTCTCCAATCTTCCCAAATCTCTGGATTCTGATAGAGGGCCATGAGACTTAGACCTGAGTGCAAAAATGGAGGCTCTAGCCCCTTCCAGAGCTGAGATATCGAAACTCAAAAATTGGGCCTGAAAAAAAAACGACAGTGGTACCCCTTACGTTTTTTTTTTTGGGCGAAAAATTAAGTTTCTCCAATCTTCCCAAAACTCTGGATTCTGATAGAGGGCCATGAGACTTAGACCTGAGTGCAAAAATGGAGGCACTAGCCCCTTCCAGAGCTGAGATATCGAAACTCAAAAATTGGGCCCGAAAAAAAAACGACAGTGGTACCCCTTACGTTTTTTTTTTTGGGCGAAAAATTAAGTTTCTCCAATCTTCCCAAAACTCTGGATTCTGATAGAGGGCCATGATACTTAGACCTGAGTGCAAAAATGGAGGCTCTAGCCCCTTCCAGAGCTGAGATATCGAAACTCAAAAATTGGGCCCGAAAAAAAAATGACAGTGGTACCCCTTACGTTTTTTTTTTTTTGGGCGAAAAATGAAGTTTCTCCAATCTTCCCAAAACTCTGGATTCTGATAGAGGGCCATGAGACTTAGACCTGAGTGCAAAAATGGAGGCTCTAGCCCCTTCCAGAGCTGAGATATCGAAACTCAAAAATTGGGCCCGAAAAAAAACCGACAGTGGTACCCCTTACGGTTTTTTTTTTTGGGCGAAAAATGAAGTTTCTCCAATCTTCCCAAAACTCTGGATTCTGATAGAGGGCCATGAGACTTAGACCTGAGTGCAAAAATATAGGCTCTAGCCCCTTCCAGAGCTGAGATATCGAAACTCAAAAATTGGGCCCGAAAAAAAAACGACAGTGGTACCCCTTACGGTTTTTTTTTTTGGGCGAAAAATTAAATTTCTCCAATCTTCCCAAAACTCTGGATTCTGATAGAGGGCCATGAGACTTAGACCTAAGTGCAAAAATGGAGGCTCTAGCCCCTTCCAGAGCTGAGATATCGAAACTCAAAAATTGGGCCCGAAAAAAAAAACGACAGTGGTACCCCTTATGTTTTTTTTTTTTGGGCGAAAAATGAAGTTTCTCCAATCTTCCCAAAAGTCTGGATTCTGATAGAGGGCCATGAGACTTAGACCTGAGTGCAAAAATGGAGGCTCTAGCCCCTTCCAGAGCTGAGATATCGAAACTCAAAAATTGGGCCCGAAAAAAAAACGACAGTGGTACCCCTTACGTTTTTTTTTTTTGGGCGAAAAATGAAGTTTCTCCAATCTTCCCAAAACTCTGGATTCTGATAGAGGGCCATGAGACTTAGACCTGAGTGCAAAAATGGAGGCTCTAGCCCCTTCCAGAGCTGAGATATCGAAACTCAAAAATTGGGCCCGAAAAAAAAAACGACAGTGGTACCCCTTATGTTTGTTTTTTTTGGGCGAAAAATGAAGTTTCTCCAATCTTCCCAAAACTCTGGATTCTGATAGAGGGCCATGAGACTTAGACCTGAGTGCAAAAATGGAGGCTCTAGCCCCTTCCAGAGCTGAGATATCGAAACTCAAAAATTGGGCCCGAAAAAAAAAACGACAGTGGTACCCCTTACGTTTTTTTTTTTGGGCGAAAAATTAAGTTTCTCCAATCTTCCCAAAACTCTGGATTCTGATAGAGGGCCATGAGACTTAGACCTGAGTGCAAAAATGGAGGCTCTAGCCCCTTCCAGAGCTGAGATATCGAAACTCAAAAATTGGGCCCGAAAAAAAAAACGACAGTGGTACCCCTTACGTTTTTTTTTTTTGGGCGAAAAATTAAATTTCTCCAATCTTCCCAAAACTCTGGATTCTGATAGAGGGCCATGAGACTTAGACCTGAGTGCAAAAATGGAGGCTCTAGCCCCTTCCAGAGCTGAGATATCGAAACTCAAAAATTGGGCCCGAAAAAAAAACGACAGTGGTACCCCTTATGTTTTTTTTTTTTTGGGCGAAAAATGAAGTTTCTCCAATCTTCCCAAAAGTCTGGATTCTGATAGAGGGCCATGAGACTTAGACCTGAGTGCAAAAATGGAGGCTCTAGCCCCTTCCAGAGCTGGGATATCGAAACTCAAAAATTGGGCTCGAAAAAAAAAACGACAGTGGTACCCCTTACGTTTTTTTTTTTTGGGCGAAAAATGAAGTTTCTCCAATCTTCCCAAAACTCTGGATTCTGATAGAGGGCCATGAGACTTAGACCTGAGTGCAAAAATGGAGGCTCTAGCCCCTTCCAGAGCTGAGATATCGAAACTCAAAAATTGGGCCCGAAAAAAAACGACAGTGGTACCCCTTACGTTTTTTTTTTTTGGGCGAAAAATTAAGTTTCTCCAATCTTCCCAAAACTCTGGATTCTGATAGAGGGCCATGAGACTTAGACCTGAGTGCAAAAATGGAGGCTCTAGCCCCTTCCAGAGCTGAGATATCGAAACTCAAAAATTGGGCCCGAAAAAAAAACGACAGTGGTACCCCTTACGTTTTTTTTTTTGGGCGAAAAATTAAGTTTCTCCAATCTTCCCAAAACTCTGGATTCTGATAGAGGGCCATGAGACTTAGACCTGAGTGCAAAAATGGAGGCTCTAGCCCCTTCCAGAGCTGAGATATCGAAACTCAAAAATTGGGCCCGAAAAAAAAAACGACAGTGGTACCCCTTATGTTTTTTTTTTTTGGGCGAAAAATTAAGTTTCTCCAATCTTCCCAAAACTCTGGATTCTGATAGAGGGCCATGAGACTTAGACCTGAGTGCAAAAATGGAGGCTCTAGCCCCTTCCAGAGCTGAGATATCGAAACTCAAAAATTGGGCCCGAAAAAAAAACGACAGTGGTACCCCTTACGTTTTTTTTTTTTGGGCGAAAAATTAAGTTTCTCCAATCTTCCCAAAAGTCTGGATTCTGATAGAGGGCCATGAGACTTAGACCTGAGTGCAAAAATGGAGGCTCTAGCCCCTTCCAGAGCTGAGATATCGAAACTCAAAAATTGGGTCCGAAAAAAAAACGACAGTGGTACCCCTTACGTTTTTTTTTTTTGGGCGAAAAATTAAGTTTCTCCAATCTTCCCAAAACTCTGGATTCTGATAGAGGGCCATGAGACTTAGACCTGAGTGCAAAAATGGAGGCTCTAGCCCCTTCCAGAGCTGAGATATCGAAACTCAAAAATTGGGCCCGAAAAAAAAAACGACAGTGGTACCCCTTATGTTTTTTTTTTTTTTGGGCGAAAAATGAAGTTTCTCCAATCTTCCCAAAACTCTGGATTCTGATAGAGGGCCATGAGACTTAGACCTGAGTGCAAAAATGGAGGCTCTAGCCCCTTCCAGAGCTGAGATATCGAAACTCAAAAATTGGGCCTGAAAAAAAAAACGACAGTGGTACCCCTTACGTTTTTTTTTTTGGGCGAAAAATTAAGTTTCTCCAATCTTCCCAAAACTCTGGATTCTGATAGAGGGCCATGAGACTTAGACCTGAGTGCAAAAATGGAGGCTCTAGCCCCTTCCAGAGCTGAGATATCGAAACTCAAAAATTGGGCCCGAAAAAAAAACGACAGTGGTACTCCTTACGCTTTTTTTTTGGGGGCGAAAAATTAAGTTTCTCCAATCTTCCCAAAACTCTGGATTCTGATAGAGGGCCATGAGACTTAGACCTGAGTGCAAAAATGGAGGCTCTAGCCCCTTCCAGAGCTGAGATATCGAAACTCAAAAATTGGGCCCGAAAAAAAAAACGACAGTGGTACCCCTTATGTTTTTTTTTTTTGGGCGAAAAATGAAGTTTCTCCAATCTTCCCAAAAGTCTGGATTCTGATAGAGGGCCATGAGACTTAGACCTGAGTGCAAAAATGGAGGCTCTAGCCCCTTCCAGAGCTGAGATATCGAAACTCAAAAATTGGGCCCGAAAAAAAAAACGACAGTGGTACCCCTTACGTTTTTTTTTTTTGGGCGAAAAATTAAGTTTCTCCAATCTTCCCAAAACTCTGGATTCTGATAGAGGGCCATGAGACTTAGACCTGAGTGCAAAAATGGAGGCTCTAGCCCCTTCCAGAGCTGAGATATCGAAACTCAAAAATTGGGCCCGAAAAAAAAACGACAGTGGTACCCCTTACGTTTTTTTTTTTTGGGCGAAAAATTAAGTTTCTCCAATCTTCCCAAAACTCTGGATTCTGATAGAGGGCCATGAGACTTAGACCTGAGTGCAAAAATGGAGGCTCTAGCCCCTTCCAGAGCTGAGATATCGAAACTCAAAAATTGGGCCCGAAAAAAAAACGACAGTGGTACCCCTTACGTTTTTTTTTTTGGGCGAAAAATTAAGTTTCTCCAATCTTCCCAAAACTCTGGATTCTGATAGAGGGCCATGAGACTTAGACCTGAGTGCAAAAATGGAGGCTCTAGCCCCTTCCAGAGCTGAGATATCGAAACTCAAAAATTGGGCCCGAAAAAAAAAACGACAGTGGTACCCCTTATGTTTTTTTTTTTTGGGCGAAAAATTAAGTTTCTCCAATCTTCCCAAAACTCTGGATTCTGATAGAGGGCCATGAGACTTAGACCTGAGTGCAAAAATGGAGGCTCTAGCCCCTTCCAGAGCTGAGATATCGAAACTCAAAAATTGGGCCCGAAAAAAAAACGACAGTGGTACCCCTTACGTTTTTTTTTTTTGGGCGAAAAATTAAGTTTCTCCAATCTTCCCAAAAGTCTGGATTCTGATAGAGGGCCATGAGACTTAGACCTGAGTGCAAAAATGGAGGCTCTAGCCCCTTCCAGAGCTGAGATATCGAAACTCAAAAATTGGGTCCGAAAAAAAAACGACAGTGGTACCCCTTACGTTTTTTTTTTTTGGGCGAAAAATTAAGTTTCTCCAATCTTCCCAAAACTCTGGATTCTGATAGAGGGCCATGAGACTTAGACCTGAGTGCAAAAATGGAGGCTCTAGCCCCTTCCAGAGCTGAGATATCGAAACTCAAAAATTGGGCCCGAAAAAAAAAACGACAGTGGTACCCCTTATGTTTTTTTTTTTTTTTGGGCGAAAAATGAAGTTTCTCCAATCTTCCCAAAACTCTGGATTCTGATAGAGGGCCATGAGACTTAGACCTGAGTGCAAAAATGGAGGCTCTAGCCCCTTCCAGAGCTGAGATATCGAAACTCAAAAATTGGGCCTGAAAAAAAAAACGACAGTGGTACCCCTTACGTTTTTTTTTTTGGGCGAAAAATTAAGTTTCTCCAATCTTCCCAAAACTCTGGATTCTGATAGAGGGCCATGAGACTTAGACCTGAGTGCAAAAATGGAGGCTCTAGCCCCTTCCAGAGCTGAGATATCGAAACTCAAAAATTGGGCCCGAAAAAAAAACGACAGTGGTACCCTTACGTTTTTTTTTTTTGGGCGAAAAATTAAGTTTCTCCAATCTTCCCAAAACTCTGGATTCTGATAGAGGGCCATGAGACTTAGACCTGAGTGCAAAAATGGAGGCTCTAGCCCCTTCCAGAGCTGAGATATCGAAACTCAAAAATTGGGCCCGAAAAAAAAACGACAGTGGTACTCCTTACGCTTTTTTTTTTTGGGCGAAAAATTAAGTTTCTCCAATCTTCCCAAAACTCTGGATTCTGATAGAGGGCCATGAGACTTAGACCTGAGTGCAAAAATGGAGGCTCTAGCCCCTTCCAGAGCTGAGATATCGAAACTCAAAAATTGGGCCCGAAAAAAAAAACGACAGTGGTACCCCTTATGTTTTTTTTTTTTGGGCGAAAAATGAAGTTTCTCCAATCTTCCCAAAAGTCTGGATTCTGATAGAGGGCCATGAGACTTAGACCTGAGTGCAAAAATGGAGGCTCTAGCCCCTTCCAGAGCTGAGATATCGAAACTCAAAAATTGGGCCCGAAAAAAAAAACGACAGTGGTACCCCTTATGTTTGTTTTTTTTGGGCGAAAAATGAAGTTTCTCCAATCTTCCCAAAACTCTGGATTCTGATAGAGGGCCATGAGACTTAGACCTGAGTGCAAAAATGGAGGCTCTAGCCCCTTCCAGAGCTGAGATATCGAAACTCAAAAATTGGGCCCGAAAAAAAAAACGACAGTGGTACCCCTTACGTTTTTTTTTTTTGGGCGAAAAATTAAATTTCTCCAATCTTCCCAAAACTCTGGATTCTGATAGAGGGCCATGAGACTTAGACCTGAGTGCAAAAATGGAGGCTCTAGCCCCTTCCAGAGCTGAGATATCGAAACTCAAAAATTGGGCCCGAAAAAAAAACGACAGTGGTACCCCTTATGTTTTTTTTTTTTTGGGCGAAAAATGAAGTTTCTCCAATCTTCCCAAAAGTCTGGATTCTGATAGAGGGCCATGAGACTTAGACCTGAGTGCAAAAATGGAGGCTCTAGCCCCTTCCAGAGCTGGGATATCGAAACTCAAAAATTGGGCTCGAAAAAAAAAACGACAGTGGTACCCCTTACGTTTTTTTTTTTTGGGCGAAAAATGAAGTTTCTCCAATCTTCCCAAAACTCTGGATTCTGATAGAGGGCCATGAGACTTAGACCTGAGTGCAAAAATGGAGGCTCTAGCCCCTTCCAGAGCTGAGATATCGAAACTCAAAAATTGGGCCCGAAAAAAAACGACAGTGGTACCCCTTACGTTTTTTTTTTTTGGGCGAAAAATTAAGTTTCTCCAATCTTCCCAAAACTCTGGATTCTGATAGAGGGCCATGAGACTTAGACCTGAGTGCAAAAATGGAGGCTCTAGCCCCTTCCAGAGCTGAGATATCGAAACTCAAAAATTGGGCCCGAAAAAAAAACGACAGTGGTACCCTTACGTTTTTTTTTTTTGGGCGAAAAATTAAGTTTCTCCAATCTTCCCAAAACTCTGGATTCTGATAGAGGGCCATGAGACTTAGACCTGAGTGCAAAAATGGAGGCTCTAGCCCCTTCCAGAGCTGAGATATCGAAACTCAAAAATTGGGCCCGAAAAAAAAACGACAGTGGTACTCCTTACGCTTTTTTTTTTTGGGCGAAAAATTAAGTTTCTCCAATCTTCCCAAAACTCTGGATTCTGATAGAGGGCCATGAGACTTAGACCTGAGTGCAAAAATGGAGGCTCTAGCCCCTTCCAGAGCTGAGATATCGAAACTCAAAAATTGGGCCCGAAAAAAAAACGACAGTGGTACCCCTTATGTTTTTTTTTTTTTGGGCGAAAAATTAAGTTTCTCCAATCTTCCCAAAACTCTGGATTCTGATAGAGGGCCATGAGACTTAGACCTGAGTGCAAAAATGGAGGCTCTAGCCCCTTCCAGAGCTGAGATATCGAAACTCAAAAATTGGGCCCGAAAAAAAAAACGACAGTGGTACCCCTTACGTTTTTTTTTTTTGGGCGAAAAATGAAGTTTCTCCAATCTTCCCAAAACTCTGGATTCTGAAAGAGGGCCATGAGACTTAGACCTGAGTGCAAAAATGGATGCTCTAGCCCCTTCCAGAGCTGAGATATCGAAACTCAAAAATTGGGTCCGAAAAAAAAAAAACGACAGTGGTACCCCTTACGTTTTTTTTTTTTGGGCGAAAAATTAAGTTTCTCCAATCTTCCCAAAACTCTGGATTCTGATAGAGGGCCATGAGACTTAGACCTGAGTGCAAAAAAGGAGGCTCTAGCCCCTTCCAGAGCTGAGATATCGAAACTCAAAAATTGGGCCCGAAAAAAAAACGACAGTGGTACCCCTTACGTTTTTTTTTTTTGGGCGAAAAATGAAGTTTCTCCAATCTTCCCAAAACTCTGGATTCTGAAAGAGGGCCATGAGACTTAGACCTGAGTGCAAAAATGGAGGCTCTAGCCCCTTCCAGAGCTGAGATATCGAAACTCAAAAATTGGGTCCGAAAAAAAAAAAACGACAGTGGTACCCCTTACGTTTTTTTTTTTTTGGGCGAAAAATTAAGTTTCTCCAATCTTCCCAAAACTCTGGATTCTGATAGAGGGCCATGAGACTTAGACCTGAGTGCAAAAATGGAGGCTCTAGCCCCTTCCAGAGCTGAGATATCGAAACTCAAAAATTGGGTCCGAAAAAAAAACGACAGTGGTACCCCTTACGTTTTTTTTTTTGGGCGAAAAATTAAGTTTCTCCAATCTTCCCAAAACTCTGGATTCTGATAGAGGGCCATGAGACTTAGACCTGAGTGCAAAAATGGAGGCTCTAGCCCCTTCCAGAGCTGAGATATCGAAACTCAAAAATTGGGCCCGAAAAAAAAACGACAGTGGTACCCCTTACGTTTTTTTTTTTTGGGCGAAAAATGAAGTTTCTCCAATCTTCCCAAAACTCTGGATTCTGAAAGAGGGCCATGAGACTTAGACCTGAGTGCAAAAATGGAGGCTCTAGCCCCTTCCAGAGCTGAGATATCGAAACTCAAAAATTGGGTCCGAAAAAAAAAAAACGACAGTGGTACCCCTTACGTTTTTTTTTTTTGGGCGAAAAATTAAGTTTCTCCAATCTTCCCAAAACTCTGGATTCTGATAGAGGGCCATGAGACTTAGACCTGAGTGCAAAAATGGAGGCTCTAGCCCCTTCCAGAGCTGAGATATCGAAACTCAAAAATTGGGTCCGAAAAAAAAACGACAGTGGTACCCCTTACGTTTTTTTTTTTGGGCGAAAAATTAAGTTTCTCCAATCTTCCCAAAACTCCGGATTCTGATAGAGGGCCATGAGACTTAGACCTGAGTGCAAAAATGGAGGCTCTAGCCCCTTCCAGAGCTGAGATATCGAAACTCAAAAATTGGGCCCGAAAAAAAAAACGACAGTGGTACCCCTTACGTTTTTTTTTTTGGGCGAAAAATTAAGTTTCTCCAATCTTCCCAAAACTCTGGATTCTGATAGAGGGCCATGAGACTTAGACCTGAGTGCAAAAATGGAGTCTCTAGCCCCTTCCAGAGCTGAGATATCGAAACTCAAAAATTGGGTCCGAAAAAAAAACGACAGTGGTACCCCTTACGTTTTTTTTTTTGGGCGAAAAATGAAGTTTCTCCAATCTTCCCAAAACTCTGGATTCTGATAGAGGGCCATGAGACTTAGACCTGAGTGCAAAAATGGAGTCTCTAGCCCCTTCCAGAGCTGAGATATCGAAACTCAAAAATTGGGTCCGAAAAAAAAACGACAGTGGTACCCCTTACGTTTTTTTTTTTGGGCGAAAAATGAAGTTTCTCCAATCTTCCCAAAACTCTGGATTCTGATAGAGGGCCATGAGACTTAGACCTGAGTGCAAAAATGGAGGCTCTAGCCCCTTCCAGAGCTGAGATATCGAAACTCAAAAATTGGGCCCGAAAAAAAAACGACAGTGGTACCCCTTATGTTTTTTTTTTTTGGGCGAAAAATTAAGTTTCTCCAATCTTCCCAAAACTCTGGATTCTGATAGAGGGCCATGAGACTTAGACCTGAGTGCAAAAATGGAGGCTCTAGCCCCTTCCAGAGCTGAGATATCGAAACTCAAAAATTGGGCCCGAAAAAAAAACGACAGTGGTACCCCTTACGTTTTTTTTTTTGGGGCGAAAAATTAAGTTTCTCCAATCTTCCCAAAACTCTGGATTCTGATAGAGGGCAATGAGACTTAGACCTGAGTGCAAAAATGGAGGCTCTAGCCCCTTCCAGAGCTGAGATATCGAAACTCAAAAATTGGGCCCGAAAAAAAAAACGACAGTGGTACCCCTTATGTTTTTTTTTTTTTTGGGCGAAAAATGAAGTTTCTCCAATCTTCCCAAAACTCTGGATTCTGATAGAGGGCCATGAGACTTAGACCTGAGTGCAAAAATGGAGGCTCTAGCCCCTTCCAGAGCTGAGATATCGAAACTCAAAAATTGGGCCTGAAAAAAAAAACGACAGTGGTACCCCTTACGTTTTTTTTTTTGGGCGAAAAATTAAGTTTCTCCAATCTTCCCAAAACTCTGGATTCTGATAGAGGGCCATGAGACTTAGACCTGAGTGCAAAAATGGAGGCTCTAGCCCCTTCCATAGCTGAGATATCGAAACTCAAAAATTGGGCCCGAAAAAAAAACGACAGTGGTACCCCTTACGTTTTTTTTTTGGGCGAAAAATTAAATTTCTCCAATCTTCCCAAAACTCTGGATTCTGATAGAGGGCCATGAGACTTAGACCTGAGTGCAAAAATGGAGGCTTTAGCCCCTTCCAGAGCTGAGATATCGAAACTCAAAAATTGGGCCCAAAAAAAAAACGACAGTGGTACCCCTTATGTTTTTTTTTTTTTGGGCGAAAAATGAAGTTTCTCCAATCTTCCCAAAACTCTGGATTCTGATAGAGGGCCATGAGACTTAGACCTGAGTGCAAAAATGGAGGCTCTAGCCCCTTCCAGAGCTGAGATATCGAAACTCAAAAATTGGGCCTGAAAAAAAAAACGACAGTGGTACCCCTTACGTTTTTTTTTTTGGGCGAAAAATTAAGTTTCTCCAATCTTCCCAAAACTCTGGATTCTGATAGAGGGCCATGAGACTTAGACCTGAGTGCAAAAATGGAGGCTCTAGCCCCTTCCATAGCTGAGATATCGAAACTCAAAAATTGGGCCCGAAAAAAAAACGACAGTGGTACCCCTTACGTTTTTTTTTTTGGGCGAAAAATTAAATTTCTCCAATCTTCCCAAAACTCTGGATTCTGATAGAGGGCCATGAGACTTAGACCTGAGTGCAAAAATGGAGGCTCTAGCCCCTTCCAGAGCTGAGATATCGAAACTCAAAAATTGGGCCCAAAAAAAAAACGACAGTGGTACCCCTTATGTTTTTTTTTTTTGGGCGAAAAATGAAGTTTCTCCAATCTTCCCAAAAGTCTGGATTCTGATAGAGGGCCATGAGACTTAGACCTGAGTGCAAAAATGGAGGCTCTAGCCCCTTCCAGAGCTGAGATATCGAAACTCAAAAATTGGGCCCGAAAAAAAAAAACGACAGTGGTACCCCTTACGTTTTTTTTTTTTGGGCGAAAAATTAAGTTTCTCCAATCTTCCCAAAACTCTGGATTCTGATAGAGGGCCATGAGACTTAGACCTGAGTGCAAAAATGGAGGCTCTAGCCCCTTCCAGAGCTGAGATATCGAAACTCAAAAATTGGGCCCGAAAAAAAAACGACAGTGGTACCCCTTATGTTTTTTTTTTTTTTGGGGCGAAAAATTAAGTTTCTCCAATCTTCCCAAAACTCTGGATTCTGATAGAGGGCCATGAGACCTAGACCTGAGTGCAAAAATGGAGGCTCTAGCCCCTTCCAGAGCTGAGATATCGAAACTCAAAAATTGGGTCCGAAAAAAAAACGACAGTGGTACCCCTTACGTTTTTTTTTTTGGGGCAAAAAATTAAGTTTCTCCAATCGTCCCAAAACTCTGGATTCTGATAGAGGGCCATGAGACTTAGACCTGAGTGCAAAAATGGAGGCTCTAGCCCCTTCCAGAGCTGAGATATCGAAACTCAAAAATTGGGCCCGAAAAAAAAAACGACAGTGGTACCCCTTACGTTTTTTTTTTTTTGGGCGAAAAATTAAGTTTCTCCAATCTTCCCAAAAGTCTGGATTCTGATAGAGGGCCATGAGACTTAGACCTGAGTGCAAAAATGGAGGCTCTAGCCCCTTCCAGAGCTGAGATATCGAAACTCAAAAATTGGGCCCGAAAAAAAAACGACAGTGGTACCCTTACGTTTTTTTTTTTTGGGCGAAAAATTAAGTTTCTCCAATCTTCCCAAAACTCTGGATTCTGATAGAGGGCCATGAGACTTAGACCTGAGTGCAAAAATGGAGGCTCTAGCCCCTTCCAGAGCTGAGATATCGAAACTCAAAAATTGGGCCCGAAAAAAAAACGACAGTGGTACCCTTACGTTTTTTTTTTTTGGGCGAAAAATTAAGTTTCTCCAATCTTCCCAAAACTCTGGATTCTGATAGAGGGCCATGAGACTTAGACCTGAGTGCAAAAATGGAGGCTCTAGCCCCTTCCATAGCTGAGATATCGAAACTCAAAAATTGGGCCCGAAAAAAAAACGACAGTGGTACCCCTTACGTTTTTTTTTTTGGGCGAAAAATTAAATTTCTCCAATCTTCCCAAAACTCTGGATTCTGATAGAGGGCCATGAGACTTAGACCTGAGTGCAAAAATGGAGGCTCTAGCCCCTTCCAGAGCTGAGATATCGAAACTCAAAAATTGGGCCCAAAAAAAAAACGACAGTGGTACCCCTTATGTTTTTTTTTTTTTGGGCGAAAAATGAAGTTTCTCCAATCTTCCCAAAAGTCTGGATTCTGATAGAGGGCCATGAGACTTAGACCTGAGTGCAAAAATGGAGGCTCTAGCCCCTTCCAGAGCTGAGATATCGAAACTCAAAAATTGGGCCCGAAAAAAAAAACGACAGTGGTACCCCTTACGTTTTTTTTTTTTGGGCGAAAAATTAAGTTTCTCCAATCTTCCCAAAACTCTGGATTCTGATAGAGGGCCATGAGACTTAGACCTGAGTGCAAAAATGGAGGCTCTAGCCCCTTCCAGAGCTGAGATATCGAAACTCAAAAATTGGGCCCGAAAAAAAAACGACAGTGGTACCCCTTATGTTTTTTTTTTTTTGGGGCGAAAAATTAAGTTTCTCCAATCTTCCCAAAACTCTGGATTCTGATAGAGGGCCATGAGACCTAGACCTGAGTGCAAAAATGGAGGCTCTAGCCCCTTCCAGAGCTGAGATATCGAAACTCAAAAATTGGGTCCGAAAAAAAAACGACAGTGGTACCCCTTACGTTTTTTTTTTTTGGGCGAAAAATTAAGTTTCTCCAATCGTCCCAAAACTCTGGATTCTGATAGAGGGCCATGAGACTTAGACCTGAGTGCAAAAATGGAGGCTCTAGCCCCTTCCAGAGCTGAGATATCGAAACTCAAAAATTGGGCCCGAAAAAAAAAACGACAGTGGTACCCCTTACGTTTTTTTTTTTTGGGCGAAAAATTAAGTTTCTCCAATCTTCCCAAAAGTCTGGATTCTGATAGAGGGCCATGAGACTTAGACCTGAGTGCAAAAATGGAGGCTCTAGCCCCTTCCAGAGCTGAGATATCGAAACTCAAAAATTGGGTCCGAAAAAAAAACGACAGTGGTACCCCTTACGTTTTTTTTTTTTTGGGCGAAAAATTAAATTTCTCCAATCTTCCCAAAACTCTGGATTCTGATAGAGGGCCATGAGACTTAGACCTGAGTGCAAAAATGGAGGCTCTAGCCCCTTCCAGAGCTGAGATATCGAAACTCAAAAATTGGGCCCAAAAAAAAAACGACAGTGGACCCCTATATGTTTTGTTTTTTTTGGGCGAAAAATGAAGTTTCTCCAATCTTCCCAAAAGTCTGGATTCTGATAGAGGGCCATGAGACTTAGACCTGAGTGCAAAAATGGAGGCTCTAGCCCCTTCCAGAGCTGAGATATCGAAACTCAAAAATTGGGCCCGAAAAAAAAACGACAGTGGTACCCCTTACGTTTTTTTTTTTTTGGGCGAAAAATTAAGTTTCTCCAATCTTCCCAAAACTCTGGATTCTGATAGAGGGCCATGGGACTTAGACCTGAGTGCAAAAATGGAGGCTCTAGCCCCTTCCAGAGCTGAGATATCGAAACTCAAAAATTGGGCCCGAAAAAAAAACGACAGTGGTACCCCTTATGTTTTTTTTTTTTTGGGCGAAAAATTAAGTTTCTCCAATCTTCCCAAAACTCTGGATTCTGATAGAGGGCCATGAGACTTAGACCTGAGTGCAAAAATGGAGGCTCTAGCCCCTTCCAGAGCTGAGATATCGAAACTCAAAAATTGGGCCCGAAAAAAAAAACGACAGTGGTACCCCTTACGTTTTTTTTTTTTGGGCGAAAAATTAAATTTCTCCAATCTTCCCAAAACTCTGGATTCTGATAGAGGGCCATGAGACTTAGACCTGAGTGCAAAAATGGAGGCTCTAACCCCTTCCAGAGCTGAGATATCGAAACTCAAAAATTGGGCCCGAAAAAAAAACGACAGTGGTACCCCTTACGTTTTTTTTTTTTGGGCGAAAAATTAAATTTCTCCAATCTTCCCAAAACTCTGGATTCTGATAGAGGGCCATGAGACTTAGACCTGAGTGCAAAAATGGAGGCTCTAGCCCCTTCCAGAGCTGAGATATCGAAACTCAAAAATTGGGCCCAAAAAAAAAACGACAGTGGTACCCCTTATGTTTTTTTTTTTTTTGGGCGAAAAATGAAGTTTCTCCAATCTTCCCAAAAGTCTGGATTCTGATAGAGGGCCATGAGACTTAGACCTGAGTGCAAAAATGGAGGCTCTAGCCCCTTCCAGAGCTGAGATATCGAAACTCAAAAATTGGGCCCGAAAAAAAAACGACAGTGGTACCCCTTACGTTTTTTTTTTTTTGGGCGAAAAATTAAGTTTCTCCAATCTTCCCAAAACTCTGGATTCTGATAGAGGGCCATGAGACTTAGACCTGAGTGCAAAAATGGAGGCTCTAGACCCTTCCAGAGCTGAGATATCGAAACTCAAAAATTGGGCCCGAAAAAAAAACGACAGTGGTACCCCTTATGTTTTTTTTTTTTTGGGGCGAAAAATGAAGTTTCTCCAATCTTCCCAAAACTCTGGATTCTGATAGAGGGCCATGAGACTTAGACCTGAGTGCAAAAATGGAGGCTCTAGCCCCTTCCAGAGCTGAGATATCGAAACTCAAAAATTGGGCCCGAAAAAAAAACGACAGTGGTACCCCTTATGTTTTTTTTTTTTTGGGCGAAAAATGAAGTTTCTCCAATCTTCCCAAAACTCTGGATTCTGATAGAGGGCCATGAGACTTAGACCTGAGTGCAAAAATGGAGGCTCTAGCCCCTTCCAGAGCTGAGATATCGAAACTCAAAAATTGGGCCCGAAAAAAAAACGACAGTGGTACCCCTTACGTTTTTTTTTTTTTGGGCGAAAAATGAAGTTTCTCCAATCTTCCCAAAACTCTGGATTCTGATAGAGGGCCATGAGACTTAGACCTGAGTGCAAAAATGGAGGCTCTAGCCCCTTCCAGAGCTGAGATATCGAAACTCAAAAATTGGGCCCGAAAAAAAAACGACAGTGGTACCCCTTACGTTTTTTTTTTTTGGGCGAAAAATTAAGTTTCTCCAATCTTCCCAAAACTCTGGATTCTGATAGAGGGCCATGAGACTTAGACCTGAGTGCAAAAATGGAGGCTCTAGCCCCTTCCAGAGCTGAGATGTCGAAACTCAAAAATTGGGCCCGAAAAAAAAACGACAGTGGTACCCCTTATGTTTTTTTTTTTTTTGGGCGAAAAATTAAGTTTCTCCAATCTTCCCAAAACTCTGGATTCTGATAGAGGGCCATGAGACTTAGACCTGAGTGCAAAAATGGAGGCTCTAGCCCCTTCCAGAGCTGAGATATCGAAACTCAAAAATTGGGCCCGAAAAAAAAACGACAGTGGTACCCCTTACGTTTTTTTTTTTTGGGCGAAAAATTAAGTATCCCCAATCTTCTCAAAACTGTGGATTCTGATAGAGGGCCATGAGACTTAGACCTGAGTGCAAAAACGGAGGCTCTAGACCCTTCCAGAGCTGAAATATCGAAACTCAAAAATTCGGCCCGAAAAAAAAAACGACAGTGGTACCCCTTACTTTTTTTTTTTTTTTCGGTCGAAAAATTAAGTTTCTCCAATCTTCCCAAAACTCTGGATTCTGATAGATGGCCATGAGACTTAGACCTGAGTGCAAAAATGGAGGCTCTAGCCCCTTCTAGAGCTGAGATATCGAAACTCAAAAATTGGGCCGGAAAAAAAAACGACAGTGGTACCCCTTATGTTTTTTTTTTTTTGGGGCGAAAAATTAAGTTTCTCCAATCTTCCCAAAACTCTGGATTCTGATAGAGGGCCATGAGACTTAGACCTGAGTGCAAAAATGGAGGCTCTAGCCCCTCCAGAGCTGAGATATCGAAACTCAAAAATTGGGTCCGAAAAAAAAACGACAGTGGTACCCCTTACGTTTTTTTTTTTTGGGCAAAAAATTAAGTTTCTCCAATCGTCCCAAAACTCTGGATTCTGATAGAGGGCCATGAGACTTAGACCTGAGTGCAAAAATGGAGGCTCTAGCCCCTTCCAGAGCTGAGATATCGAAACTCAAAAATTGGGCCCGAAAAAAAAAACGACAGTGGTACCCCTTACGTTTTTTTTTTTTGGGCGAAAAATTAAGTTTCTCCAATCTTCCCAAAAGTCTGGATTCTGATAGAGGGCCATGAGACTTAGACCTGAGTGCAAAAATGGAGGCTCTAGCCCCTTCCAGAGCTGAGATATCGAAACTCAAAAATTGGGTCCGAAAAAAAAACGACAGTGGTACCCCTTACGTTTTTTTTTTTTGGGCGAAAAATTAAGTTTCTCCAATCTTCCCAAAACTCTGGATTCTGATAGAGGGCCATGAGACTTAGACCTGAGTGCAAAAATGGAGGCTCTAGCCCCTTCCAGAGCTGAGATATCGAAACTCAAAAATTGGGCCCGAAAAAAAAACGACAGTGGTACCCCTTACGTTTTTTTTTTTTTGGGCGAAAAATTAAATTTCTCCAATCTTCCCAAAACTCTGGATTCTGATAGAGGGCCATGAGACTTAGACCTGAGTGCAAAAATGGAGGCTCTAACCCCTTCCAAAGCTGAGATATCGAAACTCAAAAATTGGGCCCAAAAAAAAAACGACAGTGGTACCCCTTATGTTTTTTTTTTTTGGGCGAAAAATGAAGTTTCTCCAATCTTCCCAAAAGTCTGGATTCTGATAGAGGGCCATGAGACTTAGACCTGAGTGCAAAAATGGAGGCTCTAGCCCCTTCCAGAGCTGAGATATCGAAACTCAAAAATTGGGCCCGAAAAAAAAACGACAGTGGTACCCCTTACGTTTTTTTTTTTGGGGCGAAAAATTAAGTTTCTCCAATCTTCCCAAAACTCTGGATTCTGATAGAGGGCCATGAGACTTAGACCTGAGTGCAAAAATGGAGGCTCTAGCCCCTTCCAGAGCTGAGATATCGAAACTCAAAAATTGGGCCCGAAAAAAAAACGACAGTGGTACCCCTTATGTTTTTTTTTTTTGGGCGAAAAATGAAGTTTCTCCAATCTTCCCAAAACTCTGGATTCTGATAGAGGGCCATGAGACTTAGACCTGAGTGCAAAAATGGAGGCTCTAGCCCCTTCCAGAGCTGAGATATCGAAACTCAAAAATTGGGCCCGAAAAAAAAACGACAGTGGTACCCCTTACGTTTTTTTTTTTTGGGCGAAAAATGAAGTTTCTCCAATCTTCCCAAAACTCTGGATTCTGATAGAGGGCCATGAGACTTAGACCTGAGTGCAAAAATGGAGGCTCTAGCCCCTTCCAGAGCTGAGATATCGAAACTCAAAAATTGGGCCCGAAAAAAAAACGACAGTGGTACCCCTTACGTTTTTTTTTTTTGGGCGAAAAATTAAGTTTCTCCAATCTTCCCAAAACTCTGGATTCTGATAGAGGGCCATGAGACTTAGACCTGAGTGCAAAAATGGAGGCTCTAGCCCCTTCCAGAGCTGAGATGTCGAAACTCAAAAATTGGGCCCGAAAAAAAACCGACAGTGGTACCCCTTATGTTTTTTTTTTTTTTGGGCGAAAAATTAAGTTTCTCCAATCTTCCCAAAACTCTGGATTCTGATAGAGGGCCATGAGACTTAGACATGAGTGCAAAAATGGAGGCTCTAGCCCCTTCCAGAGCTGAGATATCGAAACTCAAAAATTGGGCCCGAAAAAAAAACGACAGTGGTACCCCTTACGTTTTTTTTTTTTGGGCGAAAAATTAAGTATCCCCAATCTTTTAAAAACTGTGGATTCTGATAGAGGGCCATGAGACTTAGACCTGAGTGCAAAAACGGAGGCTCTAGACCCTTCCAGAGCTGAAATATCGAAACTCAAAAATTCGGCCCGAAAAAAAAAACGACAGTGGTACCCCTTACGTTTTTTTTTTTTTCGGGCGAAAAATTAAGTTTCTCCAATCTTCCCAAAACTCTGGATTCTGATAGATGGCCATGAGACTTAGACCTGAGTGCAAAAATGGAGGCTCTAGCCCCTTCCAGAGCTGAGATATCGAAACTCAAAAATTGGGCCGGAAAAAAAAACGACAGTGGTACCCCTTATGTTTTTTTTTTTGGGGCGAAAAATTAAGTTTCTCCAATCTTCCCAAAACTCTGGATTCTGATAGAGGGCCATGAGACTTAGACCTGAGTTCAAAAATGGAGGCTCTAGCCCCTTCCAGAGCTGAGATATCGAAACTCAAAAATTGGGTCCGAAAAAAAAACGACAGTGGTACCCCTTACGTTTTTTTTTTTTGGGCAAAAAATTAAGTTTCTCCAATCGTCCCAAAACTCTGGATTCTGATAGAGGGCCATGAGACTTAGACCTGAGTGCAAAAATGGAGGCTCTAGCCCCTTCCAGAGCTGAGATATCGAAACTCAAAAATTGGGCCCGAAAAAAAAAACGACAGTGGTACCCCTTACGTTTTTTTTTTTTGGGCGAAAAATTAAGTTTCTCCAATCTTCCCAAAAGTCTGGATTCTGATAGAGGGCCATGAGACTTAGACCTGAGTGCAAAAATGGAGGCTCTAGCCCCTTCCAGAGCTGAGATATCGAAACTCAAAAATTGGGTCCGAAAAAAAAACGACAGTGGTACCCCTTACGTTTTTTTTTTTTGGGCGAAAAATTAAGTTTCTCCAATCTTCCCAAAACTCTGGATTCTGATAGAGGGCCATGAGACTTAGACCTGAGTGCAAAAATGGAGGCTCTAGCCCCTTCCAGAGCTGAGATATCGAAACTCAAAAATTGGGCCCGAAAAAAAAAAACGACAGTGGTACCCCTTATGTTTTTTTTTTTTTTGGGCGAAAAATTAAGTTTCTCCAATCTTCCCAAAAGTCTGGATTCTGATAGAGGGCCATGAGACTTAGACCTGAGTGCAAAAATGGAGGCTCTAGCCCCTTCCAGAGCTGAGATATCGAAACTCAAAAATTGGGTCCGAAAAAAAAACGACAGTGGTACCCCTTACGTTTTTTTTTTTTGGGCGAAAAATTAAGTTTCTCCAATCTTCCCAAAACTCTGGATTCTGATAGAGGGCCATGAGACTTAGACCTGAGTGCAAAAATGGAGGCTCTAGCCCCTTCCAGAGCTGAGATATCGAAACTCAAAAATTGGGCCCGAAAAAAAAAAACGACAGTGGTACCCCTTATGTTTTTTTTTTTTTTGGGCGAAAAATGAAGTTTCTCCAATCTTCCCAAAAGTCTGGATTCTGATAGAGGGCCATGAGACTTAGACTTGAGTGCAAAAATGGAGGCTCTAGCCCCTTCCAGAGCTGAGATATCGAAACTCAAAAATTGGGCCCGAAAAAAAAACGACAGTGGTACCCCTTACGTTTTTTTTTTTGGGCAAAAAATTAAGTTTCTCCAATCTTCCCAAAACTCTGGATTCTGATAGAGGGCCATGAGACTTAGACCTGAGTGCAAAAATGGAGGCTCTAGCCCCTTCCAGAGCTGAGATATCGAAACTCAAAAATTGGGCCCGAAAAAAAAACGACAGTGGTACCCCTTATGTTTTTTTTTTTTTGGGCGAAAAATGAAGTTTCTCCAATCTTCCCAAAACTCTGGATTCTGATAGAGGGCCATGAGACTTAGACCTGAGTGCAAAAATGGAGGCTCTAGCCCCTTCCAGAGCTGAGATATCGAAACTCAAAAATTGGGCCTGAAAAAAAAACGACAGTGGTACCCCTTACGTTTTTTTTTTTGGGCGAAAAATTAAGTTTCTCCAATCTTCCCAAAACTCTGGATTCTGATAGAGGGCCATGAGACTTAGACCTGAGTGCAAAAATGGAGGCTCTAGCCCCTTCCAGAGCTGAGATATCGAAACTCAAAAATTGGGCCCGAAAAAAAAACGACAGTGGTACCCCTTATGTTTTTTTTTTTTTGGGCGAAAAATTAAGTTTCTCCAATCTTCCCAAAACTCTGGATTCTGATAGAGGGCCATGAGACTTAGACCTGAGTGCAAAAATGGAGGCTCTAGCCCCTTCCAGAGCTGAGATATCGAAACTCAAAAATTGGGCCCGAAAAAAAAATGACAGTGGTACCCCTTACGTTTTTTTTTTTTTGGGCGAAAAATGAAGTTTCTCCAATCTTCCCAAAACTATGGATTCTGATAGAGGGCCATGAGACTTAGACCTGAGTGCAAAAATGGAGGCTCTAGCCCCTTCCAGAGCTGAGATATCGAAACTCAAAAATTGGGCCCGAAAAAAAAACGACAGTGGTACCCCTTACGGTTTTTTTTTTTGGGCGAAAAATGAAGTTTCTCCAATCTTCCCAAAACTCTGGATTCTGATAGAGGGCCATGAGACTTAGACCTGAGTGCAAAAATGGAGGCTCTAGCCCCTTCCAGAGCTGAGATATCGAAACTCAAAAATTGGGCCCGAAAAAAAAACGACAGTGGTACCCCTTACGGTTTTTTTTTTGGGGCGAAAAATTAAATTTCTCCAATCTTCCCAAAACTCTGGATTCTGATAGAGGGCCATGAGACTTAGACCTAAGTGCAAAAATGGAGGCTCTAGCCCCTTCCAGAGCTGAGATATCGAAACTCAAAAATTGGGCCCGAAAAAAAAAACGACAGTGGTACCCCTTATGTTTTTTTTTTTTTGGGCGAAAAATGAAGTTTCTCCAATCTTCCCAAAAGTCTGGATTCTGATAGAGGGCCATGAGACTTAGACCTGAGTGCAAAAATGGAGGCTCTAGCCCCTTCCAGAGCTGAGATATCGAAACTCAAAAATTGGGCCCGAAAAAAAAACGACAGTGGTACCCCTTACGGTTTTTTTTTTTGGGCGAAAAATGAAGTTTCTCCAATCTTCCCAAAACTCTGGATTCTGATAGAGGGCCATGAGACTTAGACCTGAGTGCAAAAATGGAGGCTCTAGCCCCTTCCAGAGCTGAGATATCGAAACTCAAAAATTGGGCCCGAAAAAAAAAACGACAGTGGTACCCCTTATGTTTGTTTTTTTTGGGCGAAAAATGAAGTTTCTCCAATCTTCCCAAAACTCTGGATTCTGATAGAGGGCCATGAGACTTAGACCTGAGTGCAAAAATGGAGGCTCTAGCCCCTTCCAGAGCTGAGATATCGAAACTCAAAAATTGGGCCCGAAAAAAAAAACGACAGTGGTACCCCTTACGTTTTTTTTTTTGGGCGAAAAATTAAGTTTCTCCAATCTTCCCAAAACTCTGGATTCTGATAGAGGGCCAT
This sequence comes from Pimephales promelas, assembly GCF_988280905.1. Taxonomy (NCBI): domain Eukaryota; kingdom Metazoa; phylum Chordata; class Actinopteri; order Cypriniformes; family Leuciscidae; genus Pimephales; species Pimephales promelas. The sequence continues at coordinate 1,088,904 of NC_142780.1, forward strand.
GAGACTTAGACCTGAGTGCAAAAATGGAGGCTCTAGCCCCTTCCAGAGCTGAGATATCGAAACTCAAAAATTGGGCCCGAAAAAAAAAAACGACAGTGGTACCCCTTACGTTTTTTTTTTTGGGCGAAAAATTAAATTTCTCCAATCTTCCCAAAACTCTGGATTCTGATAGAGGGCCATGAGACTTAGACCTGAGTGCAAAAATGGAGGCTCTAGCCCCTTCCAGAGCTGAGATATCGAAACTCAAAAATTGGGCCCGAAAAAAAAACGACAGTGGTACCCCTTATGTTTTTTTTTTTTTGGGCGAAAAATGAAGTTTCTCCAATCTTCCCAAAAGTCTGGATTCTGATAGAGGGCCATGAGACTTAGACCTGAGTGCAAAAATGGAGGCTCTAGCCCCTTCCAGAGCTGGGATATCGAAACTCAAAAATTGGGCTCGAAAAAAAAAACGACAGTGGTACCCCTTACGTTTTTTTTTTTTGGGCGAAAAATGAAGTTTCTCCAATCTTCCCAAAACTCTGGATTCTGATAGAGGGCCATGAGACTTAGACCTGAGTGCAAAAATGGAGGCTCTAGCCCCTTCCAGAGCTGAGATATCGAAACTCAAAAATTGGGCCCGAAAAAAAACGACAGTGGTACCCCTTACGTTTTTTTTTTGGGGCGAAAAATTAAGTTTCTCCAATCTTCCCAAAACTCTGGATTCTGATAGAGGGCCATGAGACTTAGACCTGAGTGCAGAAATGGAGGCTCTAGCCCCTTCCAGAGCTGAGATATCGAAACTCTAAAATTGGGCCCGAAAAAAAAACGACAGTGGTACCCCTTACGTTTTTTTTTTTGGGGCGAAAAATTAAGTTTCTCCAATCTTCCCAAAACTCTGGATTCTGATAGAGGGCCATGAGACTTAGACATGAGTGCAAAAATGGAGGCTCTAGCCCCTTCCAGAGTTGAGATATCGAAACTCAAAAATTGGGTCCGAAAAAAAACGACAGTGGTACCCCTTACGTATTTTTTTTTTGGGCGAAAAATTAAATTTCTCCAATCTTCCCAAAACTCTGGATTCTGATAGAGGGCCATGAGACTTAGACCTGAGTGCAAAAATGGAGGCTCTAGCCCCTTCCAGAGCTGAGATATCGAAACTCTAAAATTGGGCCCGAAAAAAAAACGACAGTGGTACCCCTTACGTTTTTTTTTTGGGGCGAAAAATTAAGTTTCTCCAATCTTCCCAAAACTCTGGATTCTGATAGAGGGCCATGAGACTTAGACATGAGTGCAAAAATGGAGGCTCTAGCCCCTTCCAGAGTTGAGATATCGAAACTCAAAAATTGGGTCCGAAAAAAAAACGACAGTGGTACCCCTTACGTTTTTTTTTTTCGGGCGAAAAATTAAGTTTCTCCAATCTTCCCAAAACTCTGGATTCTGATAGAGGGCCATGAGACTTAGACCTGAGTGCAAAAATGGAGGCTCTAGCCCCTTCCAGAGCTGAGATATCGAAACTCAAAAATTGGGCCCGAAAAAAAACGACAGTGGTACCCCTTACGTTTTTTTTTTTGGGCGAAAAATTAAGTTTCTCCAATCTTCCCAAAACTCTGGATTCTGATAGAGGGCCATGAGACTTAGACCTGAGTGCAAAAATGGAGGCTCTAGCCCCTTCCAGAGCTGAGATATCGAAACTCAAAAATTGGGTCCGAAAAAAAAACGACAGTGGTACCCCTTACGTTTTTTTTTTTGGGCGAAAAATTAAGTTTCTCCAATCTTCCCAAAACTCTGGATTCTGATAGAGGGCCATGAGACTTAGACCTGAGTGCAAAAATGGAGGCTCTAGCCCCTTCCAGAGCTGAGATATCGAAACTCAAAAATTGGGCCCGAAAAAAAACGACAGTGGTACCCCTTACGTTTTTTTTTTTTGGGCGAAAAATTAAGTTTCTCCAATCTTCCCAAAACTCTGGATTCTGATAGAGGGCCATGAGACTTAGACCTGAGTGCAAAAATGGAGGCTCTAGCCCCTTCCAGAGCTGAGATATCGAAACTCAAAAATTGGGTCCGAAAAAAAAACGACAGTGGTACCCCTTACGTTTTTTTTTTTGGGCGAAAAATTAAGTTTCTCCAATCTTCCCAAAACTCTGGATTCTGATAGAGGGCCATGAGACTTAGACCTGAGTGCAAAAATGGAGGCTCTAGCCCCTTCCAGAGCTGAGATATCGAAACTCAAAAATTGGGCCCGAAAAAAAACGACAGTGGTACCCCTTACGTTTTTATTTTTTGGGCGAAAAATTAAGTTTCTCCAATCTTCCCAAAACTCTGGATTCTGATAGAGGGCCATGAGACTTAGACATGAGTGCAAAAATGGAGGCTCTAGCCCCTTCCAGAGCTGAGATATCGAAACTCAAAAATTGGGCCCGAAAAAAAAACGACAGTGGTACCCCTTACGTTTTTTTTTTTCGGCGAAAAATTAAGTTTCTCCAATCTTCCCAAAACTCTGGATTCTGATAGAGGGCCATGAGACTTAGACCTGAGTGCAAAAATGGAGGCTCTTGCCCCTTCCAGAGCTGAGATATCGAAACTCAAAAATTGGGCCCGAAAAAAAAACGACAGTGGTACCCCTTATGTTTTTTTTTTTTTTGGGCGAAAAATTAAGTTTCTCCAATCTTCCCAAAACTCTGGATTCTGATAGAGGGCCATGAGACTTAGACCTGAGTGCAAAAAATGGAGGCTCTAGCCCCTTCCAGAGTTGAGATATCGAAACTCAAAAATTGGGTCCGAAAAAAAAAACGACAGTGGTACCCCTTACGTTTTTTTTTTTTTGGGCGAAAAATTAAGTTTCTCCAATCTTCCCAAAACTTTGGATTCTGATAGAGGGCCATGAGACTTAGACCTGAGTGCAAAAATGGAGGCTCTAACCCCTTCCAGACCTGAGATATCGAAACTCAAAAATTGGGCCCGAAAAAAAAACGACAGTGGTACCCCTTACGTTTTTTTTTTTTGGGCGAAAAATTAAGTTTCTCCAATCTTCCCAAAACTCTGGATTCTGATAGAGGGCCATGAGACTTAGACCTGAGTGCAAAAATGGAGGCTCTAGCCCCTTCCAGAGCTGAGATATCGAAACTCAAAAATTGGGTCCGAAAAAAAAAACGACAGTGGTACCCCTTACGTTTTTTTTTTTTGGGCGAAAAATTAAGTTTCTCCAATCTTCCCAAAACTCTGGATTCTGATAGAGGGCCATGAGACTTAGACCTGAGTGCAAAAATGGAGGCTCTAGCCCCTTCCAGAGCTGAGATATCGAAACTCAAAAATTGGGCCCGAAAAAAAAACGACAGTGGTACCCCTTATGTTTTTTTTTTTGGGGCGAAAAATGAAGTTTCTCAAATCTTCCCAAAAGTCTGGATTCTGATAGAGGGTCATGAGACTTAGACCTGAGTGCAAAAATGGAGGCTCTAGCCCCTTCCAGAGCTGAGATATCGAAACTCAAAAATTGGGCCCGAAAAAAAAACGACAGTGGTACCCCTTACGTTTTTTTTTTTTGGGCGAAAAATTAAGTTTCTCCAATCTTCCCAAAACTCTGGATTCTGATAGAGGGCCATGAGACTTAGACCTGAGTGCAAAAATGGAGGCTCTAGCCCCTTCCAGAGCTGAGATATCGAAACTCAAAAATTGGGTCCGAAAAAAAAAACGACAGTGGTACCCCTTACGTTTTTTTTTTTTGGGCGAAAAATTAAGTTTCTCCAATCTTCCCAAAACTCTGGATTCTGATAGAGGGCCATGAGACTTAGACATGAGTGCAAAAATGGAGGCTCTAGCCCAGAGCTGAGATATCGAAACTCAAAAATTGGGCCCGAAAAAAAAACGACAGTGGTACCCCTTACGTTTTTTTTTTTTGGGCGAAAAATTAAGTTTCTCCAATCTTCCCAAAACTCTGGATTCTGATAGAGGGCCATGAGACTTAGACCTGAGTGCAAAAATGGAGGCTCTAGCCCCTTCCAGAGCTGAGATATCGAAACTCAAAAATTGGGTCCGAAAAAAAAAACGACAGTGGTACCCCTTACGTTTTTTTTTTTTGGGCGAAAAATTAAGTTTCTCCAATCTTCCCAAAACTCTGGATCCTGATAGAGGGCCATGAGACTTAGACCTGAGTGCAAAAATGGAGGCTCTAGCCCCTTCCAGAGCTGAGATATCGAAACTCAAAAATTGGGCCCGAAAAAAAAACGACAGTGGTACCCCTTACGTTTTTTTTTTGGGCGAAAAATTAAGTTTCTCCAATCTTCCCAAAACTCTGGATTCTGATAGAGGGCCATGAGACTTAGACCTGAGTGCAAAAATGGAGGCTCTAGCCCCTTCCAGAGCTGAGATATCGAAACTCAAAAATTGGGTCCGAAAAAAAACGACAGTGGTACCCCTTACGTTTTTTTTTTTTTGGGCGAAAAATTTAGTTTCTCCAATCTTCCCAAAACTCTGGATTCTGATAGAGGGCCATGAGACTTAGACCTGAGTGCAAAAATGGAGGCTCTAGCCCCTTCCAGAGCTGAGATATCGAAACTCAAAAATTGGGCCCGAAAAAAAAACGACAGTGGTACCCCTTATGTTTTTTTTTTTTTGGGCGAAAAATGAAGTTTCTCCAATCTTCCCAAAACTCTGGATTCTGATAGAGGGCCATGAGACTTAGACCTGAGTGCAAAAATGGAGGCTCTAGCCCCTTCCAGAGCTGAGATATCGAAACTCAAAAATTGGGCCCGAAAAAAAAACGACAGTGGTACCCCTTACGTTTTTTTTTTTGGGCGAAAAATTAAGTTTCTCCAATCTTCCCAAAACTCTGGATTCTGATAGAGGGCCATGAGACTTAGACCTGAGTGCAAAAATGGAGGCTCTAGCCCCTTCCAGAGCTGAGATATCGAAACTCAAAAATTGGGCCCGAAAAAAAAACGACAGTGGTACCCCTTACGTTTTTTTTTTGGGCGAAAAATTAAGTTTCTCCAATCTTCCCCAAACTCTGGATTCTGATAGAGGGCCATGAGACTTAGACATGAGTGCAAAAATGGAGGCTCTAGCCCCTTCCAGAGCTGAGATATCGAAACTCAAAAATTGGGCCCGAAAAAAAAAAACGACAGTGGTACCCCTTACGTTTTTTTTTTGGGCGAAAAATTAAGTTTCTCCAATCTTCCCAAAACTCTGGATTCTGATAGAGGGCCATGAGACTTAGACCTGAGTGCAAAAATGGAGGCTCTAGCCCCTTCCAGAGCTGAGATATCGAAACTCAAAAATTGGGCCCGAAAAAAAAACGACAGTGGTACCCCTTATGTTTTTTTTTGGGGGGCGAAAAATGAAGTTTCTCCAATCTTCCCAAAAGTCTGGGTTCTGATAGAGGGCCATGAGACTTAGACCTGAGTGCAAAAATGGAGGCTCTAGCCCCTTCCAGAGCTGAGATATCGAAACTCAAAAATTGGGCCCGAAAAAAAAACGACAGTGGTACCCCTTACGTTTTTTTTTTGGGCGAAAAATTAAGTTTCTCCAATCTTCCCAAAACTCTGGATTCTGATAGAGGGCCATGAGACTTAGACATGAGTGCAAAAATGGAGGCTCTAGCCCCTTCCAGAGCTGAGATATCGAAACTCAAAAATTGGGCCCGAAAAAAAAAACGACAGTGGTACCCCTTACGTTTTTTTTTTTTGGGCGAAAAATTAAGTTTCTCCAATCTTCCCAAAACTCTGGATTCTGATAGAGGGCCATGAGACTTAGACCTGAGTGCAAAAATGGAGGCTCTAGCCCCTTCCAGAGCTGAGATATCGAAACTCAAAAATTGGGTCCGAAAAAAAAAACGACAGTGGTACCCCTTACGTTTTTTTTTTTTGGGCGAAAAATTAAGTTTCTCCAATCTTCCCAAAACTCTGGATTCTGATAGAGGGCCATGAGACTTAGACCTGAGTGCAAAAATGGAGGCTCTAGCCCCTTCCAGAGCTGAGATATCGAAACTCAAAAATTGGGTCCGAAAAAAAACGACAGTGGTACCCCTTACGTTTTTTTTTTTGGGCGAAAAATTTAGTTTCTCCAATCTTCCCAAAACTCTATATTCTGATAGAGGGCCATGAGACTTAGACCTGAGTGCAAAAATGGAGGCTCTAGCCCCTTCCAGAGCTGAGATATCGAAACTCAAAAATTGGGCCCGAAAAAAAAACGACAGTGGTACCCCTTATGTTTTTTTTTTTTGGGCGAAAAATGAAGTTTCTCCAATCTTCCCAAAAGTCTGGATTCTGATAGAGGGCCATGAGACTTAGACCTGAGTGCAAAAATGGAGGCTCTAGCCCCTTCCAGAAATGAGATATCGAAACTCAAAAATTGGGCCCGAAAAAAAAACGACAGTGGTACCCCTTAAGTTTTTTTTTTTGGGCGAAAAATTAAGTTTCTCCAATCTTCCCAAAACTCTGGATTCTGATAGAGGGCCATGAGACTTAGACCTGAGTGCAAAAATGGAGGCTCTAGCCCCTTCCAGAGCTGAGATATCGAAACTCAAAAATTGGGCCCGAAAAAAAAAACGACAGTGGTACCCCTTATGTTTTTTTTTTTTTGGGCGAAAAATGAAGTTTCTCCAATCTTCCCAAAACTCTGGATTCTGATAGAGGGCCATGAGACTTAGACCTGAGTGCAAAAATGGAGGCTCTAGCCCCTTCCAGAGCTGAGATATCGAAACTCAAAATTTGGGCCCGAAAAAAAAAAACGACAGTGGTACCCCTTACGTTTTTTTTTTTGGGCGAAAAATTAAGTTTCTCCAATCTTCCCAAAACTCTGGATTCTGATAGAGGGCCATGAGACTTAGACCTGAGTGCAAAAATGGAGGCTCTAGCCCCTTCCAGAGCTGAGATATCGAAACTCAAAAATTGGGCCCGAAAAAAAAACGACAGTGGTACCCCTTACGTTTTTTTTTTTTTGGGCGAAAAATTAAGTTTCTCCAATCTTCCCAAAACTCTGGATTCTGATAGAGGGCCATGAGACTTAGACCTGAGTGCAAAAATGGAGGCTCTAGCCCCTTCCAGAGCTGAGATATCGAAACTCAAAAATTGGGCCCCGAAAAAAAAAACGACAGTGGTACCCCTTACGTTTTTTTTTTTGGGCGAAAAATTAAGTTTCTCCAATCTTCCCAAAACTCTGGATTCTGATAGAGGGCCATGAGACTTAGACCTGAGTGCAAAAATGGAGGCTCTAGCCCCTTCCAGAGCTGAGATATCGAAACTCAAAAATTGGGCCCGAAAAAAAAACGACAGTGGTACCCCTTATGTTTTTTTTTTTTGGGCAAAAAATGAAGTTTCTCCAATCTTCCCAAAAGTCTGGATTCTGATAGAGGGCCATGAGACTTAGACCTGAGTGCAAAAATGGAGGCTCTAGCCCCTTCCAGAGCTGAGATATCGAAACTCAAAAATTGGGCCCGAAAAAAAAAAACGACAGTGGTACCCCTTACGTTTTTTTTTTTTGGGCGAAAAATTAAGTTTCTCCAATCTTCCCAAAACTCTGGATTCTGATAGAGGGCCATGAGACTTAGACCTGAGTGCAAAAATGGAGGCTCTAGCCCCTTCCAGAGCTGAGATATCGAAACTCAAAAATTGGGCCCGAAAAAAAACGACAGTGGTACCCCTTACGTTTTTTTTTTGGGCGAAAAATTAAGTTTCTCCAATCTTCCCAAAACTCTGGATTCTGATAGAGGGCCATGAGACTTAGACCTGAGTGCAAAAATGGAGGCTCTAGCCCCTTCCAGAGCTGAGATATCGAAACTCAAAAATTGGGTCCGAAAAAAAACGACAGTGGTACCCCTTACGTTTTTTTTTTTTGGGCGAAAAATTTAGTTTCTCCAATCTTCCCAATACTCTGGATTCTGATAGAGGGCCATGAGACTTAGACCTGAGTGCAAAAATGGAGGCTCTAGCCCCTTCCAGAGCTGAGATATCGAAACTCAAAAATTGGGCCCGAAAAAAAAACGACAGTGGTACCCCTTATGTTTTTTTTTTTTTGGGCGAAAAATGAAGTTTCTCCAATCTTCCCAAAACTCTGGATTCTGATAGAGGGCCATGAGACTTAGACCTGAGTGCAAAAATGGAGGCTCTAGCCCCTTCCAGAGCTGAGATATCGAAACTCAAAAATTGGGCCCGAAAAAAAAACGACAGTGGTACCCCTTACGTTTTTTTTTTTGGGCGAAAAATTAAGTTTCTCCAATCTTCCCAAAACTCTGGATTCTGATAGAGGGCCATGAGACTTAGACCTGAGTGCAAAAATGGAGGCTCTAGCCCCTTCCAGAGCTGAGATATAGAAAACTCAAAAATTGGGCCCGAAAAAAAAAACGACAGTGGTACCCCTTACGTTTTTTTTTTGGGCGAAAAATTAAGTTTCTCCAATCTTCCCAAAACTCTGGATTCTGATAGAGGGCCATGAGACTTAGACCTGAGTGCAAAAATGGAGGCTCTAGCCCCTTCCAGAGCTGAGATATCGAAACTCAAAAATTGGGCCCGAAAAAAAAACGACAGTGGTACCCCTTAAGTTTTTTTTTTTGGGCGAAAAATTAAGTTTCTCCAATCTTCCCAAAACTCTGGATTCTGATAGAGGGCCATGAGACTTAGACCTGAGTGCAAAAATGGAGGCTCTAGCCCCTTCCAGAGCTGAGATATCGAAACTCAAAAATTGGGCCCGAAAAAAAACGACAGTGGTACCCCTTATGTTTTTTTTTTTTTTTTGGGCGAAAAATGAAGTTTCTCCAATCTTCCCAAAACTCTGGATTCTGATAGAGGGCCATGAGACTTAGACCTGAGTGCAAAAATGGAGGCTCTAGCCCCTTCCAGAGCTGAGATATCGAAACTCAAAAATTGGGCCCGAAAAAAAAACGACAGTGGTACCCCTTACGTTTTTTTTTTTGGGCGAAAAATTAAGTTTCTCCAATCTTCCCAAAACTCTGGATTCTGATAGAGGGCCATGAGACTTAGACCTGAGTGCAAAAATGGAGGCTCTAGCCCCTTCCAGAGCTGAGATATCGAAACTCAAAAATTGGGCCCGAAAAAAAAACGACAGTGGTACCCCTTACTTTTTTTTTTTTTTGGGCGAAAAATTAAGTTTCTCCAATCTTCTCAAAACTCTGGATTCTGATAGAGGGCCATGAGACTTAGACCTGAGTGCAAAAATGGAGGCTCTAGCCCCTTCCAGAGCTGAGATATCGAAACTCAAAAATTGGGCCCGGAAAAAAAAAACGACAGTGGTACCCCTTACGTTTTTTTTTTTTGGGCGAAAAATTAAGTTTCTCCAATCTTCCCAAAACTCTGGATTCTGATAGAGGGCCATGAGACTTAGACCTGAGTGCAAAAATGGAGGCTCTAGCCCCTTCCAGAGCTGAGATATCGAAACTCAAAAATTGGGCCCGAAAAAAAAAACGACAGTGGTACCCCTTACGTTTTTTTTTTTGGGCGAAAAATTAAGTTTCTCCAATCTTCCCAAAACTCTGGATTCTGATAGAGGGCCATGAGACTTAGACCTGAGTGCAAAAATGGAGGCTCTAGCCCCTTCCAGAGCTGAGATATCGAAACTCAAAAATTGGGCCCGAAAAAAAAACGACAGTGGTACCCCTTACTTTTTTTTTTTTTTGGGCGAAAAATTAAGTTTCTCCAATCTTCTCAAAACTCTGGATTCTGATAGAGGGCCATGAGACTTAGACCTGAGTGCAAAAATGGAGGCTCTAGCCCCTTCCAGAGCTGAGATATCGAAACTCAAAAATTGGGCCCGGAAAAAAAAACGACAGTGGTACCCCTTACGTTTTTTTTTTTTGGGCGAAAAATTAAGTTTCTCCAATCTTCCCAAAACTCTGGATTCTGATAGAGGGCCATGAGACTTAGACCTGAGTGCAAAAATGGAGGCTCTAGCCCCTTCCAGAGCTGAGATATCGAAACTCAAAAATTGGGCCCGAAAAAAAAAACGACAGTGGTACCCCTTACGTTTTTTTTTTTTGGGCGAAAAATTAAGTTTCTCCAATCTTCCCAAAACTCTGGATTCTGATAGAGGGCCATGAGACTTAGACATGAGTGCAAAAATGGAGGCTCTAGCCCCTTCCAGAGCTGAGATATCGAAACTCAAAAATTGGGCCCGAAAAAAAAAACGACAGTGGTACCCCTTACGTTTTTTTTTTTTGGGCGAAAAATTTAGTTTCTCCAATCTTCCCAAAACTCTGTATTCTGATAGAGGGCCATGAGACTTAGACCTGAGTGCAAAAATGGAGGCTCTAGCCCCTTCCAGAGCTGAGATATCGAAACTCAAAAATTGGGTCCGAAAAAAAAACGACAGTGGTACCCCTTACGGTTTTTTTTTTTGGGCGAAAAATTAAGTTTCTCCAATCTTCCCAAAACTCTGGATTCTGATAGAGGGCCATGAGACTTAGACCTGAGTGCAAAAATGGAGGCTCTAGCCCCTTCCAGAGCTGAGATATCGAAACTCAAAAATTGGGTCCGAAAAAAAAACGACAGTGGTACCCCTTACGTTTTTTTTTTTTGGGCGAAAAATTAAGTTTCTCCAATCTTCCCAAAACTCTGGATTCTGATAGAGGGCCATGAGACTTAGACCTGAGTGCAAAAATGGAGGCTCTAGCCCCTTCCAGAGCTGAGATATCGAAACTCAAAAATTGGGCCCGAAAAAAAAAACGACAGTGGTATCCCTTACGTTTTTTTTTTGGGCGAAAAATTAAGTTTCTCCAATCTTCCCAAAACTCTGGATTCTGATAGAGGGCCATGAGACTTAGACCTGAGTGCAAAAATGGAGGCTCTAGCCCCTTCCAGAGCTGAGATATCGAAACTCAAAAATTGGGCCCGGAAAAAAAAACGACAGTGGTACCCCTTACGTTTTTTTTTTTTGGGCGAAAAATTAAGTTTCTCCAATCTTCCCAAAACTCTGGATTCTGATAGAGGGCCATGAGACTTAGACCTGAGTGCAAAAATGGAGGCTCTAGCCCCTTCCAGAGCTGAGATATCGAAACTCAAAAATTGGGCCCGAAAAAAAAAACGACAGTGGTACCCCTTACGTTTTTTTTTTTTGGGCGAAAAATTAAGTTTCTCCAATCTTCCCAAAACTCTGGATTCTGATAGAGGGCCATGAGACTTAGACATGAGTGCAAAAATGGAGGCTCTAGCCCCTTCCAGAGCTGAGATATCGAAACTCAAAAATTGGGCCCGAAAAAAAAAACGACAGTGGTACCCCTTACGTTTTTTTTTTTTGGGCGAAAAATTTAGTTTCTCCAATCTTCCCAAAACTCTGTATTCTGATAGAGGGCCATGAGACTTAGACCTGAGTGCAAAAATGGAGGCTCTAGCCCCTTCCAGAGCTGAGATATCGAAACTCAAAAATTGGGTCCGAAAAAAAAACGACAGTGGTACCCCTTACGGTTTTTTTTTTTGGGCGAAAAATTAAGTTTCTCCAATCTTCCCAAAACTCTGGATTCTGATAGAGGGCCATGAGACTTAGACCTGAGTGCAAAAATGGAGGCTCTAGCCCCTTCCAGAGCTGAGATATCGAAACTCAAAAATTGGGTCCGAAAAAAAAACGACAGTGGTACCCCTTACGTTTTTTTTTTTTGGGCGAAAAATTAAGTTTCTCCAATCTTCCCAAAACTCTGGATTCTGATAGAGGGCCATGAGACTTAGACCTGAGTGCAAAAATGGAGGCTCTAGCCCCTTCCAGAGCTGAGATATCGAAACTCAAAAATTGGGCCCGAAAAAAAAAACGACAGTGGTATCCCTTACGTTTTTTTTTTGGGCGAAAAATTAAGTTTCTCCAATCTTCCCAAAACTCTGGATTCTGATAGAGGGCCATGAGACTTAGACCTGAGTGCAAAAATGGAGGCTCTAGCCCCTTCCAGAGCTGAGATATCGAAACTCAAAAATTGGGCCCGAAAAAAAAACGACAGTGGTACCCCTTACTTTTTTTTTTTTTTGGGCGAAAAATTAAGTTTCTCCAATCTTCTCAAAACTCTGGATTCTGATAGAGGGCCATGAGACTTAGACCTGAGTGCAAAAATGGAGGCTCTAGCCCCTTCCAGAGCTGAGATATCGAAACTCAAAAATTGGGCCCGGAAAAAAAAACGACAGTGGTACCCCTTACGTTTTTTTTTTTTGGGCGAAAAATTAAGTTTCTCCAATCTTCCCAAAACTCTGGATTCTGATAGAGGGCCATGAGACTTAGACCTGAGTGCAAAAATGGAGGCTCTAGCCCCTTCCAGAGCTGAGATATCGAAACTCAAAAATTGGGCCCGAAAAAAAAAACGACAGTGGTACCCCTTACGTTTTTTTTTTTTGGGCGAAAAATTAAGTTTCTCCAATCTTCCCAAAACTCTGGATTCTGATAGAGGGCCATGAGACTTAGACATGAGTGCAAAAATGGAGGCTCTAGCCCCTTCCAGAGCTGAGATATCGAAACTCAAAAATTGGGCCCGAAAAAAAAAACGACAGTGGTACCCCTTACGTTTTTTTTTTTTGGGCGAAAAATTTAGTTTCTCCAATCTTCCCAAAACTCTGTATTCTGATAGAGGGCCATGAGACTTAGACCTGAGTGCAAAAATGGAGGCTCTAGCCCCTTCCAGAGCTGAGATATCGAAACTCAAAAATTGGGTCCGAAAAAAAAACGACAGTGGTACCCCTTACGGTTTTTTTTTTTGGGCGAAAAATTAAGTTTCTCCAATCTTCCCAAAACTCTGGATTCTGATAGAGGGCCATGAGACTTAGACCTGAGTGCAAAAATGGAGGCTCTAGCCCCTTCCAGAGCTGAGATATCGAAACTCAAAAATTGGGTCCGAAAAAAAAACGACAGTGGTACCCCTTACGTTTTTTTTTTTTTGGGCGAAAAATTAAGTTTCTCCAATCTTCCCAAAACTCTGGATTCTGATAGAGGGCCATGAGACTTAGACCTGAGTGCAAAAATGGAGGCTCTAGCCCCTTCCAGAGCTGAGATATCGAAACTCAAAAATTGGGCCCGAAAAAAAAACGACAGTGGTACCCCTTACGTTTTTTTTTTGGGGCGAAAAATTAAGTTTCTCCAATCTTCCCAAAACTCTGGATCCTGATAGAGGGCCATGAGACTTAGACCTGAGTGCAAAAATGGAGGCTCTAGCCCCTTCCAGAGCTGAGATATCGAAACTCAAAAATTGGGTCCGAAAAAAAACGACAGTGGTACCCCTTACGTTTTTTTTTTTGGGCGAAAAATTAAGTTTCTCCAATCTTCCCAAAACTCTGGATTCTGATAGAGGGCCATGAGACTTAGACCTGAGTGCAAAAATGGAGGCTCTAGCCCCTTCCAGAGCTGAGATATCGAAACTCAAAAATTGGGCCCGAAAAAAAAACGACAGTGGTACCCCTTATGTTTTTTTTTTTTTGGGGGCGAAAAATGAAGTTTCTCCAATCTTCCCAAAAGTCTGGATTCTGATAGAGGGCCATGAGACTTAGACCTGAGTGCAAAAATGGAGGCTCTAGCCCCTTCCAGAGCTGAGATATCGAAACTCAAAAATTGGGCCCGAAAAAAAAACGACAGTGGTACCCCTTACGTTTTTTTTTTTTGGGCGAAAAATTAAGTTTCTCCAATCTTCTCAAAACTCTGGATTCTGATAGAGGGCCATGAGACTTAGACCTGAGTGCAAAAATGGAGGCTCTAGCCCCTTCCAGAGCTGAGATATCGAAACTCAAAAATTGGGCCCGAAAAAAAAAACGACAGTGGTACCCCTTACGTTTTTTTTTTTTGGGCGAAAAATTAAGTTTCTCCAATCTTCCCAAAACTCTGGATTCTGATAGAGGGCCATGAGACTTAGACCTGAGTGCAAAAATGGAGGCTCTAGCCCCTTCCAGAGCTGAGATATCGAAACTCAAAAATTGGGCCCGAAAAAAAAAACGACAGTGGTACCCCTTACGTTTTTTTTTTTTGGGCGAAAAATTAAGTTTCTCCAATCTTCCCAAAACTCTGGATTCTGATAGAGGGCCATGAGACTTAGACATGAGTGCAAAAATGGAGGCTCTAGCCCCTTCCAGAGCTGAGATATCGAAACTCAAAAATTGGGCCCGAAAAAAAAAACGACAGTGGTACCCCTTACGTTTTTTTTTTTGGGCGAAAAATTTAGTTTCTCCAATCTTCCCAAAACTCTGTATTCTGATAGAGGGCCATGAGACTTAGACCTGAGTGCAAAAATGGAGGCTCTAGCCCCTTCCAGAGCTGAGATATCGAAACTCAAAAATTGGGTCCGAAAAAAAAACGACAGTGGTACCCCTTACGGTTTTTTTTTTTGGGCGAAAAATTAAGTTTCTCCAATCTTCCCAAAACTCTGGATTCTGATAGAGGGCCATGAGACTTAGACCTGAGTGCAAAAATGGAGGCTCTAGCCCCTTCCAGAGCTGAGATATCGAAACTCAAAAATTGGGTCCGAAAAAAAAAACGACAGTGGTACCCCTTACGTTTTTTTTTTTGGGCGAAAAATTAAGTTTCTCCAATCTTCCCAAAACTCTGGATTCTGATAGAGGGCCATGAGACTTAGACCTGAGTGCAAAAATGGAGGCTCTAGCCCCTTCCAGAGCTGAGATATCGAAACTCAAAAATTGGGCCCGAAAAAAAAACGACAGTGGTATCCCTTACGTTTTTTTTTTGGGCGAAAAATTAAGTTTCTCCAATCTTCCCAAAACTCTGGATTCTGATAGAGGGCCATGAGACTTAGACATGAGTGCAAAAATGGAGGCTCTAGCCCCTTCCAGAGATGAGATATCGAAACTCAAAAATTGGGCCCGAAAAAAAAAACGACAGTGGTACCCCTTACGTTTTTTTTTTGGGGCGAAAAATTAAGTTTCTCCAATCTTCCCAAAACTCTGGATCCTGATAGAGGGCCATGAGACTTAGACATGAGTGCAAAAATGGAGGCTCTAGCCCCTTCCAGAGCTGAGATATCGAAACTCAAAAATTGGGCCCGAAAAAAAAAACGACAGTGGTACCCCTTACGTTTTTTTTTTTTTGGGCGAAAAATTAAGTTTCTCCAATCTTCCCAAAACTCTGGATTGTGATAGAGGGCCATGAGACTTAGACCTGAGTGCAAAAAATGGAGGCTCTAGCCCCTTCCAGAGCTGAGATATCGAAACTCAAAAATTGGGTCCGAAAAAAAACGACAGTGGTACCCCTTACGGTTTTTTTTTTGGGCGAAAAATTAAGTTTCTCCAATCTTCCCAAAACTCTGGATTCTGATAGAGGGCCATGAGACTTAGACCTGAGTGCAAAAATGGAGGCTCTAGCCCCTTCCAGAGCTGAGATATCGAAACTCAAAAATTGGGCCCGAAAAAAAAACGACAGTGGTACCCCTTATGTTTTTTTTTTTTGGGGCGAAAAATGAAGTTTCTCCAATCTTCCCAAAAGTCTGGATTCTGATAGAGGGCCATGAGACTTAGACCTGAGTGCAAAAATGGAGGCTCTAGCCCCTTCCAGAGCTGAGATATCGAAACTCAAAAATTGGGCCCGAAAAAAAAAACGACAGTGGTACCCCTTACGTTTTTTTTTTTTGGGCGAAAAATTAAGTTTCTCCAATCTTCCCAAAACTCTGGATTCTGATAGAGGGCCATGAGACTTAGACCTGAGTGCAAAAATGGAGGCTCTAGCCCCTTCCAGAGCTGAGATATCGAAACTCAAAAATTGGGCCCGAAAAAAAAACGACAGTGGTACCCCTTACGTTTTTTTTTGGGCGAAAAATTAAGTTTCTCCAATCTTCCCAAAACTCTGGATTCTGATAGAGGGCCATGAGACTTAGACATGAGTGCAAAAATGGAGGCTCTAGCCCCTTCCAGAGCTGAGATATCGAAACTCAAAAATTGGGCCCGAAAAAAAACCGACAGTGGTACCCCTTACGTTTTTTTTTTTTGGGCGAAAAATTAAGTTTCTCCAATCTTCCCAAAACTCTGGATTCTGATAGAGGGCCATGAGACTTAGACCTGAGTGCAAAAATGGAGGCTCTAGCCCCTTCCAGAGCTGAGATATCGAAACTCAAAAATTGGGTCCGAAAAAAAAAACGACGGTGGTACCCCTTACGTTTTTTTTTTTTGGGCGAAAAATTAAGTTTCTCCAATCTTCCCAAAACTCTGGATTCTGATAGAGGGCCATGAGACTTAGACCTGAGTGCAAAAATGGAGGCTCTAGCCCCTTCCAGAGCTGAGATATCGAAACTCAAAAATTGGGTCCGAAAAAAAACGACAGTGGTACCCCTTACGTTTTTTTTTTTTGGGCGCAAAATTTAGTTTCTCCAATCTTCCCAAAACTCTGGATTCTGATAGAGGGCCATGAGACTTAGACCTGAGTGCAAAAATGGAGGCTCTAGCCCCTTCCAGAGCTGAGATATCGAAACTCAAAAATTGGGCCCGAAAAAAAACGACAGTGGTACCCCTTATGTTTTTTTTTTTTTTGGGTGAAAAATGAAGTTTCTCCAATCTTCCCAAAAGTCTGGATTCTGATAGAGGGCCATGAGACTTAGACCTGAGTGCAAAAATGGAGGCTCTAGCCCCTTCCAGAGCTGAGATATCGAAACTCAAAAATTGGGCCCGAAAAAAAAAACGACAGTGGTACCCCTTAAGTTTTTTTTTTTGGGCGAAAAATTAAGTTTCTCCAATCTTCCCAAAAGTCTGGATTCTGATAGAGGGCCATGAGACTTAGACCTGAGTGCAAAAATGGAGGCTCTAGCCCCTTCCAGAGCTGAGATATCGAAACTCAAAAATTGGGCCCGAAAAAAAAAACGACAGTGGTACCCCTTACGTTTTTTTTTTTGGGCGAAAAATTAAGTTTCTCCAATCTTCCCAAAACTCTTGATTCTGATAGAGGGCCATGAGACTTAGACCTGAGTGCAAAAATGGAGGCTCTCGCCCCTTCCAGAGCTGAGATATCGAAACTCAAAAATTGGGTCCGAAAAAAAAACGACAGTGGTACCCCTTACGTTTTTTTTTTTTGGGCGAAAAATTTAGTTTCTCCAATCTTCCCAAAACTCTGGATTCTGATAGAGGGCCATGAGACTTAGACCTGAGTGCAAAAATGGAGGCTCTAGCCCCTTCCAGAGCTGAGATATCGAAACTCAAAAATTGGGCCCGAAAAAAAAACGACAGTGGTACCCCTTATGTTTTTTTTTTTTGGGCGAAAAATGAAGTTTCTCAAATCTTCCCAAAAGTCTGGATTCTGATAGAGGGCCATGAGACTTAGACCTGAGTGCAAAAATGGAGGCTCCAGCCCCTTCCAGAGCTGAGATATCGAAACTCAAAAATTGGGCCCGAAAAAGAAACGACAGTGGTACCCCTTAAGTTTTTTTTTTTGGGCGAAAAATTAAGTTTCTCCAATCTTCCCAAAACTCTGGATTCTGATAGAGGGCCATGAGACTTAGACATGAGTGCAAAAATGGAGGCTCTAGCCCCTTCCAGAGCTGAGATATCGAAACTCAAAAATTGGGCCCGAAAAAAAAACGACAGTGGTACCCCTTACGTTTTTTTTTTTTTGGGCGAAAAATTAAGTTTCTCCAATCTTCCCAAAACTCTGGATTCTGATAGAGGGCCATGAGACTTAGACCTGAGTGCAAAAATGGAGGCTCTAGCCCCTTCCAGAGCTGAGATATCGAAACTCAAAAATTGGGCCCGAAAAAAAAAACGACAGTGGTACCCCTTACGTTTTTTTTTTTTTTTGGGCGAAAAATTAAGTTTCTCCAATCTTCCCAAAACTCTGGATTCTGATAGAGGGCCATGAGACTTAGACATGAGTGCAAAAATGGAGGCTCTAGCCCCTTCCAGAGCTGAGATATCGAAACTCAAAAATTGGGCCCGAAAAAAAAACGACAGTGGTACCCCTTATGTTTTTTTTTTTTTTGGGAGAAAAATTAAGTTTCTCCAATCTTCCCAAAACTCTGGATTCTGATAGAGGGCCATGAGACTTAGACCTGAGTGCAAAAATGGAGGCTCTAGCCCCTTCCAGAGCTGAGATATCGAAACTCAAAAATTGGGCCCGAAAAAAAAACGACAGTGGTACCCCTTACGTTTTTTTTTTCTTTGGGCAAAAAATTTAATTTCTCCAATCTTCCCAAAACTCTGGATTCTGATAGAGGGCCATGAGACTTAGACCTGAGTGCAAAAATGGAGGCTCTAGCCCTTCCAGAGCTGAGATATCGAAACTCAAAAATTGGGCCTGAAAAAAAAACGACAGTGGTACCCCTTACGTTTTTTTTTTTTGGGCGAAAAATTAAGTTTCTCCAATCTTCCCAAAACTCTGGATTCTGATAGAGGGCCATGAGACTTAGACATGAGTGCAAAAATGGAGGCTCTAGCCCCTTCCAGAGCTGAGATATCGAAACTCAAAAATTGGGCCCGAAAAAAAAAAAACGACAGTGGTACCCCTTACGTTTTTTTTTTTTGGGTGAAAAATTAAGTTTCTCCAATCTTCCCAAAACTCTGGATTCTGATAGAGGGCCATGAGACTTAGACCTGAGTGCAAAAATGGAGGCTCTAGCCCCTTCCAGAGCTGAGATATCGAAACTCAAAAATTGGGTCCGAAAAAAAAACGACAGTGGTACCCCTTATGTTTTTTTTTTTTTGGGAGAAAAATTAAGTTTCTCCAATCTTCCCAAAACTCTGGATTCTGATAGAGGGCCATGAGACTTAGACCTGAGTGCAAAAATGGAGGCTCTAGCCCCTTCCAGAGCTGAGATATCGAAACTCAAAAATTGGGCCCGAAAAAAAAAAACGACAGTGGTACCCCTTACGTTTTTTTTTTTGGGCGAAAAATTAAGTTTCTCCAATCTTCCCAAAACTCTGGATTCTGATAGAGGGCCATGAGACTTAGACCTGAGTGCAAAAATGGAGGCTCTAGCCCCTTCCAGAGCTGAGATATCGAAACTCAAAAATTCGGCCCGAAAAAAAAAAACGACAGTGGTACCCCTTACGTTTTTGCGCATGTTTGTGTGTGTGTTTTAGAGTTGCTCAGTCTCTTCGTCTCCTGGTCTCAGGTGCCTCGGCACATCTCACCTGACTGCATCATCTAGGCCTCAGGATGGCTAAACACAAACTGCACATACAATATAATTTACTTCAAACTACAGATTTGACTTGACATACAGCAAAAGACACTGCATATATTTGGGTCTCATTAGTTTATCCAGGATGGACCTAAAAACTCTTCTCTCAAAATCTGTAACCTATTAAACATCGTTAACACAGCTAAATCAACATGATTATTATTTTAATCTTCACACTGTGTAGCCAGAGGACTATCACAGAAGTGTTCAGGAAATTAAAGACACACTACAGTATGTCTGTTTAAAGCTGATTTGTATTGCTTTATAAATGTCCAAAAATGATGTGCATTTACTTGTAGTTTTGTGTTTGTGTAAAAAAATCAATTCGTTACATCTCATAATTCAGTTGAATTCATTTTGTATTGTATTGTGTAATTTGGCCAACATTTAATTTGTTTATAGCCTGTAAGTTTTGGTTCACTAATTGTATTGCATTGAATGTTATTTTATTGTCTGATGTTCTGTTTTAAGAAATAATTATGACATAAATCATATGAATTAGTACAAAATGACATGCATGTAATTAATATATATATATATATATATATATTTCCTTATTGCTTAATAGCTTAATGTCGCAAAACATACCTGAAAACGCATTTTCTTTCATTAATCAGAGTAAAAATACAAGATTATTATATGAATTAATGGATTTGATTACATTAGATTTGTGATTCCGTAATTGTATTACTGTTCTGTAATCAAGCCTAGACAACCAATTAATATTTATACTAAGTACACACAAAAGACAGCTAAAATTCTGTAATTTATTGCAATTTTTCTTATAAACAGTTTATCCTTTTAAATAAACACAACTTAACATTATTACACGGTATTTTTAATAAGAAAACGTGTACATATTGCGCAGATTATTGCGATAAAAATAGTGACATAATCAGACATCCCAGGTCTTCCAGAAGTTCCAGGTGTCTCCTGCATATCGATAGCGCCTCCCTGATGCCCACAAATGAGTTCAAATCTCCCAGAATCTAGAGCGAGATGGAACATACATAGCGGGGCGCGTGCACGGCAGAGAGGGAGAGAGCGAGAGACCTTGTAAGTGTGCTTCGCGAAAGCTAGTCAACCCAATCCCGTCAACGAGATCTACCTCCCTGAAATGAATTCTTGCAGGTTGGGATGTCTGCATAATTATGATTGCATTTCGAATCGCTGTGAATACGGTAAGGCATAAAACCTCAGCTAGGACGATCATCCGATGGCTGTATGCTATGCTACTATGTAAGCTAACTAAAAAAAACCCACAAAGAACGAGAAGTGTTTAAATTTACTATCTATAGCTTCGGTTATATACTAGTCTATGAAACATATACTGTAAGTGACGAAACATTATGACTCGTTATAACGTAGTTATAATAAAGTGCTTTTCTCTGATTTGTAACCAGGCACTAAAGCGATTACCAATAAAACGTGCTTTGAACCAATCGGATTAGCTGGGACTCAACACTTCAGTGGGACCCAGACTTCACCACACCGACAACTTCCATGTAGAACAGGGCTTCAGTTCGGCTACTGCAGCCAGACTTAGAAAACCGTACGTTCGAAGCATAGACTGGACAAAGCGTCTGTGATCTCACCCATCGGTTTTGAGGCCGTTTATGGGGGGTATGGGCGGCGCCATCTTTTGAAAAACTTGGGAAATCCTAACCACCTTCTGGCCAATCCATATATGGGTAAAAGGGCGGGCTTTGTGTGAGACTGAGCCGCCGGTGGACACGCCTCTTCAGCCGAGCAGCCTCAGCTATCTGTCCCGTTACACGATCGACTGCAGACTATAGGCTACGTTTTACAGTCTATGGCTTCTACATTCACTGCAACGCTGCTGAAGAGTACAACCCATCAAAATATGTTAACACTCCAATGTTGGACATTTCAGTCTATTCTTATGTTATATTTATTCATTTGGGAGACGCATTTACAATGTTTCAAACGTCAGTTATAAATGGCTACCTCGGACACTAACTTATCTGAGGCGATTTAAAGCTAACTGTTGGAGTGCCACACTGCCCACAAACATCGATGCTATAATAGTAGTGGAATGTCACTTACCGGAAAAAAATGGAGTGAAGCACTCTTACAGTGTCAGTTAGTGTAATTTATAGCACAGCAACCCATTTTATGTACTATATTTCAATACAAATGTAATTGTAAATTTAGCAGAAAAAAAATCAAATGGCTGAGACGTCAAATTTCAGGAATTCCACTCGTCACAGCCCATTATCAGCTGTCAATCAAAATTAACCACGCCCTTATTTGTCATACATTTCATATCTAAATACAATCTATAGAAAAAATGGGACATTTGAACATGAGGTCTATGGATATTTGCTCCCTTTTGGGACCTGCCCCCAGCGGATTTTCGATGTATTGCAGTTTTTCACAATTCCCGGGTAAGCTTAATTTTTCAGATTAGAATGTTGCCGCTTGATTCTAGCTGTTAATTAGCTTTAATGACACGGACAGCAGGAAGTTCATTAGCCTGCTGTCACTTTAAGACCTGAGACACAGATCTGACACGCATCCCATTTTCTCCCAGCCCTTTACGTTAATTTAAGACTTCTTTAACAGATGTTAAACAGATGTCACAGCCGCTTCACATCGAGTTTTTGCGAATAGTGAAAAGCACTTGAATGATTGATTGGCTGATCAGGACAGGCTTACATGCAGAACATCTTCACTCTCTCTCTGGACATTTTATACTGTAACTCGGTAGCATTCATCGCCATAAAACGTTTATGATACGGTTACATTAACATTATTTAATGCATTAATTAACATTAACTAACAAACAGTGATACGCCTACATTTGTTACAATATTTATTCATCTTTGTTAAGCTTATAATGCCTGGTTCAGATTACACAATTTTTTTTTTGTCTGTCACATGTGTCAGATTACGTGATTTTGACTCCTAAAATCTTGTCATGTCGTAGACAAGAAACGTCAGACTATACTGGTTCCTGACCAGTCATCACTAAAAAGATTAAACATGCTAGTCTTTTTGTCGTGATTGTCGCCCACTATGACACACTATACGAGATGATACGATCGAATCTTGCTTCCCGACGCCAAATGCCGTTTACGAATCCCCGCGACACCCTACGTCAAACGGAACGTGCCAAAATCGGGCTAAAATCGTGTAATCTGAACCAGGCATTTTAGTGTATAGTTAATTAAAAATACTGTTCCTTTTTAGGCTAGTTTATGTTAGCTCAGGTCTATTACTTTCTATTTTAATAATGTATTAGTAAATGTTACAAATACATTTAAAGCTAAAATTATTTCTGTTGATATAATTGAAAATATTATGCTAATTTTTCTTTGCATAATATTTTCAATTATATCAACAAAAATTATTTTAGCTTTAAATGTATTTGTAACATTTACTAATACATTATTAGTAACGTTACATGTTATTTTTAATAGCCCATAACTTCATTCACTGCTACATAATAATTGAACAATGTTACATCCTCGCTTTTCTGTATTTCAGCTGATTTAATTCATGCCAGAATACTAAAATTAGATCTAATGTTCCAAACGTATTCACAACTTAGATCTCAAACAGGAGTTTCGGGAGAAACACATCCCAGACTCACACACACACACACACACACACACACTCGAACTATGACAACTGAGAACTTGGAAGTCCATTACGTTTCCAAAACTGTGCGCTGTAAAACTGTCCTGTGTGTGTGTCTGCAGGCTCGGGTTTCTCTCTCTCTCTCTCTCTCTCTCTCTGTGTGTGTGTGTCTGCAGGCTCGGGTTTCTCTCTCTCTCTCTCTCTCTCTCTCTCTCTCTGAGAGAGAGAGAGAGAGAGAGAGAGAGGTTGAGGAATATACAGCACGCGTGTTGGTTCTTCTTTCCCATCATGGATCCTTTGACTCGTTTGCCAGAGAATAACGCGACCGAGTCTCTGGAGTATCCAGTGTGTTCAGAATGGAAGGAACATCCCGAAGGATCAGTGTTTCACCTCGCGCATATCCTGCTGGTTTTAGGGTTCATGGGAGGCAGTGGCTTTTATGGACTACTCTACATGTTCTGCTTCTTGACTCTGGGGTTTTTGTGCTGCTCGATCTGGTCGTGGTCCGACCCGTGCACGAGCGACTCGTTCTCGTGGACCTTCGCGCTCTTCGCCTTAAGTCTCGCGCAGCTCGTGCACGTGTCCTACAGACTGCGAAGAGTCACTTTCGAGAAGGAGTTCCAGAATCTCTACGATTACATGTTCAAAAAGCTGGGGGTGTCCTTAATTCACTTTGGGAAGATCGTTGAGTGTTGTGATGGCGATATCCACACTATAGACAAAGAGCAATGCTTCGCCATAGAGGGCAAAACCCCGATAGACAAACTCTCAGTTCTGGTCTCAGGCAGGTGAGTATTCACTTTAAAATGAAACATGATTTACTCACTCTCAAGTCATCCTAGGTGTATATGACTTTCTTCTTTCAGACGAATAAAATAGCATTATATTAATAAACACCCTGACTGACACTTCCGAGCTTAAATCAACCATTGCAAACATCAGATTGAAGCTGATATAATGATAAAAGTGCATCTGTCCATCATAAAAGTGCATCTATTCATCATAAAAATGCATCTGTCCATCATAAAAATGCATCTATCCATCATAAAAGTGCATCTGTCCATCATAAAAGTGCATCTATCCATCATCATAAAAGTGCATCTGTCCATCATAAAAGTGCATCTGTCCATGATAAGTGTATCTATCCATCATAAAAGTGCATCTATCATCATAAACGTGCATCTGTCCACCATAAAAGTGCATCTGTTTGTCATAAAAGTGCATCTGTCCATGATAAGTGTATCTATCCATCATAAAAGTGCATCTATCCATCATAAAAGTGCATCTATCATCATAAAAGTGCATCTATCATCATAAAAGTGCATCTGTCCACCATAAAAGTGCATCTGTCCATCATAAAAGTGCATCTATTCATCATAAAAGTGCATCTATTCATCATAAAAGTGCATCTGTCCATCATAAAAGTGCATGTCCATCATAAAAGTGCATCTGTCCATCATAAAAGTGCATCTATCCATGATAAGTGTATCTATCCATCATAAAAGTGCATCTATCATCATAAAAGTGCATCTACCATCATAAAAGTGCATCTGTCCACCATAAAAGTGCATCTGTCCATCATAAAAGTGCATCTATCCATCATAAAAGTGCATCTATCCATCATAAAAGTGCATCTATCATCATAAAAGTGCATCTGTCCACCATAAAAGTGCATCTATCCATCATAAAAGTGCATCTGTCCATCATAAAAGTGCATCTATCCATCATAAAAGTGCATCCATCCATCATAAAAGTGCATCTGTCCATCATAAAAGTGCATCTATCCATCATAAAAGTGCACCTGTCCATCATAAAAGTGCATCTATCCATCATAAAAGTGCATCTATCCATCATAAAAGTGCATCTATCATCATAAAAGTGCATCTATCATCATAAAAGTGCATCCGTCCATCATAAAAGTGCATCTGTCCATCATAAAAGTGCATCTATCCATCATAAAAGTGCATCTATCCATCATATGATTCTCATGACATCAGAAGTGCATCTGTGTATCGTAAATATCAGCAGTGCGTCGCATTACTCACATACTGTAAGTTTCACGACAGACTTAAGTGGTATACGTATGTTCGTTTGGCCGGAAGCTAGTTAAACATGAAGTTGAATATTGATATGATAAAAATGTTTTATTTGAGAATTTAAAACCGCCAGTAGATGGCAGGAAGTCACTGTTAATGAGTGAGTCATTGAGTTTCAACCGATTCATTCAAACTACGGCTGATTCATTCAAGATCGAGTCATTGAATCGTTCACTCAGTCATGACACAAAACAGCCGTGTCTTTGTTTGGAACTATTTGCATTGGTGAAAAAGAGCAAAAACAGGTGATATTGTCTAGAATGTAAGTCACTTAATATTAACGTTTTGTTTATTGAACTATGCTGATACTATATAGAGAAAAAACTGCACTCATTTTGTGATATTGATTAACTATATTAAATGATATAAATATATAAAGAGGTATTTTTGCCCCTTATCTTGAATATTCGGTGCATTTAAATGCTTTTAATACCCTAAATCGCGCAAACACAAACCATAGACTACATCATATAGTGTATGCATACGCGCTCTAGGTGTGTTTCTGTAAAGGGTATATATTCGATAATGTCACATCACATCGCTCATTGTTAAAACAACTATAGCATATTATAGTAGACTGTAGACGACATATTAATACGACATTTTAATACTTTGCAGTCACGTGATGCCTGGCGGACAACAAACGGGTATTTTCAACGTAGAGTCCTGTAGGTCCAGGTCTTTCTAGTAGCTATCAAGTCTGTTAGCGAGCTAGCTGCATAACTATGGGCTAGGATTAACTCCAAGGTGAAGGTAGTTCAATTGTGTAAAGCACAGATAATCGAGCAGTAATAATTCCTCTGTAAATAATCTAGCTCTACTGTTCTCATTAAAAAAACCATAGATATCACAAACCTCAAAACAACCTACTGTATCACACTCGTGTTGTTGTTAGCAAAATACGACAGCTGCGTTTACACCGCCACCGGAGAGAGCGTCAAAGTGCCCAGAAGTCACTCATTTTTCAATGAATTTTGAAACGGCAGTGTGAACATAGAGTTAGCCTCATAACACACACATCTGACTCCCCGAACCAGCTGGTGGCGCTGATTGACGAAACTACAGGTTAACTTAAAGACACGATTAATTACATGATCATGCACCCATTGTATTCAAACAAATGTTGAAATGACCTTGCGTGATGGAATGATCCCTGCACAGATGTGTAGTTATACTGTGAAGATTGCTTATCTCGTCTGGTTAGTGCAACCAATCACACAACAACTATCTGGCGTGTCATTTACACCTCGAAACACCAACTTTTGTATAAAAACTGGCGACGTCCTGCCGAGATCCTTGACTAGTTTACTGGGTTTCGATGCTGGAGAACGGCGTTCCAGTGCTTGTGACGTCACGTGCAAAGTATGAACATCGCATATCTCTCTCCACTATAGGATCCGGGTGACGGTGAACGGGGAGTTTTTGCACTTCATCCATCCATTTCAGTTCCTGGACTCCCCAGAATGGGACTCCCTCAGACCCTCAGAAGAAGGCTTCTTCCAGGTGAATGATCATTAATAGCTCATTATTATGCGTTCCCGCTGTGGGGTGTGTAACGGGCGTGTTGTGTTTATGCAGGTGACGTTGCGTGCGGACACGCGCTCCAGGTTCGTGTCGTGGCGAAGGAAGAAGCTCTACCTGCTGTTCGCGCGCCACCGCTACATCGCCAAGATCTTCGCGCTGCTCGTGCGCAACGACATCGCGGAGAAACTCTTCTCTCTGAACGACAGGGCTTTCGACGCGCGCGGGTTCCGCTACGATCTGCGGTTACCGAGCTTCTGTCACGCGGCAGAGCCGGCTGGAGAACACACGAGCGAGTCCCGTCGAGCGCTGGAAGAGAGTGAAGCCACACCGGCGGAGAGAGACTCGTGAGAAGCGCGCGCCACACGTCTAGTCTTAATCGATTGTCATTATTCATTTCTGCCATGCATTGTTTTGTTTTTTAATCTTGAATGCACTTGGGATGTTTTCCCCCAAAAATCTTGTCCTTGTTGTTTATTGTTTAGATTATGTCTTAAAAATCACGTACTGCACCTTTAAATCTACAAAAGTGATTCAGTCAAGAGCAGTGAGTTGTCTTTTGTACTTTAATTAACGTTAATGGCACAGACAGCAGCAAGTTCATTAGGCTGTTGTCACTCTCAGACCTGACGCACATAAGACAGATCCGACACCATCCGATTATCTATTTTAAGACATGAATCATTTTTTCCAAGGAAAAAACTTTAAACATGTCCCTCTGGTGATCAAAGATGAGTTATATGGGATGCACTTGGGATGTTCCCCCTAAAATGTTGTCCTGTTTTATTTATTTGTATGATCAAAGTTAGAACATCACTAGAATCAGCTGTTCTGAAGGAGAAGTGTTGCGCGATGTGTGTCTGTGTTTGTGGATGTGTTTGCAGAGATTAATTTTCATTATTTAGCTGAATATATATATAAGCTCTCATATTAATTTCCTCTGTATTATCATTACATCATCTATTGTCCGTCATATGAAACAGAACACTGTTATTGACCTGAGATTGAACTGTTTCACTAGTTTTTTTCTTTTGCTCAACACACGAACTGTGCATTTCAGGCCTGACAAACATTTCGTTGTGTGAGAGTGTGTGTGTGTGTGTGTGTGTCTGTGTGTGGGGGGGGGGTTAGTATGTATGTATGTATGTATGCATGTATGTGTGCAAGTTATATTAGATAAACTAATGTGGTCTACTGTGGAAAAAACAGACGCCCTCTAGCGGTGGTGTCGCGTGCACGCGCAGAGGAGTGGCCGCTTGGTTTGTGCCCATTTAAAGTCAATGCCTGTCATTGCGCTCCTCACACACACACACACACACACACACACACACACACACACACACACGCAATCTGTTATCTTCTGCTGGACATTCCTCCAGACCGCGCATATTACAGCTTCAACGTCAACTCCGGTGAGTAGACAATGCTGTTATTAATATCTAATAATGTGTTTTAATAGTGCCATCTTCTTTTAACTGCAGCTGTGTGAGATTCACACGGAGTACAGCGTATACACGTGTGTGTGTGTGTGTGTGTGTTTCATTAGAAAGTTTACTGAAGGACACTGACTGACTGCATTGCTCGTTTGGCAGATCTCCAGGATTCGTGCGCGTTCTCGATTTGTGACTTTTCGGTGTTTTCACGTCACGAATAATTGCGGAGCGCAGACTGAGAATCGAATTGAAGTAGCAGATGTAACACACGCTCTTCTGTAAGGATCCATTCTGTCGTGTTTTATGCTTTGTTGTAAATGGGTATATATGTGTGTGTTACGAACGTAAGATAACTATTTGCGAAGTTGAATCAATTTAGATCAAGCCACGAGAACCATCTGACATGAAATAAAATGTTTCTGTGTTATAGAGTGCACCATAAAGCTCTTTCTATACTATGAACCGTTCTGGTGTGTGACAGTTTCTGCATCTCCTCTTCAGCTCGAGAGAATGTCCGTGTCCCCATCCTACACTTCACCTCCACTGTTCTCCAGCGTGCCCGCGCTCCCCGGGGACGCGAACGCCACGTCATGCCAGGACTGGGCCCAGTCTCATCATCTGCTGTTCCACCTGGCCCACCTGAGCCTCGGACTGGGTCTGCTGATCCCCACCACCCTCTCACTGCACATGATCCTGCTCAGACTGCTGCTGATCACGGGTACAGCGCGCGCGCCCGTGCACACAATCACGACACCCCAGTTTCACCTGCGCGCGCCCGTGAATACGGCCCCACTTTCTGAAGTTAGAAGTAGCCTAGAACATTGCATTTTATTTACATGAAAAAATAAAAAATGCCATTCAAATGCACAGAAACAATTGTATTATTTAGAAATAAAATATAGTAAAAGGGATCGTTCACCCAAAAATGAACATTAGCCCATGATCTACTCTCCCTCAAGTCATTCTAGGTGTGTATGACACTCCTGCTAAATATTGCACCTTTAATTTAAATTAATCGTAAACGGATAATCTTAAAATGGCATTTTTAAAAACGTGATAGTATAAGGTGGGGGAATAAACTTGTAACAATTCTGTTTTCAGTAATTGAAATAAAATAAAGAAAATATTAATATTAGAAATAAAGAAAATAGAAAGTTGAAATAGGTCTACTACAATTACAAAAAATACAATTGTAATAATAAAGCTTTGAATAATTAAAAACAACTTAAAACTAATAAAATTGGCAAAAGCATCAAATTGAAGATATAAAAAAACTGCTAATTCAAAAAGTTACTAAATACCAAACCATATAAATTACACTAATAAATCTATGATCAATTTTGACATTCTAAGATAATTTGCACCAAATGATCAAAACCAGAATAATCTTCGAATGACAAAAGTCTGAAAAATTACCTGAAATTATATATAATTTTTTTAATCACACAGAAACAGTAATAAATGTTTAGGCTTGTTGAATCAGTTATAATATATAACATTAATATATAACAAGTTATAATATATATATATATATATATATATATAACATATTTATTTAATTTAAACATTAACATTATATATATATATATATATATAAAGTCTAAATGAATGAATTATGAGAAAGAAAAAAAGTATGTCCCTTCAATAATAAAAAAGTGTAATTCCTGTGCAAGCTTTGCAGTTTGCTGGTGTTTGATCGGAGCACAACACATGTGATCATGCTTGCTAATGTTTGATCATGTGACCTCTGACCTCAGGCTGCTCTCTGCTCATCGCCTGGGCCGCGCTGTACAGATGCACACTGGATGTGATGGTGTGGAACGTGGTTTTCCTGCTGGTCAACTTCATGCACTTCTTCTTCCTGCTGTATAAACGCAGACCGGTGAGTTCAGCTGGACATCACTATCATTATCATCATCATTATCATCCTATCACATCTTATTTATTCATAAATCAGGGATTATTCGAACGCTCAGTATTCCTCCTAGCTGTTTTGAAATCGGACATAGTGTTGGAAATGGTACTTTAAAAGCTTTTAGTAGGCTCCTCCCCCAAATGGGCGGAGTCATAATTCATATTACAAAGTTGACTGCACTATCTCTTTTAAAATCAACTTTTCTAATCTTGACAAAACATAATATTGTTGGAAAACGTCTAGGTTCCATCTTTGGTGACTGTTTTGTGATAGAAGGGATATTGTGAAAGAAATCGACTAATAAATCTAATGTGGTTATTGGCTGATGGATATTTTTTGCTAAAGCGGAGGTCCAAATGATTTACTAAAATATAGAGAGTACTGGCACTTTAGTATGTTCACGCCCCAAAAAAGATTGACATGTTTTGCTGTAGTGTGTCAGTGGGAAATATCAGTTTACATTACCAAACTTTACTTTTGCCATTAATTGTAATAAAGTATATGTACATTTATGAAATGCATAACTCAGACAGTTTCTTCTGATAACAGATCACTGTAAACTGTAATGTGGACTCGTGTATTTTCTGTAAAGCTGCTTTGAAATGATGTGTGTTGTGAAAAGCGCGATTAAAATAAATGTGAATTGAGTATGTGTGCTGAGGAGTAGTTCACTTTTAAAAATCTTTTGCTGATAATTTACTCGCCCCCGTGTCATCCAAGATGTCCACGTCTTTCTTTCTTCAGTCGAAAAGAAATTAAGGTTTTTGATGAAAACATTCCAGGATTTTCTCCATATAATGGACTTCAATGGGAACCAAACAGTCCAAATGACAGTTTCAGTGCAAACTGTTCAAAGACCTTTAAACGACTCCAGACGATGAATAAGGGTCTTATAAAGCGAAACGATCGCTCATTTCATAAATAAATAACAAAGTTTAAGTTTTATAAGCTCAAATGTTCGCCTTGCTCTGTTCTGTGATGCACGTTCGTGACTCTCCTGTTCAAACTCGTTCATCAAAATGAACAAATCTTTTTTCGAGTCATTTTGTTCATTCAACGAGCGAAAAGAACAAAATGACTCGAAAAAAGATTCGTTCATTTTGATGAACGAGTTCAAACAGAAGAGTCGAGCAAGTCGAGCATTTGTTCTTATGAAACTTAATTTTTTGTATTCATTAAATGAGCGATCGTTTCGCTTGATAAGACCCTTATTCATCGTCTGGAATCGTTTAAAGCTCTTTGAACAGTTTGTACTGAAACTGTCTTTTGGACCTTGAACCGTTTGGTTCCCATTGAAGTCCATTATGTGGAGAAAATCCTGGAATGTTTTCATCAAAAACCTTAATTTCTTTTCGACTGAAAAAAGAAAGACATGGACATCTTGGATGACATGGGGGTGAGTAAATTAACAGCAAAGGTTTTTTTTTAAAGTGAACTACTCCTTTAACTCCAGATTAAGATCGACCGGGAGCTGAAGGGGGTGTACAAGCGCATGTTCGAGCCGCTACACGTACGAGAAGCTCTGTTTCAGAGACTCACCGGCCAGTTCTGCACCATCCAGACCCTGAAGAAGAGCCAGATCTACGCGGCCGAAGACAAGACGTCGGTGGACGAGCGCCTCAGCATTCTCCTCAAGGGGAAGTGCGTGCGTCGCGTCACTCAGAGTGCAGATCTCCTGTAATACTGTGTGTTGTGTGACTTATGACCTCGTTTCTGCACCACACACAGGATGAAGGTTTCGTACCGCGGGCATTTCTTGCATAATATCTACACCAACGCCTTCATCGACTCGCCAGAGTTCAGGTCCACTCAGTTGAACAGGGGAGAGAGGTTTCAGGTAAGAGTGACAACATAATATCCATTGAATATGTGCTTTTTGTTATTACCAGTCAAACCAAAAATGATTCAGACACCAGATACTAGTGTGTGCAGGATAACCTTGATCATATTTTCTCCAGTCATTGTTAAAAAACAATCCAACAAAACTTGCAAACTAACGTTAGGGAAGTGGCCGGAGGAGTCGTTCTGCCTCCACCTAAAAAACGTCACCATGTTTACTACCTGACAAGTGTTTTGTACTTATCCGTGCCGGACTGTGCAGGTGACGATCACCGCTGAGGAAAACTGCAAGCTCCTGTGCTGGTCCAGGGAGCGTCTGACGTACTTCCTGGAGTCCGAGTCGTTCCTGAACGAGGTCTTCCGGTACCTCATCGGCAAAGACATCACCAACAAGCTCTACTCGCTCAACGACCCCACCCTGAGCGACAAGGTCAGATCCAGTTACTCTCCACTGGTCAAACGTTGGGAATAATACAGATGCTTTTAAATGTTTTTTTTTTTTTAAGAGGTCTCTTCTTCTCATTTATTTGATAAAATATACAGTAAAATGTTTAAATATTATAAATATAAATCAGCTGTTTTTTAAGTGGATATATAGTGAAGTGTCATTTATATCCTGTGATTAAAGCTGAATTTTCAGCATCATTACTACAGTCTAATATGATCAAGAAACATTTATGAGTATTATCAGTGTTGAAAACAGTTTTATTCAGTAAGGATGCATTAAACTGATCAAACGACATTTGTAATGTTAAAAAATATTTCTAAGATAAATTAATGTATTATGCATGATTTCTGAAGTATCATGTGACACTTAAGACTGGAGTAATGATGCTATAAATTGATCACAAAAATAAATTACAATTTACAATATATTAAAATGGACACACTTGACTGTGTGTTTCTCATGATCTTAAATGGCCACTTATATTCCTAAAAATATTTTTGTAGACGAATATAATCTGTGGCTACATACCAATTTTAATCTTATTAAAATGAGAATAGTGAAGGAAAAACAGTCTAATTGTTAAAAACATATTTAATAAAGTCCAATATTTAAAAGCACGGATGCTCCTCATAAAGTTGGTTGAGGAAGTGCACAGATTGAGCTGGAATAAAGACAAAGAAGAATTTCAGATATAGTTTAGTGCATAATTCCATAAATTAGGTAACTACTCCATATTTCCATATGTGTTATTTCACAATATTAACAACTAAAATATGGAAAATAGTAATGAATGAGAACCAAACACTGACCGGTGATGTTCTTGTCTACAGTATTGTTTCAAGATGATTAATGCTACTTTGTGTGTGTTTGTGTTTGAGTTAGTTAATGTTTGAATTGGAGCCTTTTGACTCAGCCTCTGTGTTCATCAAATTACATCTGGCAGCCCATGTCCCAACCCTGAAAGTTCCTGAACTTTGAAAAAGTACTACCAGAGAATGTCTAAAAAGGGGAGAACTCTCTCTCTCAGTAAATGTCTGATTCCTGCAGTTCCACTCTGGTTCCACATGAGGGCGCTCACAGGACGAGTGCAGAATGAATGGAGGTCTACGGAGCTATATCCCTCCAAACCCACTTTTCTCAGGATATAATTTTTTTGTCTAGTAATTTGAATGTTGTATTCGAAACGGGATGCGAAGAAAGTACACATTGTTGGGTGTTAAATTTTTTTAGAGTCACTTATTTGCTTTAAAAAGTCTTTAAAAATGTCAATGACGTCATACACATCGTACAACCAGAGATACTGCTTTACGGCAATCCTTCAGTCACTTTGGTGCTTTCGCGCTCCTTTTCTTTTCTCTCTCTCTCGAGACAGCTGACATGTAAATACACGTGCTAGAACAACTAAAGTTCTTAACATTCTGGTCCCGCTTCGGATGCCACGATGCCATCAAGCGGTGCAGTCCTTCACTGACCAATCAGCGTTCATTAGCAGAATACTAGCGTGTTATGGGCAACAACAACTCAACCTGTATGAAATCAAAAGGACATAAGTACTTTCGACCTTTAACCCATGTTGAACTTGCAAAACCTACAATCAAATCTGAGATTTCTCAACGGCAATCGGGTGAAAGAGACAAATTTAGCCGTCTAGCCCCATAGACTCGCATTCATTTTGCACTCATGGCCGATCGCCCCCAGTGGAACTCTGGTGGAACTACAACCAAAAATATTTATCCGGAACTTCATTTAGACCCTGGTTCCTACTGCGTAAACACTCCGAGAACCAGCCCAAAGTCCCTAGTTCCTGGGGAAAGTTCCTGCGGTGGAAGCGCGGCTCATGTTGCTGTCTGGGTTCACATGTGTGTGTGCTGGGATTAACTGAAGTGATGCTGATTGTACCGTAGGCTGTGAAGAAGATGGACCGCCAGCCGAGCCTGTGCTCTCAGCTCTCCATGATGCAGATGAGGAACAGTATGGCGAGCACCAGCGACACCGACGACGTGCTCAACCAGATCCTGAGAGGCGGATCCACCGGATCCTCACTGCGTAAGTCTCCCGCGCTACAGAATCACCACTAACACTAACCACTAGGGTTGGGAATCAAATACTTGAGGTTAGGAAAGATTCGGAATCGGATAAAATTACAATATCGATTCCTCTTATCGATTTGCAGCTCTTAAAGTGACAGCACTCATATTCCTGCCGTCTCTATAATAACACTAAGCACACAACAAACGACAAAGAGAAAATTCACTCGTTTTTGACTGAATAACTTTTTGTTATTTACACTTTACAAGTGTTGACTTGTCTTTAATAATGCTTGAAATGTATATTAGTTCTATGGTATTTTTAAACCTCAGGGAAGCGTCCCTTGTGTACGTGTTCTTAAGCCTGTAGATTTTTGTTCATGATATTGATATTCAGCTAAAACTAAATGTGTTGCAGTAAGACTAAATGTCAATGATATCGAAAACTTTTTTTATTACCTTATTGGAATCAAAATCGTTAAAATTCAAACGATACCCAACCCTACTAACCCCTGTATGCCTTGGCATTAGACCCTTCATGCCCACAAATGCTGATATACACCACATCACACGTCTCTGTCATAAACTTCTCTAACGCTCATTCTTCATCTCCACCGGTTCCAGTGTGAGCTCACAGACACTACACTTGTGGAACGGGCTACTTGCACTCAGCTGCGTCACACACTTCCCTTTTGATATAATACATCTCAGTTATGTATATTTTTAATGTACTTGTAGTCATCGAGTTCAATAAACGCAAACTAAAAGGAGTGTCTGCAAGAAGATTTAAAAAAATCCATAACACTTTACTTGAAGGGGTGTGCACAAGACTGACATGACACCTTCATAATCATGACATGACACCTTCATAATCATGACATGACACCTTCATAATCATGACATGACACCTTCATAACAGACTGATCTCATGCCAATTCGTTTTTCCATTTTTGGCGTGCTTTTCAGCGTCGCTTTTCAGCGTGTTTATGAACGCCGTTGACTTAACGTTATTACTGTATATATAAATATATGACTTACCTCAACCCTGTCCCTAAACCTACCCGTCACTGGAGATAATGGCATTTATGACTGTTCCCTTACCATCCTAGGAAAAAAAAAAAAGATTTACCTCTACCCCGTCCCTAAACCTAACCGTCACTGGAGTTAATGGCATTTATGACTGTTCCCTTACCATCCTAGGAAAGAAAAACATAGCTCCCCAGATGAAGATCTACAAGTACATTTTGCTTTGTTTTGGTCGGACATTTGACGGCGTGTACGGACACACGGAATGACGCGGACGTTAATGGCGTAGACAAACACGCATACACGCGGATAACTCAAAATGTGTCGAGATAACACGCCACTTGACTCGAAATTGGCGTGTATGTTTACGCAAAAGTCATGATGTCACGTTGTTCATAATCATGACATGACACCTTCATAATGCAAATATGACATTGTTTGAGATGTCTTTGTTACAACAACCGTTTATATACGGTACATATACGGAGAACACTGGGGTGTCCAGCTTGCAAGGTGGAATATTTAAACCCCAGGGGTGGCAGAGTGGCTTGCCAAGGGAAAGGCACATGCTCAGAGAGGCTAACAGTGGAAATACACATGTGGGGGTCACCCACTAGGTCACCCACCTAGCCAATCGTGAAAGCTGCCAGAGGCATAGCTCTGGCGTTAACGTCAACAGCACTGGAGGAACTGTACTGGACAGAGCAGTGGCAAGGCTGGGTCTGCCTCTTCCAGGGGCAGTGCTTGCAGGTTCACCACGTGATCGTGAAAGGGAGTGGTGGGAACCTTGGGCACAGATCCAGGCCAGGATCTCAGGATCATGTGAGGATAGGCTGGCCCGAATTCTCGGCATGCTTCGTCAATAGAAAACGTGTGCAGGTCCCCTACCCTCTTAATGGAGGCCAATGCAACCAGGAGGGCTGTCTTAACTGACAGGATCTTAAAGTCCACTGATTGCGCGAGCCACCGCCCGTCCCGGGTCACAATGAGTGGATCAGCAAGTGCCTACTCTGCGCCCGAGAGGTGCGGGTAACCAACTGAACCTCGCTCGTGATTGGGGATTGAAACTATATCCCATTAACGAGGAATTCCCAGTAAGCACAGGTCATAAGCTAGTGTTGATTAAGTCCCTGCCCTTTGTACACACTGCCCATCACTTCCACCATTTGGGTGGTTTAGTGAGGTCCTTAGATCGTCCCCGAGAAGGCAATCAAACTTGACCATCCAGAGATAGTAAGAGTCATAACAAGGTTTCCGTAGGTGAACCTCGGGTCCGCTCCGGTGGACCTGAAACCCCCTTCGGTGAAAAACACGTGGCAAGAGTTGCTACCCTGATGGGTACCCGTAGGCTCCGGTCTCCCCCTTCACCGGGGGGAGAAGGGGACCGTGGGTTTAAAGCTATAGGTCTTTGCTAACGGAGTAGACAAAAAACCTACAGGCATTGGAGGGGTGCTTAGGGTCGCCACACCAGGTGGAGGCGCTGTGGGAACACATATGTGTTGCCACAGAACATTCCATGAGGGGAACCTCAGTGTACCTAACCTGACTGACACAGGTTGCTCCACACAGCAACAGCGAGGGCTCGGCTGAGCGAAAAAACACTTAACTGCATCACTATTTTTGTTGAATAGATTTTTTTTTACCTTAAATGGGTTCTGGAGGCAATTTATAACTTTCGGGAACCGGAGTTTGATTGTGAGATTCAACTCGGGTGCCTCTGTCGTGCGACCAATGAGCTAGCCCAACGTCATTACACGTCAGAACCCGACAAGGGGACGTGGCTTTACTCGAATACAAATACAAATACTTTTCCCCCACAACAAATACAGATACAAATACTGGCTGCTTTGCACACCCCTAGTATACACTGTTAACACATTTTTGTAATTTTTATAGTAAAAGACTGTAAACGTGCTGACTTCTGTCACCGTACACTCGTGAGATGTATGAGTATAATGCAGGAGTAGTTGTGCAAGTAGTCCAGTACACTCGCACAGGTGTGATGTCAGTGTGTGTGTACCCCTGTGCTGTGTGACCCCTGACGTCTCTCCTGTTCTCCTCTAGCTGTGACCTCAGATCGGGCCTGATGATGGGCTGTAAGATGCTTTCTTTTTATATCTCAGTCTTTCTCTTCCTCAACCCCAAAAAAAAATGACCCAAATGTCATTTTGAAACATAACCAGAACGTAGATTAACTCATTTCTCGTGCTCAGAACACGTGAATTCTGATAACCAGACCTGTTATGAAGTTAACCTTTAACACACGGCACACCGCATTTGATGAGTTTTCCCAATAACATCACGCCGTACAGTTTTTTAATGAATTTCAAACCCAAACTTTTGTTTCAAAGATCAACAGTCTGTCATAAGTCTTTAGTCTGCCACTAAAAAAAACGGACTGTTGTGGTTCCGGTACACCAGCCATGCCAACGAAACGAATGAATGAATATTTGCTTATCAATGTATATCTAAATTCATGCATACATCTTTGTAGAACTTCAAAAAAAGAAACAGAAAAGATGCTGCAGCCAATGAGCCGCCGACAGGGGCCGACTCCACCTCCGCACACAGTTTTTAATATTTTATCAAATGGCGGCACTCGCGCAGTCTCCACTCGGACCCGCTCCAAGACTTCAATTTCCAAAAGTCAAATTCAAACCCAAAGCATCGTTATCCAAGTTCTGTCGTTACGAATGTTATTTAACGTCTCCTAAAACCATAGTTCCAACGAACATTCACAAAAAGCAACGCAAACTTGCATGGCTGGAACTACAGCTCTTGATCAAAATCTTTCTTTATTTAAATTCTAAATAAAAGCAAAGTTTAAGATAATGAAAGGGGCGTGTAAACTAATGCACTCTAAAAGCATGCGTTTCAGACATTATTAATCAATGTCACTATTAAAACACTGCCAGGCTCACACTGGACTTTGGGCATGCAGAATTTCTTCAGACACTCCAACGGTCCAGTGAACCATAAATTTAACATATAATAAATAATAATTTAAATAAAAACACTATCTTCTCCACTCCTGCAATGCAATGCTAATCAATGCTAGGTCAGCGTTCTGCGATCGCCCGCGTTCACATGCATATGAAGTCAACAGGACTAGAAGTGTGATATATAACATGCACAGAGTGTGTTAACATTTTATTGTTTGAGTGATTTTATTCACATTACTGTGATGATATTCTTGAGCTGTGGAAACTGTTAATACCCTTAATGCACCGTATGATACGTTTTGCCTCCATTTGACTTTATAAAACATTACACTTGAATCTTAATATGTAACCAGATACTGTTATTATGATATTATAACGTTGAACATTGACAACTAGTGTTGTTTCTCTCTCTCTCTACAGAGAAAAATCCTCTGCCAAAAACATCCACGACTATGAAGCCGATAGAAGAAGGAATGGAAGATGATGTTTTCGAGTCCGAATCCCACAACACTCGCCCGAGAGAAGACGTGTGACGCGCTTCATCACCTCACGCTTCACTGTACGCTCTATTGAAATGAATGGAAAATGCATTAAAAAGAAAAATAATTCAGACTCAAACTCAGATTACACTCTTCTGGATAGAGATCCAGATCCAATCAGAGTTGTTCTAGTATTACAGAATTAGCATTAGATACTAACACATTTAATATAATATAGTCTTGAGCATTTTACATGAAACTGCTGTCAGATATACATTTTGGAGAACAGAAATATCTTTACAATTTTTAATTCAGACCAATTTTGCCCTTTAACAGTCTTGATGTGTTTCAGGCTCTCCTAGAACAGCTTCTTTCTAAACTTTCTAAAAGATTATTGCGAGGCATTGCTGGACTAATGTACGTGGAACTCAACAGTGTGGACTACTTCCATCAGTGAGATTTACATTTCTCTGATAGTTTTCATGCACATATACCATGTCATGGTTTCTTGTGTGACGCGTTAACAGTCAATATATTGTTAAAATAAATTGTATTAAGATGTGGATTTTCTCACAGCAGTTTAATTTGAGTGCATTTGAATATATCGCATAATGCATAAATGAAGAATGGGTCACATAGGGTTATGCAATGATGAAGTGTTGGTTAGGGTTTATTGGATGTCTGGTTTGAAGCTTTTTCTGTGATAATTGTAATGTGACGTGTGTGTTGTTAAAGTCATACAGATTCGTGAAAACACTTTTTTAAATTAAAGTTTGACACTGTGAACATGTTTCATAATTTCTAGGAACAGAAAAAAAATAATTCAAAGAAACACTGCTTAAATATACAAACAAGCAGAAGATGATTTATTGTTAATTGTTCTCATTTTAAGAAAATGATAGTATTGTTTCTGATTCATATGAACATCAGATATACTGTAATAATTCCTGTGTACACTGTGCTGTCAAAACAATAACCGTATAAAAAATATGATGTCTCGCACACCTGAATAATTCATAGATGCGTCAGATAAAAGTCCAATATGAACTCAAAAAATGTATTAATCTCACACACTATTCACACTTCCATCATATCAAAATATTTTTAGCATAGCCCTTCCTCAGGCTTAGAGCACAAAGACGACTGATTGACCAGAACAGTGCTAAGATGTTCATCAATGTCATCAATCCTGAAGTCGGCCATTTTGGAGGCACTGAACGTAAACAATGCCACTGAACTGAACGGACTCGCAAATTTGGCTGATTATTGCAGCTGAAAAATGGTCGAGTTTTGGTCTGCACTAATCGGTCCCATCGGGAAAAAACATTGAGTTCTATAGACTGTCAAAAGTTAAAGAGAAGAGTGCAAAAAAACTGCTGAAAGAAGGCGTTTGTGGTTTTGAGAGGCACAGAGTCAGCCACATGTGTAAATGAAGCGTTGACTGTGGCTAACATGTTGACGTAATTCACTATGGCTACATTCACACTATCAGTCAGAAAAAACAAACAAACAAAACAAAACAAACAAACATAAATAATCCCTCTTTCCTACCCTACCCAGCTTTATCCTTCCATCTAAATACTACTTTATTATAGTTAGAGGGAAACATTAATTTCCACTGCCAGGAGAGAGATAGTGAATGGGAGGTGACCACACTTTTTCAAAGTGTTGCAGTTTATCCATAAGAATATATTTGATTCTCTCTAAGTAGAGAGTGTTAGAAAGATCACTGAAAGCCATACCTTTGTGGTGGGTGTTTCTTTATTTTTCCAATGCATGAGAAGTAGCTTCTTTGCGGCGATGAGACTATAGGATAGTATTTTGATTACCAAAAACCAGGACACTCGGCCCGGCAAACAGATACTCAAACGATACTCTAAGTTTACTCAAAGATGCCTTATTAATTTCAATACATTTAAAGTAGGCTATGCCTCCTCTGTATGGATAGAAACGTTGTTATATTACAAGAGACAAATTCAGATTCAGACAGGTTTCAAAAATAATTAATGAAATAATGTCTCTTCTGTTTTAGAAAAATAGATATATAAATAATAAATAACTAAAAGAAATGCCTCCAAATTGAACAAAAATAGCTCTCGCAAACTTACAAAAACGAACTAACAAAATGTATTTATATCTTTAGTTTTCTTCCTCTTTATCCTGTTTTCTTTGCCCATCTATATTTTGCTGCAGAGCCGATCTTTCCCAGCAGTTTTTTGAAAACCAGGACATTTTCATCTCTTTATAAAAATCAGCCAGGACAGGACGTGAAAACTGGACATGTCCTTGGAAAACAGGACTGTTGGTCACCCTAGTTTAACTAGAGCAAACTACAAACACACATTTCAGGTGTCTGCCGTGTATTGAGTCAATCCTAAAGCCCACCTCGCCGCCTGTTGAGCATTTACACGTTGCGACACGATAGACACAACATACTTTTCTTTTCTTTTTCTTTTATTCATTTATAAAGCACATTTAAAAACAACCCATGGTTGACCAAAGTGCTGAACAGGACCGAGTAATCAGAGCACAGGTAATACAACATAATAAAAACAGCATGAGCAATAAATACTGTTACATTCAACAGGGCTAACAGTTATACAAAGACTAAAAGCATTGGGTGAGGGACTAGGATCCTGTTGCTCGCTCAGTCTTTCTCAGTATATTGCTGAATATTTGCCTCCGCCACTAGAGTCACGTATGCTCTTACCCCAGTTTCTCCAGTTTACAGTGAGGATTCTTCAGTACAGTAGAGAGCAGCTTCACTCCTTAGTCTCCTAGATAATTCTCAGACAGATGCAGATCTCTCAGGTGTGCGGGGTTTAATCTCAGAGCTGCCGCCAGCGCAAAACAACTTTCATCTGTCACACCACAATCCCACAACCTGTAGAGAACAATGACACACATTAAGACCATATCCAGAGATAAACATGACACTTGTCCGGGAAGTAAACGCACTCTGTCAGTTCAAAGCTAGATTAAAGACACATCTCTTTGGCCTAGCATACACATAACACATTATAGACTTCTATAATTCAATGTTAGGCTGCATAGATTAGGTCAGCCGGAACCGGGAACACTTCCCATAAATCCTGATGTACTCGTTACACCACAAGAAGAATGACATCTACGCTAATATTAGTCTCTCTGTTTATCCCGAGGTTTACCGCAGCCTGCCGGATCCAGGCTGTATCCAGATCTGACTAGGACCTTCGCCTGGAAGCGACGACTAGTGTCACTACCCACTCAACAGGTAAAGCATTGTGGGGGAATTCGGTTTGCGTACCAACCCAGAAGTGATCAAATAAAATTCTGTATCAAAATGTATAGGCAAGACAAGTCGTTTGTTTAGGCATGGCTTGAAGGGAATTACAAACTTGCACACATATACTCAAACACACATAACTAAAGAATCAGTTATTAAAGCGCATGTGAATGCCATCAGCGTTTATCACAGGTTCAGTTTAAAGTCTGTTTAGGGAGAACGCTGTCATCTTAGCGGACCCTAATGGGCTCTATGCACGGCGTTATTTCCGGTGAAGGATTAAGGATGCTCGATAACTTCCGCCGATCATAGAGTCCAATGCAATACCGAGAATTTATATTGAATTTTATACTCCATGGTTATACTAATGAAACGTTAGTCACAAAAACAGATAAAACAGACACCCCTCGTTGTGTTTATGCTTCTTTTCAAAATTATATTAAATAAACATAACTATATATAAAATTACATCTAAACGTATGTACGTTTCGTTTCAAAGACGGGAGGACAATAAATATTGAAGACTCTGCCATAATCCCGTTTTCTCCGGTTTTCCTCCGCTTTAATCTACACAACCGGAAATGGACGAGCATCCTTACGTCAAATGCGGAACTTATGCGTGCATATAGCCCATTTAATAACCAATCAATCAAAACTAACTTTAACTGGAAAATAACATTATTCAAGAACCGCTATAAAGCCAAACCAATCTCTGTTACCTTAAATTATGTTTATCTCTGTAAAGCTGCTTTGAAACAATCCACATTGTTAAAAGCACTATATAAATGAAGATGACTTGACTTGATACTTAAAAAAATAAATAACAATGCTGTCAATATTAAATTATACAAATGTTTGTTTGTTCAAGTTATTAAATTACTTGAACGGGGACAGACGTTGGCTCATTAGTGGCCAGATGCACACACACATGACCAGCATCGGCCAAAAGTGAGCCTACGTTCTGACGTATTAATGTTGAACCACTGTAGTTACATGGACCATTTTAACTGTGTCTTTACTACCTTCCTGGGCCTTGACAGTTGCAGTCAGTGGAGGGACAGAGAGCTCTCGGATTTCATCAAAAATATCTTCATTTGTGTTCCGAAGATGAACGAAGGTCTTACGGGTTTGGAACGACATGAGGGAGAGTAATTACTGACAGAGTTTTCATCAACTAACCGTTTGAGACTAAAATGACACTTTGAAAAGCCTGAACCAGCAGCTTAAAAATTCCACTGAGAATTTTTTTTTTTTTTTTTTTTTAAAAGCTTACGTGCAATTGATGTCATTGCTAGTATTAGACTGACTGACTTTGATAAATGATACGTCTAATTCAAAAGTGTCATACTATAAGGACATCTTTTATAGAAATGATCTACCTGAGATCAGGCCATTTGTCTCCACTCTTAAAGTTAATTGGCGGACCCATAGAGCTGTCAGTCTTCACAGACACACAGCTGGACTCTGGGTTTGAGCTCTTCTGCTGGACTGAACTGGAACAGAGAACAAATTCAGTTTAATCCTTTAGACCAGTGGTTCTTAAACTTTTTAAGTACTACCACCTCAGAATATATTTGGCTCTCTAAGTACCACCAACGACCAATATAAAAAAATACAGTAGCGTACTAGGCCAAACTATTCAGCTCCAGTTATGCACAGCTCAAAAATGAGGCCGTTTAACTTCTAATAAGAATATTTATTATTGTCAGCCACTTTAAACATTGTAAAAAACACAGTTTGAACATCAACACTACACTGTTCTTCTTACATACAGGTAAATACAAAACTTAAATGATGATTAAATTCAAATGTATTGCACCTAAAAGTGAAATAAAAACTGTAGCCTACTGTACTTAAAATATTAAAGGGTTAGTTCACCCAAAAATGAAAATTACGTCATTAATTACTCACCCCCATGCTGTACCAACCCCGTAAGACCTTCGCTCATCTTTGGAATACAAATGAAGATATTTTTGATTAAATTTGAGAATTGCAATGGAGTAGTCGAATAAAGTCGTTATTTTTGTTTGTTTTCCGCACAAAAAGTATTCTCGTCGCTTGATAAACTTATAGTTGAGCCACTGTAGGCACATGGAATATTTAAACATTTTCTTCAATGACTTTCTGGGCCGTCAAGTTTCGATCCCTTATGCCTGGTTCGGATTACACGATTTTAGCCCGATTTTGGCACGATCCGTTTGACGTAGGGTGTCGTGGAGATTGGTAAACGACAACGGGCATCGGGACGCAAGATTCGATCGTATCATCTCGTATAGTGTGTCATAGTGGGCGACAACCTACGTCGCGTCTGCGATGCTTCACGACATCACGGCAAAAAGACTAGCATGTTTAATCTTTTTAACAGTCGTCCACAACAGTTCCGTCACATGTGTGAGGTTGACCAATAGGAGCAAAGAAACTTTTCTGTACACAACTTTCAAAAATGGTGAAACGAAAAAGAGAGATGATGGTGCTAACGTTAAAACTAGAAGATCAATCAATCAGATTGATCAAACAATCCAGGACTGTGTCCATTGTCTGGTTTTCTTTCTTTTTTAACTTATTTCTGAACACAGGACAGCCAATACAACACTCACCGCTTCATCCATTGTTTGTTTATGTTTGTTTCCGGAAGTCTCTCGCTACTAGTTTCGCCTTCTCGATGACATCATACGCGCCGGTAAAGACGGCATCCGATGACTGGTCAGGAAGCAACGTGTAGACTGACATGTGTCTTGTCCACGACACGACAAGATTTTAGGAGTCAAAATCGCGTAATTTGACAGTGATAGTCACAGACAAAAAAAATCGTGTAATCTGAACCAGGCATTAGGAGCCTATGTAGCAGTGATCCACCACTCAAATTTAATCAAAAATATCTTTATTTGTGTCCCGAAGATGAACGAAAAAAACTACTGTTGCCTATGTGATTCCTCTGCGTACCACGAGCCAGAGCCTGCGTACGACACTTTAAGAACCACTGCTAGATTCATTCTTTATGAGAGGAACAATTTTAATCCTCTCATAAAGATCCCTCTCTTTTTATTTAATATTTCATGTTA
This sequence comes from Pimephales promelas, assembly GCF_988280905.1. Lineage (NCBI taxonomy): Eukaryota > Metazoa > Chordata > Actinopteri > Cypriniformes > Leuciscidae > Pimephales > Pimephales promelas. The sequence continues at coordinate 1,133,614 of NC_142780.1, forward strand.
GTTTCAAAACAAAAAATAGGCAACAAAATCATATTTTTCTGTAAACCTTCTTTGATCTCTGTGTGTGTGTTGCAATGTTTTGTTGAAAGTACCTGCATTCTGGAGAGAAATCTCCATCTCTGGATGCTTGTGAATTACCCATGATGAAGATGCAGGAGAATCTGATGAGTTTGATCTCGTCCACTGACTCTGATGAAGAAACAGTCACACACTAAATTAAATGATTAAATTAAACACCGTTATATAATTAAGCTGGACATAGTGTGTGAGAAAAAGGATCATGTGACTGCATTAACCCAAGCTCATTGGGCCTTTACACACACAAGTCGGCCGTTGGATTTAGAATTTTATGAAAAATAACGGACACCGAGAAACGCAGATTGAATTTTTTTTATTTTATTTTTTTTTTATTAATGCAATATTAATAAACAGAACAAGACAAGACATACAAGCAGTAAACAAACTATCAAAACAAGGAGACATTATGATATCAAATACATTAAGAGAGTAGATATGAAAGAAATAACATTATTTTACATTAGTCTTAAAGAAAAAAAGAGAGAAGGAAAGAGAGATGAGGGCATACAAGAAAAAATAAAACATTAAGGAAGAATATTAAACATGGTACAAATTCTGGATGTTTTCATTGCTTTCTTGTTGAGAGATGTTGAAATTGCATTTAAATACATCTTCAATTCTTCTAAAGCTAAAGTGGGGTTTACTGTTCATATATTTAGCTTTATGGATATGAAAATTTCCAATATAAAGAAGGTTTATACAAAAACATGCATTAATTAAATTTTTGTCTTTGACATAGAATCCAAAAAGAATGTGTTTATATGATAAAGAAAAATTACAAAAAACCTTTTAGACAATGAGAGCATTAAAATTGTCCCAGAAAGACCGAGTGAAAAAACATTCCCAAAACAAATGATCAACAGTTTCAGAGGAGGTTTCACAAAAAGAGCAGGAAGTATCAATATCATTTCTAAATTTCTTTAAAAAGTATTTAACTGGATAAAACCTTTGAATAATTTTATAGGATATTTCTTTAACCTTATTTGTTAGAAAGAATTTCTGAAAATCTAGAGCTTAGCTCCTAACGGCACGGACGCAAAGCCAGGACTGGAGCAAAAGCCCGTTCCTCTCTGCACTCTAAGCGTTCTGTTATCACTCCGCTCTAATCCACTACGGGTTTTCCAGTCTCACTCACAGGAAAAAAACAACTGCTCCGTGTTCAATCTAATTTAAAAAAAGATAATCTTATGTTTTATTTTTTTATATATCACAAACGTCTGAATTTATAATACTATATGTAATGCTCTGGAAAGTATATGTTTAATAAATGTTCCAACTGCTTACACAAGGAAACAGTATGGGAAAGCGCACCCAGGTAAAAATAAGAATTTGACAAATTCTACAAACAATCTTAGTTTGCCAACAGTTAATAATATATATATATATATATATATATATATATATATATATATATATATATATATATATATATATATATATATATATATATATATATAATAGAATTATAGATGCAAGCACGCGCACGACGCAAACCCCCGAACGTTGATTTTACGAATGGGAATATGAATATTATATGAAATATGAATATGTATTGGGTTTAAAACCATACAGATTTTTGAAGGCTGATAAAACATCTCTCCTCCACCTTCCCCCACCACCCGACCCCACCCCCCGTCCTCCTTTTCAGTGTTATGGAAATGGCCACCCTATACTGGGAATTGGTATCTTGAAACAAAATCAGAATAATTAAATAAATTACCGTCACTATCAAATAATTGGTTTACGAGCATCACTCCATTATTGAACCAGTTTTCAAGAAATAAAGATTTCCTCTTATAAAGAATATTACAGTTGTTACAACATGTTCGGGTGAAAAAGAAAACAAACCCCGACACACTTCGACAGACTCTGATCCGACACATAAACGTGTTTGTTGGCGTTTGTGTGAATTGGCCAACATAAACTAAACTTCTAAAACACAAAAGAAACATTGAAGTGAAAGAAACGGTTCATAATCAATCACGTAAAATGTTCTCCAGAGATTCATTAATATGAGAAAGTCACACACGAACACTCACCTTGATCAAACTTTTACAAGACACAGGATCCGAAAACTACACGTAAATTCCCTCTTAAACGTTGATAAACACTTTGATGTTCTGTTGTTTTTTTCCGTATCGTATTTCCCCTGCTTAAAATAGCGACAGGAGAACATACTCTCACTTTCCATATGTGGAGAGAGAGAGAGAGAGAGAGAGAGAGAGAGAGAGAGAGAGAGAGAGAGAGAGAGAGAGAGAGAGAGAGAGAGAGAGAGAGAGAAAGAGAGAGAGAGAGAGAGAGAGAGAGAGAGAGAGAGAGAGAGAGAGAGAGACTTTTTGACTTTTAACCCACTTTATTACAAATAATCCAGGGTTAATTAAAGCTTACATAGGTTTTTTTTTAAAAAGAATTATTTAAAATACAAACATATAATAATAAATATCACAAAAAAACAAACAGCATAGTTAAATATAGATTTGCAAAGCACCATCAAAATCAGATTCACATATGCACTGGTTTACAAATATGATTGAAAGTCTCCAGATCTTTAACCAAGTCATAGTATGCATATTCCACTTTTAATCTAGTTTTAATTAATCCTTTTAAAATTGACATTACATCAGTTGACCCTGCATTATTTATTTTGCTTTTTCGTGAAATCCAAATTCCCATTTTTGCTTGCCCAAACAAAAAATTTAGCAAAACATGGATCTGTTTTCTGTTTCTACTATATTTTGGTCCATAGATAAATAACATAGGTGAAAACACTTCTCCCAAAACTATACACCATTCTTCCAATTTAGAAAACAAAGGCACAAGCCTTCCACATTGGAAAAATAAATGAAAGACAGTTTCAGTAATCCCACAAAAAGGACACCCCTCCTCAACCTGGGGATCGAGGTGTGCTCTGTATCTGTTTGTAGCTATTAACCCATGCACAACTCTCCACTGCAGGTCTCCAGACCTTTTTTCGATGGGAGGCTTGTACAAGGCCCTCCAGCATCCCTTCGGGGAAGAGCCTGATCCAAAAAACTCTTGCAATTTTGAGTCTTTAACTCCTCCCAAAGAGGGAGAGTGTGAAACTTTTACACAGGTAACATGCAGTGCTTTCTTCTCAGTTTTACTAAAACAGTCCAATACAGGTATCTTGAAGGTCAACAAAGACCCCTCCTTTTCTTCAAAAATAGCCGCAGCCGGAATTATTCTAAGTTCAGGAAAAGTTATCACCATGTCTTCATTAGTTGCTTCCACACTGCATTTAAATTCCGTCGGTAGGCTCTCAAGAATTTCATTTAACAGTCTTTGTGTCCAACGAGTTGATCTTACTCCAATCTTGGAAGCTAACATTTCAGGAGACATCCATCCATCTGAAGTTATCAAATGTCCAATCTTTACAACTCCTGCAGCTTTTAGAAGATTCCTCGTCGATGGCGATTTTAAAATCACTGAGTCCACTATAGAATTGTGCATCAGAGGTTCCTCCCTTGACCAGTGACCTCCCTCATCCGTTGCATCTCTTGAGATGTTAAAAGTCCTCCAGGCTTTGAACACTGAGTGGTAAAAGGAAGTTAGTCCAGTCAAATCAACATTTTGAATATCCAGGAGAAACAAGTGTTTATCCAGCCCCATCCCTCCTGCTCTTCTAAGGAGGGCACCAGCTACTCCAGACCAGCTAACATCCACTCCACCTTCTTGTCTGGGCAGAAACAAAACTGATGCTTTTATCCAGTGGTTACCGGACCAAAAAAAGTCTGTGAAGCATTTTTGAATTTTCCCAACCAGATCTTCAGGAGGATCCAGAATGTTCATTTTGTGCCATAACGTTGAGGCTACAAGGTTGTTGCAGACCAGGGCTCTTCCCCTATAGGATAACTGTGGTAGCAACCAACGCCAGCAAGACAACCGAGCACACACCTTCTCCACCAGGCCCTCCCAATTCTGTCTCTTGTAATCCTCCTTTCCCAAAAACACCCCCAAATATTTTAACCCAGATTTTCCCCATTTTTGATTACTTGGGTTGTGGTCTAAACCACACCACAAAGCATCACTTTTTTCCCAGTTAACTTTTGCAGATGAAGCTTTACCATAACTTAATAAAATCTCTTTTAAAACCTGAACATCTTTAACATCCCTTAAAACAACAGTGATATCATCAGCGTAAGCTGAAACCTTTACATACTCATCAACAAGATCACCTTTCACCTTCAAACCCATTAGACTCTCTCTTAATTTACATAGAAGAGGTTCTATAGCCAAACTATAAAGCTGACCAGAAAGTGGGCATCCCTGTCTGATACCCCTCTGCACCTTAACAGGGACACTCAAACCTCCTGCTATCTTTACCATACATACTGCATTATTGTACAACAACTTTATCATTTTCCTAAATTTCTCTCCAAACCCAAAAGCTTCTAATACTTTAAAAAGATATTGATGATCGACACGATCAAAAGCGTTTTCCTGATCGAGCGACAATATTCCTACATCAATATTATAACACATTGCATAATCAATAACATCACGTACCAAGTGTAAATTGTCAGCAATACATCTATCTTTTATACAGTATGATTGATCTTTGTATATTATTTTAAACAACATTTTGTTCAATCTATTGGCAAGGCACTTTGACAAAATTTTATAATCAGTGCAAAGAATTGCCAAAGGTCTCCAGTTCTTAAGTATGGTAAGATCACCTTTTTTTGGAAGCAATGTTAAAACAGCCCGTTGGCAGCTCTTGGGTAGAAAGCCAGTACGATCACATTCCTTAAGCACCTCAAATAAATCAGATCCAACTATTGTCCAGAAATGTTTATAAAATTCACCAGGAAGTCCATCTATACCAGGGGTACGACCCAACGAAAGACCTGTTACAGCATCACTTAATTCCTCAAAAGTTAATCCAGACTCCAATGCTTGTTTATTTAGCCGAGGAAGATCTTGTAAAAATCCATTTTGTATCGGGATGTCTATATCCTCAGGTGAGTATAAATGTGAATAAAAATTCACTGCTAGTCTGCGCATTTCCAAAGGGTCAGATGTACATTGTCCATTGTCATCCTTCAGGTTATGGATTTGGTTAACTTGTACACTCTTGCGTTGTAGATTGAAAAAAAAAGAGGTGGGACTGTCCATATCCTTTATAGATAAGAATCTATTTCTCACAAGAGCTCCTTTAACATTGTCATTTAAAATGGGGCTTAGTTTTATTTTCTTCTCAGACCACTCATGCACATTGGGAGAAAGATCGCCCATCATGTTTTTCTCAATGGCAAGGATTTCGCTTTCAAGCTGTTCCAGAGATTGTTTCAAACTAAAATTAGAGCAAGATGTATACTGCTGACAAAAATCCCTTATGTGAGCTTTACCAATTTCCCACCAAAGAATAACATTTTCAAATCTTGTTTTTTCTTTTCTCCATGTCTCCCAAAAGTGCTTAAAAGAATCACAAAAGCTCTTATCTTGTAGCAACTTGACATTAAAGTGCCAGTAAACACTTCTATTTTTCTTAGAGTTCAAGTTACAATCAATAGTGATTAATTTGTGATCAGTGAAGGATGTGGAAAATTCTACTTTTCATACTATTTGATATGTACAGTCTATCTAGTCGTGCTGCTGAAATCCTCCCGTCACTAACCTTTACCCATGTATATTGCTTAACAGAAGGATTATTTTCTCTCCATATATCAGTGAGATTAGATGTTTTAATGACATTAGCAAGTAATGTAGATGACTGAAAATGAGGTTCCTCTCCATTTCTATCAAGCAAAGCATTAATTGTACAATTCCAATCCCCAGCTAAAATAGTAAAAAAATTACCCTTCTGCTTTCCTAAAAAACCTTTTAATTTATCAAAAAGAATTATTCTCTCAGCTCCTATGTTAGGTGCATATACACTTATAAACATAAAAACAAGACCATTTAAATCAACCTTAACTGCTAAAACTCTTCCTGGTTCAATTTCACTTTTTTTTCCAAAATTTTGGCTTTTATAGAAGGTGAGAAAAGAATGGCAGTTCCTGCACTCAGATTAGTACCATGTGTGAGCACACACTCATTCTTCCACCACAATCGCCAGTCAACCTCATTGTTTGCATCACTATGAGTCTCTTGTAAGAAAATGACATCTAATTTCTTTAGCTTGATAAAATTAATCACTGTATCAGCTTTACTCTTATCCCTCATTCCGTTGACATTTAAGGATCCCACGGGTTTCCATGAGAAAGAAGAAGATTAGAAAAAAACCAATCAGACAGAGATGTGTATTAGCCATAGCGATTAGGTATATTTTCCCCTTTTCCCTTTCCCTGTCTTAAACATTTTCCTAATTTCAGTTATATGTTTCTTTAACCTAAAACGTTTCTGTTGTGACAACTCATCAGTACTGCAATTTTTCCTTGCCCATGTTACAGATGAGATAAACTTTTCCAGATCTGGGAAAAAAAAAAATCACTCTTCTATACTTTTACCTTTTGTCTCATCCAGAAAATAATTGATTTGTGCCACAGTGTACAGATCTTCTGTATCTAGACCCTTCAGACCAGTGTCCATCATCTTTCATACTGTCATCTGTGCACTGAGATAGCCCATCTAGCTCACCCACCGAGCATTTCTCAGCCCTTTCTATCGCAGTCTGTGTTACAAACTCATTTTCTTTTACTTCTTCAACATCATCATTTATGACAAGTGTAGAACTACATTCAGCCTTCTCTCCACATCCATACCATCATCGCTTTTACTCACCTCTTTGTGCCCGTGTACCTCCTCCAACGGCCTTTTGTTTGGTTTCTCAGATACTCGTTCATCCTGTGTTTTTTCCGTATTATCCTCAACATCACTGGTATCATTGTGATGCACTAATCCGTTTTCAGTAAGATCAACAGGCAGCTGCTGCTCAACATCCGCTTTTTTTGGGACAGGTGAAACGTTTGTGGCCTATATTTCCACATTCAAAGCACTTTAGGTTATCTGTACTTGCATACAGCATATATGATCCATCTCCATGACTCACACGAAACGAGATCTCTAATGTGCGCTCTGTTGAGGTCAGAAACATTAACACCTGTCTCCTAAAAGACAAAACGTGTTTGAGGTCAGCATTTTTACATCCCAATGGAATGTTCCTTACAGGACTTGCGACTTTACCATATCGGGATAACTCTTTAACAATCGCGTCATTTGAGACAAACGGCGGTACGTTGGAAACAGTGACTTTAGTTGCCGGAGCCGTTAAAGGAGTAACGGGCACAAAGATTTCCTTAATCCATAATCCATTCTCACTCACTTGATTAACTAACTGTTCAGTTTTTAAAAACACAAGAACGGCTTTGTTCATACGCGATGCTGAGAGAATATTTTCAAAACCTATAATTCCTCCCACCACCACGAGAACATCCTCCACACTCACGCCAATATCAGGCACACACCTGCAACCATTACGCATCGACAGGTGTGAGACTCCCTGCCTAACCTCAGAGGCCATACCGACACGCGACAAAAGCCGCGAGCGGCTTTAAAACTCTGCAACCTCAAACCAAAGAAAAAGTAAAGACCATAGTGGGAAGAAGAAAAATAGGAAAATACTTTCAAATTTGTCAAAGTCCACGCTCGCTCTACACACTACGCTCACTCGCCCTACCACACTCGCACATGCGCAGAGAGAGAGAGAGAGAGAGAGAGAGAGAGAGAGAGAGAGAGAGAGAGAGAGAGAGAGAGAGAGAGAGAGAGAGAGAGAGAGAGAGAGAGAGAGAGAGAGAGAGAGAGAACTGTGAATGTTTAACTCTTTTTTATTCTCTATTCATGTTATACAATAATCACATTTTCATAGTTAATAACAATGAGTAATAAATAACTATATTAATTCCTTCAAATTTCAGCAATACCACTGAAACACTAATTTATCATCATCATTCACAAAAATAAAATTAGCATTTATACACCACTTTCTCTTAAAAATGTGCATATCATTATTCATTTTATAAAATTCATACTCTATTTTAACTCTGGATTCTACCAAAGCTTTGAACAATTCTACCATATTGATCCTTTTATCCTCATTTTCAAGTTCATATGCTTTCCAAATAGTTAACTTTGCTTGACCAATCAAAAAATTGGAAAAGGTGCAGGACTCACTTTGAGACTTAATATATTTAGACCCAAAAATAAATACTGTTTTTGAAAAATTCCAACCAAAACCTTCAAATATATTTTCTAAAATATTCAAAAGAGGTAAAATTTTGTAACAATCGAAAAAAATGTGAAACACAGTATCCGTTACATTGCAAAATTTACAAACAGAAGATGAACTAAAGTTGCACTTGAACAAAAAAGTTTTTGTTGCTAATGCACAGTGCAGGATACGCCACTGTAAATCTCCTGATCGTTTTGGCAATGGACTTTTATAAAACAAACGCCATGAAGGTAATTGCGCATCAGGGGCAGATAAATAACTCCTCCATTTTGTATCTGTCTTATTCTTAAGTTGTTCACAAAATCTTGACTTCACACAAGCTGTATACAAAAGCTGCTTACTGCTGTTTGAAAAAGAAATGCATGAAGTGCAGAAGATGCAGAAGTTCTTTCAAGGAAAGAAGTTGTCTCATTTGTCCATTATCCTGCCAATTATATGGTGTTACAAATAATTCAGGAAAAGAACTTTGGTTTAATCCATCAACAAAAAAGTTTTCAAGAAACTTATTAAATGATGTAGGAAATGACGATTTTAACTTGCTTAAAACATTCTGCACTATTCTTTCTGACTTCCTACCCATTTGTTTGGTTATTTCTTGTGCACAACGCCATGTACTATGTTCTGTGTCAACTAAATCTGCGATAAAGAGAGAGAGAGAGAGAGAGAGAGAGAGAGAGCATAAAGTGAGAAAGACCCTAACCAGATACAGGCTGAGTGACCACAGTCTGGCCGTAGAGAGAGGACGGCACCGGCAGAGATGGCAGCCGCGAGAGCTGAGACTGTGTTCACTGTGCTCTCAGAGAGAGGTGCAGACAGAAGAACACTTCCTCATACACTGTCATCATTATCACAGCAGATCAGACTATTTCTCTAGATTCCAACAACTAGATCCAAATTTTATGGCATTGCCAAATTCAGAAAAAATTATTCATATTTTGGGAGAAAACTCCAGCTCAATCACAACAGCAGCAAACTATGTAACAGCCTGCCACAAACTACGAGAGTCAGCCAGTGGACAAAACTAAAGTCAGAATGTTGGTTAAAAACTTGTTTTTTTGTGTTTGTTTATTTATTTTGTTTGTTTGTTTTCTGATATATGTATTTCATGCATTTGTTTACTGATTCATTTACTGATTATTTGTTCATTGCCTATGTAATGGCCAATGCTTTGGCAATACTGTATAAGTCATGCCAAGAAAGCTCATTTGAATTTGAATTTGAGAGAGAGAGAGAGAGAGGGAGAGAGAGAGAGAGAGAGAGAGAGAGAGGGAGAGGGAGGGAGGGACAGGGACAGGGAGAGAGAGAGACGCGCGTTCACGAGAGCACCACGCATGGGTGTGAGAGCAGAAAGTGTTGCCTGAACGGGCGTTAGAGATTAATATTTCGTAAATAAAGTGGTAAATTATGTTTTTGCGCAAACAGAGCATTCTTTTTCAGATTGTTTTTAGCTTTTTTTAAATTCAATTTAGTTTGTCTGTCTTCTATTTAGTTTATTAATTTATTCTTAACTAGCTTTTTGTCTGTCTGTTGTTTTTTCTTCATTCTTTTTGTTTGTTAGTCTTTTGGTTTTCTTTTAGTTTATTCATCAGTTTTTTCTTATTACCTCTGTCTTTCACTCTTCATCATTTTTATTTGTTCATCCTTTCCTTCATTTGTCCAGTTTTGCATTTCATTTATCTTTCTGCAGAACGCATGAGTTCCTGATAATAAATCATAAAGAGGACTTTATTTGATCACATCTGTATGATATGAAATAAGTTTGTCATCATCCAATCATGTTTATAATTACATTTAGTCATTTAGCAGATTATTTTTTCAAAGTGATCTACAAATGTGGAAGAAAGCAATGTGACATAAACCTGAAAGAATCACATCAATTATAACCATACTGTAAAAAATACTACTGTAAACTTTATAACAGTTCAATCGTTGGTTTAATTTATTGTTCCTGCACTGATAACTTTATTGCACTTTGGAAACTTTTAATTTAATAACTGAAATAGTCAAAAGTTATTAACAGAAATGATTGAGAAAGCTACTGAATAAATAGTGATGTTGTAAAGTGATCTCTTCTGTTCGCTCTCGATACGGTTCACTCGTACTGCGTCTCTCGAAGCGATGGGAAAGCTCCTGTTTCCTCTGATTACTGAAGACTCATAGAATCACGCAGTGAAAAATGCTTTGATTTCTCTAGTGCTTTCAACACAATAGTCAGTCGAGTCTCCTTCATTTATACAGCGCTTTTAACAATATAGACTGTTTTAAAACAGCTTTACGGTGATAATAGAAAATTAAAGTAAAAGATTGGTTTGGTTTTACGGCAGATCTAGAATAAAATTATTCTCCAGCTAAGTTAGTTTTGATTGATTCACTGCTGGGAAAACACGTCCCTTGAACGAAGCCGTGGCCGCGCAGCGACAGGAGGGACGGCCAAGGTCGCTCCCCATCCGAGACCTGCAGGACTTCAGCTGCTCCGACCTTCACATCATGACGGTCTACAGTTCTCAGCCAGACTCCTGCAGCTCATGGACGAGGGCTGAAGCGGTCCTGCCGTGTTCAGAGAGCTGCGCAGCGCCACTGATTTTACCCTGAGCGCCACTATTACCCCTTCTCCACCGAGGCAGCTTGAGTTCAGAGCCAGAGGCAGCTCTTTGTCTTCCGACACCCAAAGCACCAGCTCTGAACCAGGAAAAGTGGCCCTTAAAGGACAACTCCAGCGCTAAATGAACCTTAAGTCTAATTACACATTGTTACCTAGTCAACCGTTATCTGAGATTTATTTTGATGATTGCCGAATGTAAATAGTTTTATCTCTAAAAACAGTTTAGCCTATAACGCTAGTATAATGCTAGTATATGGGGCATAGAGTAATGACAAATAAAAATCGCTTGTTATTACCACTAACAAGGCTGAAAATAGCCCCACAGTAACACGACAGCATAACAAGGGTCCCTACATTCAAACCGAAGCATTGAGAACTTTGTCAGTGTCCAAACAGTTTAATAAGCAGATGTTTTATACACACAGTCAACTTCGCGAATACAGGCAGAAGCCATCTTTGAAAAATAGTCTCGACCAGTCGATCTACGAACGCCGATCCAAGTGCGCTGGTTAGATGTGAATAAGGTGATAAGGTGAGCGTGAACAGTAGGCTACATGTACATATTGAAGAGAAGTAAACGGTTTGTGTTTCTTCTGGAAACAACGGACCCTATATTCTGCACAGTTCAGCGCACTTGGATCGGCGCTCGTAGATCGACTGGTCGAGACTATTTTTCAAAGATGGCTTCTTCCTGTATTCGCGAAGTTGACTGTGTGTATAAAATATCTGCTTATTAAACTGTTTGGACACTGACAAAGTTCTCAATGCTTCGGTTTGAATGTAGGGACCCTTATTATGCTGTCGTGTTACTGTGGGGCTATTTTGAGCCTTGTTAGTGGTAATAACAAGCAATTTTTATTTGTCGTTACTCTATGCCCTATATACTAGCATCATACTAGCGTTAAACTGTTTTTATAGATAAAACTATTTACATTCGGCAATCATGAAAACAAATCTCAGATAACGGTTGACTAGGTAACAATGTCTAATTAGACCAAAGGTTCATTTTGCGCCGGAGTTGTCCTTTAAAGGGTTAGTTCACCCCAAAATAAAAATTGTCATTAATGACTCACCCTCATGTCGCCCCAAGCCCGGATCCGCATTCAGTGACGCTTTTGATGTGGTGCGGTCTGCAGACTGAACGCGGATCCACAACAGAACCGGAACACAATACAATGCTGAATAAAGTGTAGTTTTTGTTATTTTGACCAAAATGTATTTTCGATGCTTCAAAACATTGTAACTAACCCACCGGTGTCACATGGTCTACTTTGATGATGTCTTTATTCCCTTTCTGGACAAGGACAGTATACCGTACACACATTTCCAATGGAGGGACATAAAGCTCTCGGACTAAATTTAAAATATCTTAAACTGTGTTCTGGAGATGAACGGAGGTCTGACGGGCTTGGGACGACATGAGTCATTAATGGCATCATTTTCATTTTGGGGTGAACTAACCCTTTAAATAGCACCAATACATTGCTTATCTAGAAGTAAGAACCGCTTGCGTCAGGGTGGGTTTACTGTCACCAACAAGACACAAACTTTGACCGCCATTTTTCAAATAGCAGCTATTGGAGGTAATAGCAGCTTGATTGTAATCTCCAACTATGCAACGAAGGCCATGTTCACACTAATACGTTTTCATTTGAAAACGTATATTTTTCTCTCCGTTTTGGCCTTCCGTTCACACTGAAACGCCGTTTTAAGTTTTTGGAAAACGCTCTCCAAAGTGGATAAATTTGAAAACGCCGTTTTCGCGTTGTAGTGTGGACAGTGAAGCCGGAGGTATTTCAAAACGATGATGTAAGTTTAGTCATGTGATCCATGTAGTACCAATAGATATTCATGTTTATCGGTATTGTGCCTGTTATGTGTTATTCATTTTTACACTATTGCTAAAATATGTTACTTTCTATGTTACTTAATATGTGCTATTCTTCATAGCAAAGTACTGCAAAGATGACAGATAATGTACTCTTGCTGTCCTGCGGCAAAACAGGAGAGCAGTTGTGTTTTAGACCAAACATATGGCGACCTGGACGCATATTTTGCTAAATAAAATTATCCTGTTATTGTGCGATAACATTATTATTTATTTTCCCGTCTGTATCATCTCGGTGAGCTTTTGTGAAGTTTCACGCATGCGCAGTAAAGTGAATTTAGAAGTTTCTCATCCACACTGAAACGTCGGAAAACGCCTGAAAACGCTAGTGTGGACGGAGAGCGTTTTTAAACGAAAACCCCGTTTTCAAATGTATCCGGATTAATGTGGACGTAGCCTCAGGATTCGCCGTGTTAGGATGCCGATGTAGGTTCGCCATGAGCATCAATAGTAACGCAACGACCGCTATTGTTGATGGAAGGCTTGTTGATGGTTGACGCTACGGGAGTGTTTGGAGAGTACGACTCCTTGTGCTTTTGATCGCTCTCGCAGTGCTTTGATGTCATGCGCCGATCGGTCTGCAAGAAGCCAAAGCATCTGGAACAATCCTGGTGTATGCAACATGAGATGTATATAGTGAGGTAAGATCTGGCTCTGTGGCCTGTGGAAAGGCAAACAGGTTCTTAAAAAGCTCGTCAGTCGAACCAACTCTGATCTGGCAATAGCTCTGGCTCTGAACTAGCACCCGGATCATGCTGGAGGAAAAGGGTATAAAACGACAGGCTCTCGGCAGAGCTGTGGCTAGTTTCCCGGTGTTGGACCCAGCAAACACAGAACGTTCCCCTAACGTCCAGAATGGTCCCATGAGGTTATTTTTTGGGAACCAAACAAGAACGTTATAGGAACGTTCCATGTAGGTTATTTTTAGGTTCCATTTTTATAACGTAAGGAGAATGTTCTGGGAAAGTTCCCTCAACCTTAAGGGAAAGTTCTAGGAATGTTCTGGGAACCAAAAACCTATAACGTTCCCACAACCTAAATTTGTTTACTGGGGAGCCACTTATGGCTAATATGGCTGAGAGAAAAAAGTATTCGCCTACAGTATCTATCGCGATTCTCTTTTTTTAGCATTACAGAATCGTTTTTTTTTAATTATACATTTTTTTTAATATTAGTTAAAATTCTATTGCCTTATTTTTGTCCTTGCTTATAGACAAGCTTCATAAAAATTAGCCACTTTTTCCCAACAGAGGATGAAACATGTCGTTACGGGTGTCGTAATTTTTATTTATTTATTTATTGTCATCATTGAAGACACCTGATGATAACAAGCAGAATCACACAAGGAGATAACCATAATTAAAAAAAAAAAAACTTTTTTTTTTTAAAAAGTCACTATATTATGGAGATCAGAGTGTGTTTTAGTTGGGCTCTTGACCCTTAAATGATTAACTTTAGTTGTTGTTTGGCTGCTGTGTGTGAGTTATAACAGCCAGATGAACAAATAGATAAGGTGATCTGATGGTGTTGGTTGTGTTTTAATCATTATTTCACAGTCATTTGACCTGAATCACTGAACTCATATAGAGCACATGCATGTCAATGCATACAAACACACTAGAAATGTTATCAAATGAACATCATTTATCAGATTCCCTCATTTAAACCTGCTCTGATACAGCAGCACTTAAGCACTTACTAATGTGCTCTCAAACACACACACACGCGTGCGCGCGCACACACATACATACAGTGAGAGAGCCTGAAGATGGTCAGTTGGGCGGTAATGGAGAGGAACCTGACGAGAGCAGCACCTGTTCACAGCAGGAGGTCAGGATGCACAAGACATGGAGTGTATAATGACCACAGCAACATTACCTCTGAAACAGAACAAGAGCAGATATTCCACATCAGCAACACTGTCACGATTCCACACACAGGAAGCAGACGATCCAAAAGCAGTATCTTTATTCAAGGGTAATACATACTCACAACAGTCCAGGCAAGGGTCAAAAACCAAATAAGCAATCCGTACATGAAAAACAGAACAAAACTAGCAAGAACACAGGACTCAGAAGTGGTGTGACGAATAACAAGGACTCCGTAACAAACACTAAACAGGCAGGGTATTTATACACACAGAACATGACATTCGTGATGGGGAACGGGAACAGCTGAATGCAATGAACAGTGATGAGCGCAGACAGGGATTGTGGGGAATGCAGTTCCAAGAGTGAATGACACCGTGGGGAAAGAGGACCTCTAGTGGACACCAGGGAACATACACCAGACACTGTGACACTCTGAGTGAAAAATATAGAATCCTGTTTTTATAATCATGCTTTTATGGAGACTTAATACTGATTTAGCTATTTGTGTCAGAACTGTGCATTTAGACTTTCTTTGAAAATGACTACATTTCCCTCAATTGTAATTGAGGTGGCAGATTGGATGAAGAACTATATTAAGTCATTAGGAATTAGAATGAGAACAGAATAAAATGTATGCAAAAAAGTTCAAATTCATTCATGTATTGTTTTATAATTGTTTGACCAAATTTGATTTGCTCCTAATTTTGTTATTTTATCTGAATATCAACATTTGTGAGATTTAGTCAAAGCAGTTTTGAGGTTTATTTTTTTAGGCATTTATTGACTTTTTACAGAGTAACCCAGTATTGCAATGCATGACTTAACTTGCATCAAAGTAACTTTCCCCAACACTGATTTAAAATGGTTATCCGTGCACATATTTTCTTTTGTTAAAATTCGCGTCCGCTTGTATTCTTTAACTTTTTCCTCATCATTGATGGATCCCGTGTTTTCGCTGTTATGCGGCAGGGGGCGCTATTGCACATCTTCTGAAATATTACTGAATCTCCCGATCAAAACTGAGATAAAAAGAGCATTGCTAAAAGCATCGCTTATGCGTGTGTTGCCTCTGAAAATGTTGCTTTTTTTATGAAACTCATACAACCCACATTGAGGGTTTTGACAAAAAAGGAAGCTAGAATGATATATATATATATATATATATATTTGGTTCTGTGGCTCTGTTTTTTTTTTTTTTTTTTCAAATATTGACTGTTCAGACATCTATACAACTAAATATTCTGGTGGCCATGAAAGTTTGATCAAAAATGCTGGCGGTGGCTGGCAAACACTTGCGGGGAAAGAGTTAAAGGCACAGTGTGTAAGTTTTGGTCTCTTATTCAAAACAATCATAAAGGCTTGATGACTCTTGGGAGGGGTGATCTTCCCTGAACTTCAACTTTGTTACGTTTGATCATTTAAAATCACATTATTTTCTTTCATTCTAACGAAACAGTCATGAATGCTGAATTCGACTCCAGATCACTTTATTTGACGGATTAAAAGTGGGAATTTTACCTGGTCGAAACAATAACAAACATTCGAGTGTGTTGAAAATGATGTTATAATGTTACTTTTAATGTTACTATTACAACAAATAAAGCCACTTTATACAAAAATAGTGTTGTCTCTGAGGCATGCAAACATGTTAATTTATGGACTCAAATCGTATAAATTAGTTAAGTCAATATTTCAATTAAATTGCAGTTAATATGTTTGTGCAGTAGAAAGTTCTACTTACTCAATCTTTGAGTTTGTTAACTAAAAAATTGATGTAACTGATTATTGTTTTGATGTTATGACAACATATTAAGGATGTGTGCTGAAAAAGAGTTCTGTCTAGATATCAGATGCATGTTAATCTGAAGTGTGTGTGTAATGCCGCTCTCTGACCTGAAGGGGGCAGCAAGCCACCGCTGTTAGAAGCTGACGACTGAGACCATGAGATTCATTGTTCTAAGAAACAATGGAAATGAAAATGGCCAGAGGACATCTGTTCATTTGTTCTGTTTTGAAGATATCCGCGTGTTGCATCCACAGGTTGTCGTGTTGTTGATGAACGTGTGTTTGCTCTGAGGAGGATTTGGAGGGCTTCTGTTGTTGCTCACTGAAGTGCTTGAGCATCGTAACACAGGTACGAGTGGGACTGGCCAGGTCAAGTGTTTACGCTGCTCGGATCCTCTTTGTCTGCACTTACGCAGGGATCACAGAGCTCAGCTTCAAGCCTGCTAAAATTATCACAATACTATCAGAGAAAACTTCCATGGCTTTCCTTGAGAAACGGATACTTGTTTTTATCAAATATTTCATCACTGATATTGACTCTTGCATGAAGCCCTTTCTCTCTTATTCTCTCTCTCTCTCTATATATATATCTTTATCCTTCTCCTCTCTCTCACACACACACACACACACACACACACACACACGCAGGATCTAAGCGTAACAGCACAGGGTAGATAATTACAATTTCAAAATCATTTGCCAGATCATTACCACCTAATCCCCTGTTTCATCTTATGAGTCACGCGTCTCATTTGGCATGTGCTGGACAGCGCAGGCTCTTCCTCTTCCTCTTCTTCTTCAGTTTCTCTCCTCATAAACACACTGTCTCTCGTCTCTGACCGCGCTGGAAGAGCCACAAAGACACACTCATACACACAGACATCAACGAAATGTTTACATTCAAATAGCTGAATCTTTGTTTTCTTTGTCTTGTCACATATTGACATTTTATGAAATCTGAATATGAAGAGTTCAGATGCAAAAGCCTCTAAATGCCATTTGAAATTTTCTTCTAGAATGATAATTTTTTATCAAGCTTGTATAATTAAGTTCAGTGATTTCACTTAAATGGCAATGATAATTACCTATTAATTGTTATTTATGTGAAATTACTGAACTTAAATACACAAGTTTGATAAAAAATCATCATTAAAGAAGAAAATTTCAAATGGCATTTAGAGGCTTTTGCACCTGAACTCTTCATATGTTTTATTAGTTGTAAAATTGACATCTTCACCTTTTAATTTACTAAATACATGTGCATTGTTGTTGTGCTTGACAATAACACAATGAAATTCTGCAGACTTCATTTTTGTCCAGGCTGTCATACAAAGAAATTATCAACACATTCAAAAACAAGAGAGAACCAACCAAATATTACATGTATCATGTACAGTGTATACTTTTTGTGAGCTTTTTGATTTTTTCTATACATTTATGCTCAAATAATTTCGTCAGATAAATACCTTAACCTTTTAAAATATTTCAAAAATACATAAAATATGATCCTCCTTTTTGATGGTTAAATCAAACTTTTTTTTGTGAAAGTGTATAAAACGTTTGTTTAATTCCATTCCATAGTATTCGCCTTCATTCACTGTCTCCATAGCAACAGCTCGGAGCAAATCTAATTTAACAGGATGCCACCATCTAGTGTCTAAATATTAGGCTACTGTTTTTCCTTTTCTTTGTCAGGCTCTGATAATTTCCTTGCTGCATCTCTAATGTTTTGACAAAATATGTCAATTCTAATATAATGCTGTCAGGGATATTTGCAAACCATCAAAAGCAATGATAATATTTTATGTGCAATAGCTTTAGTCATTTAACGAACGAGCATTTTTCTTTGGCGTATATGAAGAGTTCAGATGCAAAAGCCTCTAAATGCCATTTGAAATTTTCTTCTTTAATGATGATTTTTATCAAACTTGTATATTTAAGTTCAGTAATTTCACTTAAATAACAGTTAATAGGTAATTATCATTGCCATTTAAGTGAATTTACTGAACTTAAATATACAAGTTTGATAAAAATCATCATTAAAGAAGAAAATTTCAAATGGCTCTTAGAGGCTTTTGCATCTGAACTCTTCATATATAGATTTGTATTTCTGCAGTGCAGGTTTGTGATGTGGACTCGGCCTGAGAGGGCATAGCAGTGTCTGTGACTCCAGAGGTCAGAACTCAATAAATCACATTTGACCTCTGACCTGTAGTTCAGTTCAGAGAGACAGACCAGTGACCCCATCGCTGTCCCTGACCAGCAGCGTTTGATGGAGGGGAACAGATCTTTGAGTTGAGTTACAGGAGATGATCACCATCATCAGGCCGGTTTATTTGTATCGTGCCTTTCACAATCCAGATTGTTTCAGAGCAGGCAGCTGCACAGAAAATTGTTACAAAAATGATTGTATAAACAAATTACAATGTTAATAAAATCACGCTGCATTATGGGATGATAACGATGATAATCCAAACCCTAACCTAAACGTACAGTAAGTACATAAGTGACTTAAAAAGCAATAAAAAAAAAACACAGTCCTGAGTAACTTTTGACCAATTTTCAACATTCCTTTTCTATCTAAAAAGTATTAGAAAATGTGTCCGCCACACAATCTCATGTGGATAAACACAATGTTCAAGAACCATTTCAGTCTCGTTTCCGTCCTCTGAAACATCACCACATTCAAATATGGTTGACCCAACTATGAAACAATATAAATAAAATGCAACCACATGTTTTTTAACACAGCAGTGCATGCTGGGAAACTAAATGCCATCTTACTCTATTACAGCTAAACTGATTGATAATCACTGCAATTTGACAACATAACACCTTTTAAACAGATTTCAGGTAATCCTTTATTTTAAGTTGGTTACATCTAGTAAATAATATTAACATAATTATGGAAAATTAAATTTAATAATAAAAAAAAATAAAATATGGATAATTTCAAGCACCTAATCCTAAACCCTAACTTTAACCCTATATTTAATTAATTAATATTGTTCAGTACTTATTTGTGTGATTATACTGTAACATCATCACCTTCAAATAAAGTCATTTTTTACACCTCCCAGATCACGTTTTTCCCAATTTATTGTGGGAATAGAATATAGAATATATTTCGGATATAGAAATTTCAGTGACACAATTCTATAAGCTTCCTGCTTTTTGTTTGTTCAATCATGCTTTCAGCAACCAATGAAAGTGTATATTGTCGACTCCTATTCATATAAATATTATTCATGTTTAATCAAAATGTCAATGACAAATTTGATCAACGACCCAGGTAATTGCAGGTCTGCAGTGACAGGCCTATAGCAGTTCAGAAGACACGCTATCATCTGTTAATATTTTTCTGTATGGAAAATCAGTTGGATAACTAATATACATTTTTTGCAGACACACATAATACCTCTCAAAATGTTTATAGTGCAAAGTGTTTACCTCTCCTGTGCTGAACCGTGGTGTCAGAATTACAGTCTGACAGATGAGTGTGTGTTGAGATTATTGTGAGGTTAGATGGATTGAATAAACAGTTATGTTTTGTTGTAATCCTGGTAAACCAGGCTTCAGTCTGATAGCTCTGTGGAGATGAGAGCTGTCACTCAATCCCATAATCCCCTGCTCTCCTCCGCTACCCACTGATCCCTCCTTAATGCAGCTAATTTCTTTTGTGTGTGTGCGTGTGTGTGTTGAGAAGTTTGCACAGATATGGCCTAGTGGTGCACGATATATCGGCCGCCAATTTAAAATATCGGTCGATATGGTCATTTTTTATAGTTCCGACGTCAAAATGGCGATGTGAATCATTCCTGTGTGGGGGATGGGATGTTTGTTTTCACACGAGCTCATACGAGCGCAAGTCCTCTCAGTTTCAACAACAAGCCAAGAAGAAGACTGGAACTTGCGCGCTGTTTTCTGTCAGTCTTACTAAAGGCCTTTGCACACTGTGTCCGAAATTTTCGTATGCTTTGTTTCGTATTCGTGATTCGGTGGATCTGAATTGTCAAAATCAGTAATTCTAGAATGATTCATTCTTTCCAAATAGAGCTATTCAAGTCATCTGGCGAAATTGTTTTTATATCACAATATATATATATATCGCAGAAAAATTAAATATCGCAAAGTCATTTTTTTACCAATAACGTGCAGCCCTAATTCTCGCTATGTGTTTTCTATACAGAAATATCCAAATCGGTAAATATCGCTATCGGGTATCGGTATCGATAAATATCGGTATCAGGCATCTGGCGAAATTGTTTTTATAGCAGAAAAATTAAATATCGCAAAGTCATTTTTTTACCAATAACGTGCAGCCCTAATTCTCGCTATGTGTTTTTTATACATAAATATCCAAATCGGTAAATATCGGCATCGGGTATCGGTATTGATAAATATCGGTATCAGGCATCTGGCGAAATTGTTTTTATATCGCAGAAAAATTAAATATCGCAAAGTCATTTTTTTACCAATAACGTGCAGCCCTAATTCTCGCTATGTGTTTTTTATACATAAATATCCAAATCGGTAAATATCGGTATCGGGTATCGGGTATCGGTATCGATAAATATCGGTATCAGGCATCTGGCGAAATTGTTTTTATATCGCAGAAAAATTAAATATCACAAAGTCATTTTTTTACCAATAACGTGCAGCCCTAATTCTCGCTATGTGTTTTTTATACATAAATATCCAAATCGGTAAATATCGGTATCGGGTATCGGTATCGATAAATATCGGTATCAGGCATCTGGCGAAATTGTTTTTATATCGCAGAAAAATTAAATATCGCAAAGTCATTTTTTTACCAATAACGTGCAGCCCTAATTCTCGCTATGTGTTTTCTATACAGAAATATCCAAAGCGGTAAATATCGGTATCGGTTATCGGTATCGATAAATATCGGTATCGGGCATCTGGCGAAATTGTTTTTACATCTGGCGAAATTGTTTTTATATCGCAGAAAAATTAAATATCGCAAAGTCACTTTTTTACCAATAACGTGCAGCCCTAATTCTCGCTATGTGTTTTCTATACAGAAATATCCAAAGCGGTAAATATTGGTATCGATAAATATCGGTATCGGGCATCTGGCGAAATTGTTTTTACATCTGGCGAAATTGTTTTTATATCGCAGAAAAATTAAATATCGCAAAGTCACTTTTTTACCAATAACGTGCAGCCCTAATTCTCGCTATGTGTTTTTTATACATAAATATCCAAATCGGTAAATATCGGTATCGGTATCGATAAATATCGGTATCAGGCATCTGGCGAAATTGTTTTTATATCGCAGAAAAATTAAATATCACAAAGTCATTTTTTTACCAATAACGTGTAGCCCTAATTCTCGCTATGTGTTTTCTATAAAGAAATATCCAAATCGGTAAATATCAGTATCGGTTATCGGTATCGATAAATATCGGTATCAGGCATCTGGCGAAATTGTTTTTATATCGCAGAAAAATTAAATATCGCAAAGTCATTTTTTTACCAATAACGTGCAGCCCTAATTCTCGCTATGTGTTTTTTATACATAAATATCCAAATCGGTAAATATCGGTATCGGGTATCGGTATCGATAAATATCGGTATCAGGCATCTGGCGAAATTGTTTTTATATCGCAGAAAAATTAAATATCGCAAAGTCATTTTTTTACCAATAACGTGCAGCCCTAATTCTCGCTATGTGTTTTTTATACATAAATATCCAAATCGGTAAATATCGGTATCGGGTATCGGTATCGATAAATATCGGTATCAGGCATCTGGCGAAATTGTTTTTATATCGCAGAAAAATTAAATATCACAAAGTCATTTTTTTTACCAATAACGTGTAGCCCTAATTCTCGCTATGTGTTTTCTATACAGAAATATCCAAAGCGGTAAATATCGGTATCGGTTATCGGTATCGATAAATATCGGTATCGGGCATCTGGCGAAATTGTTTTTACATCTGGCGAAATTGTTTTTATATCGCAGAAAAATTAAATATCGCAAAGTCACTTTTTTACCAATAACGTGCAGCCCTAATTCTCGCTATGTGTTTTCTATACAGAAATATCCAAAGCGGTAAATATTGGTATCGATAAATATCGGTATCGGGCATCTGGCGAAATTGTTTTTACATCTGGCGAAATTGTTTTTATATCGCAGAAAAATTAAATATCGCAAAGTCACTTTTTTACCAATAACGTGCAGCCCTAATTCTCGCTATGTGTTTTTTATACATAAATATCCAAATCGGTAAATATCGGTATCGATAAATATCGGTATCAGGCATCTGGCGAAATTGTTTTTATATCGCAGAAAAATTAAATATCACAAAGTCATTTTTTTACCAATAACGTGTAGCCCTAATTCTCGCTATGTGTTTTCTATAAAGAAATATCCAAATCGGTAAATATCAGTATCGGTTATCGGTATCGATAAATATCGGTATCGGGCATCTGGCGAAATTGTTTTTACATCTGGCTAAATTGTTTTTATATCGCAGAAAAATTAAATATCGCAAAGTCACTTTTTTACCAATAACGTGCAGCCCTAATTCTCGCTATGTGTTTTCTATACAGAAATATCCAAAGCGGTAAATATCGGTATCGGTTATCGGTATCGATAAATATCGGTATCGGGCATCTGGCGAAATTGTTTTTACATCTGGCGAAATTGTTTTTATATCGCAGAAAAATTAAATATCACAAAGTCATTTTTTTACCAATAACGTGCAGCCCTAATTCTCGCTATGTGTTTTCTATACAGAAATATCCACATCGGTAAATATCGGTATCGGCCATAACAGCAATATTAATATCGGTATCGGCCACAATTTTCACATCGGTGCATCACTAATATGGCCACTTTCCGACTTTCCAATGAAGGAGACCAAGAAAGCAAGAAATCGAAATATAAGCACGTTATAATGTTTTTAAATGCTGCATTCAGCACATCTTCAGCACTCCACATACTGTAGCTCTACTCTAGGGTAACTGTCTCCATTTTAAAGAACCCTCTATGCTAAAAATTTCAATGTTAAATTTTTGCATAATACTTTCAATGTCAATTTTTTTTCTAGTTTTAAGGTATGTTTATGAACTGTATAATTCATAAAATGCAATCAAAATAAAAAAATAATTGAAAAATCCATATAATCCCATGATATAGGAACCCCTAAAGATTCAACAACCCCAAATCAGAAAAAGTTGGGACCTGGATCCGACTCCTCCCCATGGATTTCATGTTCCGCAGTAAGGACCATCTCAGAAACCACTAAGTTGTGGCACGTTCAGAATGAGGCCTGGCATTGTCTTGCTTCCCTGGAAAGATGTCATCTTGATGGCAGTTTATGTCTCTGTACAATGCCTCCATGTCAATGGTACCTTAACCATACCGTTTGCAGTGATGCTCCTCAACACCAGGACAGATGTTTGCTTTTGCACCTGTCGCTGGTGTAAGTCTGGTTGGTCCCTTTCGTCTTTGGGACTGAGAACTCTCCCATTTTCTCCCAAAAAACAAGCTGAAACATGGACTTATCTGACCACAGCAGACATTTCCACTGTCTTCTAGACCATCTGAGACGAGCTCAGGCCCAGAACTCGCTGCATAGAACTGGTGAACAGCTTTCTCCTTGCGTAACAGAGATTCAAGTGGCATTTCTTGATGCAGCGTCAGACCGTGTTCAGTGAAAATGGTTTTCCAAATGACACCTGAGCTCATGTGGCTGTATTTGATGATGGTATCTTGTGCAATGCCGTCTGAGGGGTCAAAGGTCACGCACATTCAACAGAGGTCTACTGCCTTACCCAACACAGACTGACATTTCTCTGGATTCCCTGAATCTTGTGACAATATTATGTATGGAAGATGACGAAAGGCATAAATGCTTTGCAATGTTGTTTTTACTGTAAAAAGATGCACAAAGGTGTTTACCATCCGTAGCAAACTTTTCCTGGACGTTTGCTTTGGTAAGCTGTTTCGAACTCCAAACAATTCTTCGTTTTGGCCTGATTTCCTTGCTGAAAAAAACAATAGAAACCATTACAGAAATGGTAGTGGTTTCCACTACAAAACCATTACAAACCATCATCCGTTAACCATTAAAACCATTACAAAATGCTGTCCATTATGTAGTGTGTTTTGGGCCATATTCTATTAGGATGTATTGGTTTGTATAGGTTTCCATTACAAATTTGTATTGGTCATGATTTGAATATATTTAATGGTTAGGACAATGTGTGTGGGTCAGGGTTTGACCTGATCACTCCCGACAAGAGCTGTTAAACCTGAAATCACATGGGACCAATGGCTATGACCAGTTTTTAAAAACTGTATCTAGCCTATTAATCATGTGTAGCCTACATTTAATCATTATTATCAAACCAAAGGAAACACTAAATTTATTGGAGTCCTCATGGTTCATAATGGTGTCCACATGTAACCTTTTCAAAGGTGTTCTATTGGTCCTTAATGGTATCCAATAGAAAACATATACCACCAATAGAAGAAAGCAAATTACCAATAGAGACTTACTAGGACCATCACAGTTTCACTTAAAACCAAAACAGAGAAAAAGACAAAACATGCCACCAATAGAAGAAAGCAAATTACCAATAGAGACCTACTAGGACCATTACAGTTTCCATTAAAACCAATACATTTCACTTTATAACCCTTAAAACCATTAGGAATTGTGTAATGGTTTCTACATCATGAACCCTAAAATTTACATAAACCTGTCCCTGGGAACATGCAGCAAAGGGGGTGAGGCCATGTTGGACTACTTTAGAGAAGAGGGAGAGTGTTGCTGCTGTTTTATACACCTAAGGCTTTAAAATGTATTTTTTACAGTTCCTGAAACATTTTGAAACATCCTGTGAAATCCGTGCTTGAAATCCGTTCTGCATGATCCTCTTGTTCGTTAACATTGTCAGGGTCTGAATCTGTTCGAATTGGTTTGAAATTGACAAAATCGTTAATATTTCATTCTCACCCCAAGGCGTCACCTTTGACCATGCTTCAATGTTTGACGTTTTAGGCGCCCTTTAGACGTTTTAGACGTTTTAGGCGCCCAGTTACATGACGCGATCCTACGGTGTCATCTAAATGATGCTAAAGGAAAGCATCAGTTAGATGACGCGAGAAGGTTTAGGTCTGGGGTAGGGTTACACGCAATCCTAGGGCTTCATATAACTGACGCTAAAGGGTGCCTAAAGCGTCAGATATTGAAGCATGGTCAAACAACGCATTCTCATCCCAAAACGCCATATACGACGCTTTTGCAAAAGCGTAAATATCCAACGCACATGGCACCCTTTAACGTCTAATGAGACGCTTCGGTTATGGTTAAGTTTAGGTATGGTGTAGGGTTAGGGTTAGACCACTAGGGGGCGCCTTCTGCCCAAATATATCTGCGTCTCATTTGACGTTAAAGGGTGCCATGTGCGTTGGATATTTACGCTTCTGCAAAAGTGTCGTATATGGCACTTTGGGATGAGAACGGGCTCGGTCAAATGCTTCCCAAGGCGTCAGTTAGGTGAGAATGTGTTGAATATTTACATCTGAGTAGAGCTTGAGGTTATGAAGGGGCGTGACTGGTGCCAATCACACTGCTAACCAATCACAGCACATTTCGTATTTCGGAAGGAGGGGCTTAATCAAAAACGATGCATACAAAAAGACTGGACAGAGAAGAGCTGTAATAATGCAAAATATGTAAAAAAAAAATAAAAAATAGTGTGTTTTTTGAACAATCAAGCATGAAAACATTTTCCAGTTCACCCCAAAAACAAAATCAAGACTTCATAAAAGTGCATAATAGGACCTCCTTAAGAGTGTGTGTTGCAGTCATCTAGGGGTTAAACGCGTGAGAGACTGACATTGGCCCCAGCAGAAGAGAAAAGCTCTCTCAAACTTCTGCCTCGGTGGGTTTATATTTACTAACAGACGCCCTTCCTGGCACCTTTTCTTTTAATTATGGAAGCTGAAAAGAAACACAAAGCAATAACCACCTTTTCATAACCATCATGATTTAATTGATCATTACCGAAATGTTTCATGCCCGCCATGACAAATGAAAAATGTCTTCGTCAAGAGGGTTTGTGTATGCAATTATTGATTGTCATTAAATAGTACACAGCATCGTTAGCTAAACAGAATGACCTTTCTTAAATATTCAAGTCTTGTAATAATAAGATGAGTCTGGCATAGATTATTACTATGAGTGGAGCGTGCACACTTGCTAAAAGGCCTAATCAAGAGCGCAAGGCCTAATAATCAGCCATGCTAATGCAATTATTCCCCCCACATACTCTCTCTCTCTCTCTTTCAACAATGAGAGATGCTACTCAGGGCACAAGCAACATAGGGAACTTTCAATCTAGTCAGTGCTAATGAAGCTCGAGCTGTAATTCTTTGGCTTCTTTTGATGTTTTAAAATTTGCATTTAAATAAAAGGAATGGAAGCGGGGGGAAGGAGCACACGAGGTTCATCTGGAAAACTTGTCCAGCTCTTGGTTTTGAGCCATGCATGTGGTGGGATGAAGTCACACATATGGTTTACGGAGATCTAGACTGGACACGCCACTCACAATTACTGTAGCTGACGGGCCACTGGTTCACTCCACACAAATGCAGAGCTGGAGAACGCATGTATTAGAGCATTGGCACTCAACGCTTCGCTTTAGGACCCATACTATACTTTGTACTCTAAAAAAGGTTGTTGTAGGAAACTTAAAGTTAAAAATTCAGCTTTTGTTGTTGTTCATGTGGTGTTTTTAATATGCTAAACCAACCCGATCTCACGACCAAGTCGTACGAATTCGACGAATGATTAAAAAGTGGCTAATTCGTAACAATTCATACGACCTCACTCGTACGAATTAATACGATTTTGCTAAATCGTACATATTTTACGAATTGGCCAATTCGTATGAATTCGTACGAATGACCTACTCCTTACCCCGCCCCTAAACCTAACCATCACGTGGGTTTAGACAAATCGTACGAATTAGTACGAGTGAGGTCGTACGAATTAGCCACTTTTTAATCATGCGTCGAATTCGTACGAATTAGTCGTGAGATAGTGTTGGCTAAACATGTGTAAGTTCAAAAGTCAACAGCATTATGAACCAAAGACAGTCTCAAAAACACGCTGGTGTTTCTGACGTCACAAACCACCTTGTAACCAATCAGATCAACGTGTGATCGTCAACCAGTGGTGAGCTGAGTGAGTGAGGGAGTGGAGGCGGGGCTCATTTGCATATTCATAGAACCGCGCATACCACATATAGTTGGTTTCATTGGACATTTTTAAAGTGATTTAAAAAAAACTTGGAGACTGAAACATGTGTTTTTAGATGCTTTTCCTGACTTTTTATTTTTAAAATTTGCCTGTGTGTTTTCTATATGTGTTTGGATGTGTGTTATTGGTTAAATCCATGTGAGTTGTGTGCTGTTGGTGCCAGGACGCTCTTGGAAAAGGGATTTTTAATCTCAATGTGCTTTCTTTCCTGGTAAAATAAAGGTTATAATTAGGTGCTGTGCAAAAATTAATTGCGATTAATCGCATCCAAAATAAAAGTCTGTGTTTACATAATATATTTGTGTGTGCTGTATATGATTTTTTTGTATACATAAATACAAACACATGCATGTATATATTTAAGAAAATGTGTTATTCATATATAAAATATTTATATTTATATAATATAGATTATGTATTTATAAATATATACAGAATTTAAGCACAAATAATTCTTAAATATATACATGCATGCATAGGTATTTATATATACAAAATAATTATATACAGCATACACAAATATATTATGTAAACACAGACTTTTATTTTGGATGCGATTAATCGCAATTAATTTTTGCACAGCCCTAGTTATAATATAACAATACTCTTTAAAGCAACAGTGTAGAGTTACATTTAAGCTATTTTTAGGCATTAAGAAATTTCTTTCAAGGATTTCATTTTGCTGATCAAAGACGAGTTTTAAAGGATACAATTATTGACTACAGGGGAACTTTAACAAAACTAAGTAAAAATGTGCAGAGACTACTGTAAGACACTGATTTTTTGAGCGTCTTGACCAATGGCGTGACCAAACACGACTCTGTTTGTCTGACCAATGGCAGATGTATGGGAACTGTGGTGTCTCACACAACAGAAGATGTTTCGACAAATGTCTTCAAATAAAGTCAATGTGATCCAGTATAGAGACCAACATTGGGTTCTGGAAGTAAAAATGGCACAATAATGACTCCTAAACTGGCAAAGACAGACCTATTGTGGGCTATGAGGTTGTTAATGGATGCTTTTGTTGAAGGTGCATCAGAACTCTTTAACAAAGACTTTTGAAAAATCCATTTGGGAAAAATGGCTGGAAAACTGGGCGAGCTCTTTTGATTTTTATTGTACGAGCAAAAACAGTTGGACTTTCCTCAGAACATCATCTTTTGCGATCTGGAGAAGAAAGAAAGTGACTAAGCTTTGAAACGACATCATTTCCAGAGCAAATGATCTGTGGAAAGTGCATTTTTTTGGAAGTTACATTCTGTATTTGAAACACTTTTCTAAGAAAACATTTGTGTCATTATTTTTCCAATCGTGTTTGGTGACACTATGTGCTATTAGTTGCATTTAGTTGCATTAGAAAAGACCGTTTTGGGGTCACAACCCAACATGCTTTAGACTGCAAGTTATCAATAGAACGTTTACCAGGAAACTAAACTGTTTAGCAATTAATCTCGATGTGTAACGACCAAGTAATTAGCAATAACCATGATGAAAATGTCCGTAAGTAAATTTGCAAGAAAGTTCTAGGTATTCACACTCAAGCCATTTGAGAACACTAGAGAAGTCTTTTCCTTTCAATTAATTAAGTCATTAATCATTCGGTGTGCCCACTCTGTGTAAATTATTCCCAGTGGTCTACTTGTAAAACAAGTGCAGCGGCGCAAAACCACAAAGCAGAGCAGAGCAGGCGTCTTCCCGACTCTTGGGGGTGAAATGTACATCATTTGCATTTAATTGCAATAAATGCATGCAGCTGGAAATGTTTGGCCATGTTAATTCAGTTCCAGACGAACATTATTTTACAGTTTAATTTACTTGTTCTACACTTTGCCCTCATTTCTCAGCAAATTAACCCTCAGACACAGTTCTGAAGGCATATATCAAAGAATTCACAAAACACAAACACACATTACCTCACAGCGAAAGGAAGTCTGACGGGACTTAGGTGAGATTTATATGCTTGGAGGCCATAAAGCCAAACCGAGTGTTAATGTAAGCAGTGTAGATGGAGGAAAAGGTCTTTTCACTGACAATCGCTTGTACAACTTCAGTATGTTATACAGCCAGCCAGAAGAAGAAAGAAAATCATGTAAAACTTATAACAATTCCCCTGGTCCAGCTAACCGTCTGTCTCTCGACTATAAACCGCAGGCTGTTTCAACGTCCTAACACACTTGTTTTAAATACTTACACACATGCTAGCATGACGAAACCGAGTGAATTTACTAGTTGCCATATCCACACTATTTAGAGAAAAAGTTGCGCGAAATTCATAATCACTGAACATTTATTTAACTAAAGCACTCTAAAAATTGCTGGGTTGTTTTAACCCAACTTTGGGTCAAATGTGGATAAACCCAAACATTGGATTAAAAATATAATTAAAACATTTTACCCAATGGCTGGGTTTGTCCATATTTGACCCAAAGTTGGGTTAAAACAACCCAGCAATTTTTAGAGTGTAGCAAAGCTTAATTTTTTTACTTCTTTTCTGTTTTGTTTTTTGTGTGTTTATTTATTATTTATTATTTTGATCTCCAATATGTTATTTAACAGTTGAGAAAGTTATTTAATGCTTTGCTAACTAGCAGAAGACACTAGCCGGGTTTAATCCCATTTTGTGCATGTTTTCACACTGCGATACAATGAGCCGATATTAGAAATATGATTTTCTATAATTCTATACTTTTATGAATTCTGTTGAGAAACCATGAGAAAAAGGTGAATAAAGACTGAGAGTCAATGTTCAGAAATGATTATGTTTTGAACTATGCTGTATAGTTGTTTTGTGCTGTGTTTTTGTTGTCAATCTCAAAAATTACTATTATTTTGAATTATTTAGAAAAGCTGTTATTTTATATGAAAATGTTAATAATTGTATTTTATTGAGAACACACTCTAAAAAATGCTGGGTTGTTTTAACCCAACTTTGGGTCAAATATGGACTAACCCAGCCGTTGGGTTAAATTTTTACATTACATTTTTAACCCAACATTTCGGGTTTGTCCATATTTGACCCAAAATTGGGTTAAAACAACCCAGCATTTTTTAGAGTGCATAGTTTAGGTTATGTTTTGATTTTATCAGATACATTTCACTTCCATTCTTTCAGAGTACATCAAGAAAAAAGTATTCACTGATGAAACAAAACCACATGGACATGTGGGAAGTTATTGTGTGAAAAATAAATACTCTGAACCCTAACAAACTGAGGAAGTCAAAAAGCGTTCCCCTATACTTTAGCTTTCTTTGGTGATCTTCAAGTCCGTCCGATGTGTGAATGATCGAACCATTTATATTTAAAAGAGTTTTGAGTTAGCCTCTGCTATCTGCGAGAGTGCAAACATGCTCTTATCTCTGTCGTACTGAGGAATCTGTCTCTGATAGCTGCACGGTTTGTATTAGCCCACAATTAGGGCTGATATTTCAGGGCTATCTCTGGGGTAAATACGCGCTGCTCCCAGCACAGAGGCCGCGAGCTTCAACAAGCAGGTAAATAGGTTGACATTGTGAGCACAGCTGAGAGCGCTTAGCTCTGCGTTCGCTCGCTGCACAAGCTAACTATTGTTCGGTATCGCTGCCCGTGGCTATTTCCATCATGATAATTAGGGCTCATTTCACTAAACATGAGTCTCTGACAAACAGACTACAGGCAAACTCCCCTAAAATCCCTCTTTATCACCACCATGACACTGGCATCCTTAGTTCTCTTCTGAATCATAAATATATACAGTATGCACCAGAGATAATGGGACCACAACAGAGCTAATCTTGGCGCTATTGAAACTTTAATTACAAACGCAGACAAAGTTCAGTCACATTAGTCCGATTGCCAATTTCTACTACATGCTAATTGGAAGATCCGACAAAACAATCCTTGGAAAACTCGCATCTTGAAGCATGAGCTAACTAACGAGGCTACACAGGCTAGCGTAAACTAATTCATTATTTAATTATCAAATGAAACTGTCAAAAAAAAAATACAAATTAAATGGAAGCTTGTTTCTGCCACAGAATAAAATTATTATGTCTTTTTATCTCACAATTCTCACTTTTTACAGTAATAAACCGTAATTTATTTTCTGATAAAATGTTGATTTACCAACATATTGATGTATTGATATCTCTTTTAGACCATTGTAATACACTGACAACCATCAATAATCACAGTAGTGATGAGAGTTACATGAGCAATCACAGCTCATCACAAGTGAATACTTGTATAAAGCAACACTTAATTAAAGAAGCTGCACAATGCCATTCACACAAACATTAAGCACCATCATGGTAACACACATGAAATTTAAAAAATGCAATAAACATTAATTTAACAACATTAAATGTAACATATACATAACTGATTAGAAAAAAAAAACAATAAAACTATGAGGAACTATAGTTATTTCAACAAAAATAGATAAAATGTGAAGTGTCACACAGGGGATTGTGGGAATGCCAATTTACGGTTTTTCACTGTAAATTATACAATGATTTGTTCTTTTTCACTTTCAAAAACTGTAAATTTAACGATATTTTACTGTAAAATTATATCACAGTTATTTACCGTGTATAGTATGGAAACTTTCTGTTTAACAATTAACAGTTTTGCACTGTAGCATTTTTACAGTATTTTACCGTTAAAATCACGGTTATTTTTTAAACCTAATCCTAACAGTAACTCTATAGTACATGTAGTTAATTAGTAAATTTACATTACTCAGTACAGTAATGTAGTTACGTCACCTTAAAATATTAAGTGTAACCAAAAAAAAAAGTATTATAAGTCTTATTATTTCTGTCCTCGTGGGAGTTGGTAGTTCTGATCTGGGTTTGCACTCTTCACCATATGATGGCAATCATTCAGAGCTAGAGATATCCGGACGGTTAAACAATAAGGATATCAGTGGACTGAACCGTCACTTGCCCTATCAGGCCAATCCGTTTGATTATGATTTGTTTTAAAGAAATATATATTTATATTCAGCAAGGATGCATTAAATTGAGCAAACATGATAATAAAATAATTGATATTGTTACAAAAGTTTTTATAAAATGCTGTGTTAGAAATGCTGTAGAGTTTTCCACAAAATAATGAAGAAGCACAACATGTTTTCAACATTGATATAATAATCAATATTTCTTGAGTAGCAAATATGGAAGGATTTCTGAATGTGACATTGCCAGGGAAAACGTTCTGAGGGAAAGAAAAACCACAAACCCCTGCAATCCTTAATGTTAAACAACTCTTAAGAGCTTCACTGTGACAACGCAGTCTCATCCCAAAAAGTCATATAACTGACGTTTTGGGACGTCTTTTGACCATACGTCAATATTCGCCTTTTTAGGGCCCCCTTAAACGTCGGTAGATGAGGTTATGGGATCCTAACTCTACCCCAGACCTAAACCTAACCCTAAACCTAACCCGTCACCTAACTGACGTTAAAGGTAAAGCGTCAGTTGTATGACGGCCCGGGATCGCCATCTACCGACGTTAAAGGGGGCCCTAAAAAGGCGGATATTGACGTACGGTCAAAATACGTCCCAAGTCGTCAGTTATATGACTTTTTGGGATGAGAATGTGTTGACGGTGAAGGATATTTATGGGGCATTTGATTTAGACATGTTTTTCTTTTAATTAAACACTTTTCACAATATTGTTTGGTAGAAAATCTTACTCGATTTTGGATGAGGAAGACATTATTGCAGGCCTACAGAGTTGTTCATAACGGTTCATAACTGTTTTGTAAGTTTTTTGATCTTTTGGTTTAGTTTGCAGCTTTCATTGTTCAAGTTTGGCCAAATCTCACTAATACGGCGTATTTTCTCCTCTTCTGATGGCAGTCTCCCCATCAGTGTTAACTAAACATGGCCTCGAGGTCAACAAATTGGATGACGTGTCTCAAGCTAGTTCATCTCAAGTGACCCAAGTTGTTACACCATCAATTAACTCGACTATGGGATGGTTTAGAGCCCATGTCTCTTATTCACAGTCAGTTTGATGAGATAAATCAACACAGGCCTTCATGGTGTAACAGGTGGATGGATGAATCGCGGTGACATCTCGCATCTGAAGATGTTCTGAGCGATTGATTGACAACGACGACTCGGCCCGGCGCCATCAAACGTCACCATCTGTCAGCGCTGACATTTCCGAACCCGTCTCGTTTCTCCACCATCCTCTTTCTTTTCTCCGTCCGCGGTTCTCCTCCTTAACAAATGTCAATACAAAACAAGTAGACAGATGAGACCCGAAACACTGTCCCCCTCCCCGCAGACCCTCCAGCACGTCCAATGGATGCGCCCGGTCCACCGCGGCTCAACTCGACAGCAAACACATGCCTGGCTAATCAGCTTAGTGTTTAAGAACAACACTCTCTTTTTTCTCTCTTCCTCAGCTTAACTCCCCCCTTTCTCGCCACACACACTCACTCACATGCTCTCATGCACCCCATCACACACACACTTACACACTCCTGCCGCACCTCAGAGCAGGATTAATATCTAATTATGTCAGGTCACTCGTCCAGATGGACTCTCGCTCATCCCTTTGTGTGTCTCTCACCTCTCACGCGGGCCCTCTGACCTCCCACCGAGTCGTCTAGTGTCCCTCGTGCGGCCCGGCCGAGCCACGCGGCCCCGTGGCCCTCTCGCTCGGGGAACGGGGCCCGAGCTCCCGCACTTGGTATTCTGAGCCCATCGCACGCCTGGTTAAGTCTCATGAATAGATAGTCTTGGCAGCGAGGGCGACCGTGGCCGTGGCTCTGTGTGTGTGTGATGCCAGACAGATGGTTCAAAACACAGAAAACAAGCACGTATCTGAAGAGCATCAATGCACATAATGTGCTCTTTTTTCTCTCATTAATGTCGGAGAACATAATAGAGAACCAAAGAGGATTGTGTTGTGAAAGGAACACGTCTGGGAGAATTTGCACACTGTTGTAAAAAGGCGACTGTTCCCCACAAACCACATGTATGGTGTAATTACATAATGAATGTTCTTAATTGGCATGCATGGTTCAGTGAAGAACCTTTAACATCCCTGGAATCTTTCCATTGCACAAAAATTTGTCATTCTTCGATTGCGTTGGTGAGAAAAACACCCTTTTGGAACCTTTATTTTTTAAGTCAATTAAGTCTTCATTGCAGAGCTATTTGTACAATTCCAATTTTAAATTATATTAAATTATATATATCCAAAATACAATTCTAATTTGTTGATACTTAAGGTTGCTAAACATTTTTAGCATAAAAATCTGTTCTTAATAGTAATAAAACAAGATTGAATAATAATAATAATAATAATCAAATCTATATTGTGCATGAGGGAAAATATAGGCTAATTTTTGAGCTGTTTGTGATTCTGGAGACTTTTTGCTGCATATTCATTAAGAAACACTGAATAATAATCATGATTAAACTGAAGAAACACGTTATTGCAATGTCTGGCCATCTAGAGGATTCACTCGAAATGTTTTAAGCAAACAGTGACCAGGCTTTGGCACAAATCCCAGAATTCTGTTTGATGATGTTGTCATTTGAGAGCACACAGATTGCTGTGGCTTGAATTTTGGCAAATCCAACCACTCCATCCACCCACTCACCCATCCATACATCCATCCATCCACCCACTCACCCATCCATCCACCCACCCATTCATTCATCCATCCTTCCATCCATCCATTCACCCATCCATCCATACATCCACCCACCCGCCCATCCATCCACCCATCCATCTATCCATTCACCCATCCATCCATCCATTCACCCATCCATCCACCCGCCCATCCATTCATCCATCCTTCCATCCATCCATTCACCCATCCATCCATACATCCACCCACCCGCCCATCCATCCACCCATCCATCTATCCATTCACCCATCCATCCATCCATTCACCCATCCATCCACCCGCCCATCCATTCATCCATCCTTCCATGCATCCATCCATCCATTTACCCATCCATACATCCACCCACCCGCCCATCCATCCATCCATTTATCCATCCACCCATCCGCCCATCCATCCATCCATCCATCCGCCCATCCATCCATCCATCCATCCAACCATTCATCCATCCATCCAACCCGCCCGCCCGCCCACCCGCCCGCCCGCCCATCCATCCATCCATCCACCCACCCACCCACTTATCCATCAATCCATCCACCCATCCATCCACCCACCCACCCATCCATCCATCCATCCATCCATCCATCCAACCATTCATCCATCCATCCATCCATCCACCCACCCGCCCGCCCGCCCGCCCGCCCGCCCGCCCATCCATCCATCCACCCACCCACTTATCCATCAATCCATCCACCCATCCATCCACCCACCCATCCATCCATCCATCCATCCAACCATCCAACCATTCATCCATCCATCCATCCATCCACCCACCCGCCCGCCCAAAGCCCGCCTGCCCGCCCGCCCGCCTGCCCGCCCGCCCGCCCATCCATCCATCCATCCACCCATCCATCCATCCACCCACCCACCCACCCATCAATCCATCCATCCATCCATCCATCCACCCATCCACCCACCCATCCACCCATCCATTCACCCATCCATCCATCCATTCACCCATCCATCCATCCATTCACCCATCCATCCACCCGCCCATCCATTCATCCATCCTTCCATGCATCCATCCATCCATTCACCCGCCCATCCATCCATCCATCCATCCATCCATCCATCCATCCACCCATTCATCCATCCATCCATCCACCCACCCGCCCATCCATCCATCCATCTTTTTTTAGTTGGAGTTCTTTTTTAGGTCTTTTTTTCTGGATTACGTCTTTGGATTACCCTTTCATTTGGATCCTCAACCTTCGTGTCTCAGAGCAGTACGTTACAGTTTCATTAATGTGCGAAATCCTCAATTTGCCAGATCTAATCCACACATATTCTCATTCTTTCCAAGCTAAATGTGGTGATCTTTAAAGTTTGATGGATGTGGTCTCTAAATATCTGTTTTCACGTAATAGACAGATCCAACTATGAATTAATTCAACCAAAACACAAGATCCAAACCAGGCACACTGACAATATGAAGTGAGTTTAGACCAGTAATCGTTATTATGAGCTGAAATGAGGAACCTGTGATATAAACCTTGACATGTCGTCATCATTATTAGATAACTAGATGTGGTTGTAATGCAAGCGAAAGTTATGAATTTATGAACACATGCAAAAACAAGAGAGAACCAACACAATGTTATTAACTGATTGTGTTGTAGTCAATGCATGCTTTTTCCTGTGAGATTTTTGTTTTTATATGCTTTTTTTCATATAGTAGATGTATCTGTAGTTTGCCTTTTTCTTGCCAAATAATTTCATTTTCAGTTTATTTATATAGGGACAGTACAAAAAAACACGATCCCAGTCAAAGCTGGAAAATGTGTATTGTACATACAGTAGCAAGAGGTAATTTGCATCTCAGGTCCCTAGAAAGGCTTTTCTAATAAAAAACAAATTACTCATAGAATAAAACTACCACAATATGTCACTTATAGAAGATCAAATACCTACCAAAAATTATCAAATCATCTCAGATGTCAAAGATGAATTAAGAACTCTTTATTTTATATTGCCAACATTGAAGAC
This sequence comes from Pimephales promelas, assembly GCF_988280905.1. Classification (NCBI taxonomy): domain Eukaryota; kingdom Metazoa; phylum Chordata; class Actinopteri; order Cypriniformes; family Leuciscidae; genus Pimephales; species Pimephales promelas. The sequence continues at coordinate 1,170,948 of NC_142780.1, forward strand.
AGCTGATGTTAACAAGCAGAATCGCAGAAGGAGAAAACCGTCATTTTAAAACAAACACTGATCACCACAATGGTGACTTCAATTTATGTTTTTTTTTCTTTTTTTGTTGTAAGTTTTACTCATTTTAAATGGTTAACTTTCAAGGACTTAATTTGATTAATTATTACTCAATTCTAATTTGTTAAATTTAATTGATAATATTGCTTGTAATCTGTTGCCACAAATGTTTTAATTAGATAAAGCATATTAATTTTTACAGTGTATATAGTGAGAAATCCTGCACAGTTATACAGACGACAGGAGCTCAAACTGCAGTATAGGAAGGACGAAAATAACATGTTTACGGCTCAGTTTTCCCCCTATTTTACAGCACATAAATGTCAAGGCGCAGGGCTGTTGTGTTGTTCTCCGGCGAGACGGGGAGAGGGTGGGATCGGCGCTTCTGATTTCAAAACCTCCCCGCATTATAGACAGCTTCTTGGACATTCATGCCAAGGTTAAAATTTCCATTGCTAATATGAACTTTGCATAAGTGCTTATAATGGTAGCATCCCGTCTGCCTGGTTATTGTTTTTCCACTGAAGTGAAGCAAAGCCCTGAAAATTCCTGTGCAAATATAAACTTTGCTTAAGTACTTATATGACTGTTTTCTCTCCCCATATGGCAGCCAAAGGCACAAAGCCCGGAGAAAATACAAAGCAGCTCCGCTTAGCCAGTCTCCACCCACAGACAAAAGACAAAGCTCTTCACAGGAGTGAAGTCCCTTTAAACAGTTAACAGGAGCGCGGGTCTCCTAAACGTGACAGTGTTTGACAATGCTTTGATTCTCGTCTCGACGGTGGAGCGTCTCGCCCGAGGGAACCGCGGCGATGATGAACTCGGAATTTCTTCTTATGCGTGTTGTTGTTTAACTACGAAACATTCTCGGGCTTATGATAATCATACTTTAAGCGATAATGATTTAACAAATGAAACGTCTATTGATTAAACCATGCTGACATGATGGTTTAATAATTCATTCAAAAATCTCACACTGCAGCAGGCAAAGCAGGACTTTTTCAGTAAAATGTTTGCCTACAATAAGTGTGCTTTTTATTACTGAACTATTTAATCTTTATAGACAGATCATTCTCAATGAATCTGCATCTGATTGTCTGAGAGAGAATTGAATCTGAAACATTTGATTCTATTTAATTTTACTCTATTTATGCTGAGTTTTGATTTAAAATGCTAAACTGCATTTTGCCCATTTTCTGTATTTTGGCACCAAAACTGGACAAAAAGACAGGTTTTGAGGGTGGAAAGGCAGCTCATTGTTGGTTATATATCTATGTTTTCTCTCGAGGTGTCACACCGCATCCCTCTGCCTCAGACAGACTGTTAATTAGCCTGTTAATATATTAGAGCACCGCATCGATAACACGGCTAATCCTATCACCGCGCTGCATTGATCTCAAACTGAGCATGCTGACAATAAGTGCTTTCAGCAGCGCCGCTCAATAGTGCTCACACAACCGCCTCTCTCGCAGCTAATTGGCTAAAATAAGCCAAACATTTTGATTTCTCTCTCCAGCTTAGATCAATGGTGAGCGTTGGCGCTGAATTCAGATGACTTTCTTAACAGTTTGTGCCTGTTTCCCTCCACAAATTTAATCTGCCTTCGTCTTCACTGATGTTTTCTGTAGTTTTGACCAGAATAACATAATAACATAAAATGGAAGTCTTTCCTTCCCAATTGTGCCGTTTAACCGAGTGAAGAACAAGAACAAATGTGGGCGGGGCTTGACTTTCACCGTGTTGGCTATTGGCTGATCTCATGTGAGTGACAGGTTGCCCCGCCCTCGTCATCAGAGGGGAAGTTATTCTGATTGAAGTTTATGAGAGAATTTACAACAATGATGTGCATTGATATTTATAATAAACAAGGCAATGTTCCTTTAAAAAAACAAGAATTGTCGATAACATGATAACTTTAACCCTATAAAGCCTTCTCTGATATTTGATTTCTAAGGCCTTATCAACATGATCAAAACTTATTTTTTTTAATAAAATAAACATGAATATTTTTTATATTGTCTGTAAAATGTAAAGACAAACACTTAGTGGACTGAAGCAACGTTTTGTTTAAAAATAAAATCATGTTCAAATGTGAGTATAAAATGGGATCCATCAGATTTTTTTGGGACAATTTATTTGTTCATCCCTCAATCATAGTGCATTGCCCAAACCTCAATAAAAACTACAGAGCTCTGATAATAAAACTAAGCATTAAAATATGATCTTACTAAGACATGGCTGATACTGATATTTATATGGTCTGTCTGTTATAAAGATATCATTGATTCACATTACAAGCATCAGAGTTCATCATCTTACTTGTTGTCCTTATAAATATCAACACTAAATTGTATATTTCTTTCCTTCTCGAGTATAAGCTCCATATTCTCACTTCATATGAGCCAGAAAAGCCTGATGAATCGAATTTGACACTCGACTAAAAACAAATATATTTTTTGGATTTTCTTTTAATATTTTGTCAATAAACTTAAGGGGAAAAAAGTGTGTTATATGTATATATACAAGTGAAACTCGAAGTTAGAATATCGTACAAAAGTTATTTTTACAGCTTAAAAGGTGAAACTAATTATATTACACTCATTACATGCAAAGTGAGATATTTCAAGCCTTTAATTTTGCTGATTATGGCTTACAGCTTATGAAAACCTTTTCACGATATTCTAATTTTGACTTTGGGGTTTTCATAAACTGTAAGCCATAATCAGCAAAATTATAGCAAATAAAGGCTTGAAATATCTCATTTTGCATGTAATGAGTCTATATAATATATTAGATTTTTTTTACTTTTTAAGTTGAATTTCTGTAATAAACTTTCGCACGATATTCTATTATTTTTTTTTTTTACTTTCACCTGCAGGTATATATATATATATTTTTTTCTTTTTTTTTCTGACTAGTATTTCATGTAAGGTTAAAATGTAGGGTAGTAACACAGCCATTGATTTTTTTTTATTTATTTTTTTTGGGTCGCATTTACTGTAGTTATCAGTGTTACGTTTCTCTTTTATTTTCTTTAACCTCCATTTGGGTATCCTTTTCCTCTCTCTTTATCATCTCTTCTTCCTCATTTCTGGTCTTCATCGCGCGAGTCCTCGGTCTACAGGCGCATCTGAAGCGCAGCTGGCCGCTGAATTAGTGCAGAGCAGCTGAGAGTCATAAATCAGAGAGCGAGACAGAATTCCATCCGTGTCTCTGGCATTCACTCTGTCAGCCATGAAATAAAGACGTAGCGATGCAGGGGGTCAGAGGTGTCAGTCCTCCACCAACTCACACCCTTCCCGACCCCTCGGTAAACACACGCCGGTCAGCTCGAGTCCCGGGTCCCGCCCGCTTCTCGTTCGCCCCTCCACCGACGGCACTGGCTGTACTGGCTCAGGGCCCGAGTCTCGCTTCGGTTGTGTGGTCGGCACACGGGTCGCCTCGTCCTGTGACGGGAACCTGATACCGGGACAGTGTGTCTGTAATGATGTCAAACATGCTGTGGTAATGTGGCCCCTACAGAGAAAGCACCTGCCTTTAGCACCACACACACATTTATCACAGACAGTTGGTCACGCTCATGCACTCAAGCACACACACATGTAGTATATGGAGACTTTCCATAGGTATAATCATTATATTCTCTCTCCTTAGACTAACCACACCCAGCACAGAAAACTTTCTGCATTTTTACATTTTCAAATAAACATCACTTTGATTATGATTAAGAAGCTGTTTTCCCAACCCGATCTCACGACCAAGTCGTACGAATTCGACGAATGATTAAAAAGTGGCTAATTCGTAACAATTCATACGACCTCACTCGTACCAATTAATAAGATTTTGCTAAATCGTACATATTTTACGAATTGGCCAATTCGTATGAATTCGTACGAATGACCTACCCCTGACCCCGCCCCTAAACCTAACCATCACGTGGGTTTAGACAAATCATACGAATTAGTACGAGTGAGGTCGTACGAATTAGCCACTTTTTAATCATGCGTCGAATTCGTACGAATTGGTCGTGAGATAGTGTTGGTTTTCCTCATGGGGAACAAAAAATTTTGAATGGACAAACCTTTCCACCCAAAGTTAGCCTATTATATTATTCTTTTAAAGCTCATGCAGTTCTTAGTTATTATTATTTTAAAGCAACACTAAGTAAGATTTTTTTTTTTTTACTTTAAAGTAATGTTTCCAAAATGCTTTCAGTGGTTCATCGAGTCGTACTTCTGGATCTATATCTGCTATAACCACGCTACAATTGCCCGACCCGATCTCACGACCAAGTCGTACGAATTCGACGAATGATTAAAAAGTGGCTAATTCGTAACAATTCATACGACCTCACTCGTACGAATTAGTACGATTTTGCTAAATCGTACATATTTTACGAATTGGCCAATTGGTATGAATTCGTAAGAATGATCTACCCCTGACCCCGCCCCTAAACCTAACCATCAAGTGGGCTTAGACAAATCGTACAAATTCGTACGAGTGAGGTCGTACGAATTAGACACTTTTTAATCATTCGTCGAATTCGTACGAATTGGGCGTGGGATAGTGTTGGATTGCCAGATCGGCTCGCGCTTCTGTAGTTCTCATTAGAGATTAGAAAACTACAAATCTGACTTGCTTTACGGCAAGCGCTACAATAGTCCTTATTTTGTTTTTCTTCGTTCCTGATGTTGCCATACATCATACTTTCATGAAATCATGCAATGTAACGATTACCTAAATGGTTTAGCTTTTTATAACGTCAGACACATAACAGTAATCAATACGATTAGCCTTTAGCTTGACTACGTTATCAAATGGCTAATAAAGTGTTGCTAATGCTACACAAACCAAGCTCCTGTTCGACATCTCAGAGTCATACAGCTTCCTTCTAACAATCATCAGAAACGCTTTGACAACTCAGTACGTCAGTGAAGAAATTCATCATAATATACATCACACACCCATTATATTGCTAAAAATACCTGATTTTTTAAATCAACAGAAAAATATACCGGGAAAACCTTTCCAAAGCCCCGCCCACCTCATAATCTGATTGGTTACAAGATGGTTTGGGCGTCAGAAACACCAGCGATTTCAAAGCGTCTTTGGTTCACTGCAGTTTTAAGGAGGAAATACTCAGCAATGCTGTCCACTTATCAACGCACACACGGTTTAAAGCGTATTAAACGCACCACATACACACATACACAACATTAAACGCTGGATGTTCACCACAGGGGGACTTTAACCGTTTAACCCCCTTCTCATGTTATCTTGCTGGAGTAGCGAGTACTGTTTGCCCCTCGTCTGAGCGGGGTCAAAGGTCACGCAGGGTATGGACACATGTTATAAGGCTTTGTTTAATTGTATGCATGGCCTTAGTCTGTCACTGTTGACAAAGTCCCTTTCAGCCTGACTGTAAAGCATGGCGTGCTTACGGCTGAAGTGGCCACCGTGAACTCAAACAGCTGTCTGTTTACTCTCCGTCAACTAAACGTCGAAACACTATCTCTTTTCCTCTCTTACACACCTGTCATTCATCCCTCCGTACGGCCGAGACGAGGGCCGACATCAAGGGCTGAAATCAAGCTGATTAAAAGCCTGTCTCCAGTTTAATGGCTGGAGGGATTGAGGATGTGGCTGATGAGACTAAGACTAAGTCCGCGAGAACGAACTGCAAGTGAAATGCCACACTGTAAAACTCGTACTGTATTTCATCCCTTAAACTCTGCTTTGAAGATGAACAAAGGAGTCCATTGTCACAGGGATAAACTCCAGAGACGTCTCGCCCACACAAGAGGGAAGCTCAGATCTGGCACTCAACATCCCGAATCTGATGTCCTGTTCTACATGTTAGGCCAAATTCAACATGAAGTGGATGAAAGAAAATGTCTGCCACATTTCAAAGATAACAAACAGAAGTTCAACCGGCCAAGAACGATGCACAACACGACAATGGGCCTATCCATAGAAATATTGACTTACACTTTATTTTGATGGTCCACTTTAGACATTCTGTTGACTATATGTAACCACATGTCAACTAACTCTCATTAGAGTATTAGTAGACTGTCTGCTCAAAGGGATAGTTCACTTTGAAATTAATTTTTGATATGTTTTATCTTACCTCAAGGGCATCCAAGATGTATGTGTCTTTGTTTCCGCAGTATTTTCAATCTTGATATATTTAGGCCAGACCGTTCGTGTCTATCAGTCATACACTGGAGGCTAAGGGGGTCCACCAAAAAGCAAGCAGAGAAGTCAAAATTAAACATGATTTAATGACTCATACATGTAAGTACACATTGATGGCCTAAGACACGAAACGAGCGGTTTGTGTGAGAAAACGAACAGTGCTTATATCGTTTTTACCTCTTGTAACCACAGCCACAAAGCGCCCGCGGATCACTTGGACGTGGCTGTGATTACAAGTGTAAAAAACAAAACAAAAAACAATCTAGACTTGTTTTCCATCATTCTAGTCAGAGTGAGTAGTTGTTGTCTTGAAAACTTGTAGTTAGTGTGACGTCGTCCGACCATTCTTGGTTCAAGTCGTAATTTTTCCATTACAGATCCGCCAATGGTCCAGTGGATGTGCATGGGAACGGGGCAGATTTGACACTCGCGATGCTAATGTGGGACTTGCCATTAAAGGCAACCTGATCTCTCCAATTTCTCCATCTGATTGGATGTTGTTTATGTGGTGAAATATATTCTGACTTTATGGGGGAAATAAGAGAGAGGCACATTCACAACAGAAAGAAATATGGGCCGTAGAAAGGTCCACCTTGGTAGCTGCGGCGAAATTTAAGACTTGGCGAAATGGCAGACATGATGATGAAATGCCAGTGACAGATTTACTGTTATTTGGGTGCATCTCTTCACTCGCACAGCTGTTACATTACCAGCAATTAATGACCATTCGCATGACCAGTGTGATTTGATATGCCCGCTTAAAAGAGCGAGAGGAAGGGAATGTAAATTACCAAGTTTAATGAGGCCTCTGATTTTAATACCTGCTGCACATACCCTCCACATCTGCCAAGTCACTCAGCGCCATGCCTTCTGTGAAACAATGAAGCTTCCCTTACAGGTATAACAAGACATGCCAGATCGCAGCCAGCTGGCACAGCAACTCTGATCATACTGTGGGACCGTATGAGTGAGGAGATGGTCGCGTGCAGAAAAGCCGAAATGCACCGTCTGGCAGCTGTAAGAACAAAAGTCGTACAGGAAAATCAAGTCGTTCTTCGCTAAAAAATCTCAATTGCACCCATTAAAAACTTGAAAATGCCATTGTCTTCTGAGTATCTTGTCACCATTGATGAATGAATGAGAGCCGGGGATAGCCAAACTAAGGTTTAATGCTGAACCACCTGGATGAATCTATCTTGAAACTTCTTCGTGAATTATGAAAAAAATACAAAACATGGCTTTTTTAAATTGTTTTTTTACTTGTCATTGTTTTACATTTGCATGCTATAAAGTTGTGGGTAAATATCAAGATGTGTATGATTAACTCATTTGTGTTTGTCTTTTATAAACTATGTGTTTTCACTCATTCTTTGCAAAGTCTTGTATGTTTCCTTGGATTTACTTGGACCTTGTTTTAAGTTTGGACTGTTTGGGTTTTTAAATTATGCCTGTTTTATGGATTACGATGGATTAACATCGTAATCTTCAACCTAAAGTCATGGAGCAAAAACTATCAAGTTTATAGTCATTGAATGGCTTTCCTGAGGTAGACCTTAATATAAAAAATTATGATTACTTCAGTATTTCTTCTGATGTTCATTTATGTTTATTTGGTGCTATAACTAGTAGTAAAGAAGAGATTATTGATCTGAGGAGGCTATAGTAATCAGTCACATCATGTTAAAGAGCATCAAATTGCCATTTGTTTTTTATAGTTAGTTATAAAGTTGACAGAATTTAAAATTAGTTTAGTCTGAAAGGTGATAAAGCACAACACATTATTGAATGGTAGGCATTACATTGACTGAATGAACCACATGTATGGGAGTAAATTTTATTCCAATTTCATACTGTGTAACAATATTTTATAAAATGAATGTTTCTGAAAAATTCATTAACATGTGCACTAACTCTCATTAGTAGACTGGAAAGAGAGAAAGGATGTTCAGGGAGTTCAAAAAGGTATTGGAAGGTGCTCTTTGGGGTCGGGAGTTCAACGTCATAGAAAAAAAGGAAATCCAAGGCACTCTTCTTAGGAAATTAAAAAGCCTTTATTAGACTGGCTATATTATGATAGAAAAGATAGTTAAAACACGTGGGGGAAAATACAACCCACGGGAAGCGGCACAAACAACCTTCATCAGGGTCTACTTTCCCAAACAAACAAGTTCCTCTTTTATAGATGCTAATTGGATTGGGAACACCTGAATGACAAATAGCCTGCATATACAGAGAAGATCCACTAGGAGGTGATTACAAATCAATAAATAAATTAATTAATTAATAAAAATAAATAATAAAAAATAAATAATAATAATAATAAAATAAAATATATACATACGTACATACACATATACATACAAATACACATATACATATACACATATACACACACACACAAAAAAAAAAAACCATCACAGAAAAGGGCTGAAATCTATTTCTTCATTTAAACCAGGATATACTGTGGCCTGTAATTCATATATATAAAATGTTTCTCTCTGTAGAATTAATTTTAATCGGTCACCACCCCGAATACTCTTTTTGATCGTTTCTAAACCCTCAACCATGAGACCTTCTGGGTTACTATTGTGCACATTTTGGAAGTGTTTTGCCATAGCAGGGTAATCTAAATGAGCTTTTCTAATGGCATTCTTATGCTCAGATACTCTGTCTATAAGACGTCTCTTGGTCCGGCCTGCATAAAAGCATGTGCACGATAACCTTAATACCTCGCAAGTCTTTATGTCGTACTTTTTATCTGTCTTAAGATTACAAAAAAAAATCTTTACATTCTTTAATATTAGAATGATGATTACAAGACCCACATTTGTAAACTCCTTTGTGTTTTGGCAGGAAGATGACTAGATACTAGCCTATCTCGTAGAGTTGGAGCCCTCTTGAAACTTAGTTTTGGAGATGCAGAAAATACCTCTCTAAGAACAGGATCACTCTTAATAAGATTCCAATTTGAATGTATAATTATTTTTATGGAATAGGTGGTTTGCAGTCATGTGATTGTGTTGACGCGCGGAACGGAGATGAAGGGCAAGGAGTGAAGAGCGCAATGGACGAGATGGAGGAAAATCCGTACTGGACTACTTTAGACGCTATTACAAGAGAAATATATAAACAGAAAATCGAAACATATGTTGGACGTGATCCTTACGTTATGAAGAGGACCGATTTTCAACTGAATTGAGAGATTTGCCTGTAGATATCAGCAACTAACTCGTCTTACAGACATACTTTGACTTTACAAAATTCGGAAACTGGTACGTTACACAAACAGCCACATAAGTGTATTTCAACACCCGAATAATGTAATTATTAGCCACATAAATAATGTATACTCACATTTGACGAAGTGATCACTGCACACACACACACAGGCATTTTCCCATTCGGTTGCTCCCGATTCCCCGGTGTTTTTCTGTCAATTTCTTGTATTTTCCCCCCTCGACTGAAGAAAGAAAGACATGGACATCTCGGATGACTTGGGGGCGAGTAAATTATCAGCAAAAGTTTTTTTTAAAAGTGAACTACTCCTTTAAGAGGACTCAGTTCCCAAATCATAGGACTAAAATGGGTAGGCTTGGGTGAGGATTGCTACGGGTTAGATCTAAATTGCTCCAGCAAAGCCAAGACCCAGGGCTAAAAGCACCAATCAGATTGTGAATCTTATACCATAACGTTCAGTATCTTTAGCGTAATGCCAATGTGAATAATTAAGCAGACCAATATATTTATGTTTTGTTTTGGTCCAGACCAAATGAACAAGCGGACCGAATTACAAGTGTGAACACACCCTCAAGGCCAATTCACGCCACACACACCGACTCCAACAGGGGTAACACACACTTATCAGACAAAACCCTGCAAACGTGTTTGTTGGTGTTTTTCTGTGCGATGCGAATTGGCCTTAAGTTAACAGGTAAATGTCACAGTTATGTTTGTTCATTTTGTTATTCACTGCCTTTTAGTACGTTTTCATTAGTCTTCTGCTTCCCGCTCATCAGCTGTGCGTATTAATTAGTCTTGTTTATGTTTGCTATATTAATTGAACCCTCACATTCATTCTCTGTTCGGTCTTCCCTTTATGGGATATATTGCCATTTTGTATTGGTCTTACTCTTATTATTAAATTGGTTAGGTAAGCACATATTCCTACACTCTAAAAAATGCTGGGTTGTTTTAACCCAATTTTGGGTCAAATGTGGACAAACTCAGCCATTGGGTTACATTTTTAAAGAGCCCCTATCATAGCATTTGAAATGTTCCTATTTTGTTTTAGGAGTTCCCAAAAACAGTTTAACATGCATGCAAGGATAAAAAACACTTTATTTGTCTTATAATATGCGTTTATTTTTAACTGATTTGCTCACCGACTCCCAAATGATTCGTAAAACGACTCATTTTTCCAAACCACTCCTTTGCGTGACGCTAATCGGCGGTGATTGGTCAGACGACAGACCCAGTCAGTTATTGTTTGTTAGCATAACGCATAAACATATTGATAAAGCACTGCAGTACTACAAGACGCTCTATTCTTTGACAACTCCAATAACAGCGACAAACATTTCACATATTTAACAAAAATTGACATTGGAGACCTAGAAGCTGCGCTGAGCGTAACTTACACGCTACAAAACCGTTCAAAACCCATAAAGCAACAATTAATAATAATACTTACAGGTTGTGATTCGAAGGAGGAAGCTGATCCATATACACTGGGTAAGTAAGTTACTGAGCCCTTCTTCAGGAACAACCGCTTGCGAATCCACATTTGAATTCATAATTAAAACGATGAGAACACAGTCGGGCTATACTGTTGTGGTATCGTTGCAAATATGAACTCTAACAACCGATTCTTCACATGCTCGTCCCTGGTAAATGAAAACAAAGTGTCTGAACTATTTTTGCATTGTAGAACAGCGTCTTCTCCACATGATGCGATGATGAAGTATTTGAATATGTAGACTTCACGTTTACACTTCCGTCTGTGCGTGGCCAGTCACGACAAACCAGCTAATGACTCGTTTCAAAAACAATTCATTTCATAGACTCAGAGTCGACTCTCACTTTTGAAAGACATTAACTTTATATACGGTGCACTTTCACATATAAATCTTTGCAGGATGTTTTCATTCCCTTACATCTATAGTCCACACCATATGAACAGCCATTTAAAAAAAAAACAAAATAATAGGTGCTCTTTAAATGACATTTTTTACCCAATGTTTGAGTTTGTCCACAATTGGGTGCAAACAACCCAGCATTTTTTAGAGTGTATAGCTACAACAGAGTAATAAAATGACACTACTTTATTTACAATATAATTTGGCCATCATATTGTAGTTGATAATGTCCGAGGACTGCTGAGGCTTTGACAGAATCCTCCAAACTGAGGTGAAAACCAAAATATCCATGGGACGGTGACTTGGATTGCTGTTGGATAGGGTTTGCTCAATACACGGCCATGTTCTGACATCCACAATCCACAAATGCATAAACCTGCATTTATTCTCTGAATAACTCAAACTCCACTGAGTATTGTTGTTGCTGCTTTGGACCTTGATACCCAGAGGTGACGAAACTTAATAAGTCATGTATTTTCATATGGTCCAACACTAATGTGTTTACGCTAGCCACTGGAACATCAGCACCCTCTTAACCACGCTCAAATCTATCCCTACTGGATCTGTTGGCATTATATAAACGCTGATATTTGAACCAATCCAGCGATCAAAGCAAACACTCGCTCACTCTGTGGAATCAATCAGAAACTCGAGTCAGGTCAGGGCCAGCTCACGTTGCCAGAGCCCGCGACAGGTCCGAGCGGCAGACGGCCACGATCGATAGACCTGGAATGAGGTTTGGGCTTGGGGTTGGGGGTTATGGATTGTGCAGTTGGGGGGGGGGTGGTGTAGGATGAGGGGTGGTAAATGAACGGAGCCCATGCGGGCGCTGTTTAATGGCCCTCTCCAGGTTAGGGGAGGGATCGGTCCGTTGTGTGTCAGGACGCCCGCTTCGCTGTATCAATATGGCAGTAATGGGGTGGGAGCCGTGCTGGACTGATAATCACTCGAGCACAGAGAGGTCTGAAACACTCCTGATATCTGCAGCCAACCCAGTTACTTATTACAGAGGTCAGTCTATTAAATCACTCGATGCCGTGTTAAAACTTGCACAAACTGCTTCTACACACATTAACTAATTCATTAGCCAATAACAGGAGCTTACGCACTGACTAACAACACTTTCAAAGACATGGAGCAACTTTAGCTTGTTATATAAGATATCAACGTAAAGAAAGCAACCGCAACTTTGGTAACTCTTTACAATAAGGTTCCATTAATTCAAGTTAATGTTCACTGAATCAATGCAAAGTTGGGTTACACTTAAGTACTGTGTAATATTAAGCAACTACATACTGGGTTCGTTGCATGTAATTATGCATCATTTACTGTTATTACGTTCATGCAACAAGGACACTAAAATAAAGTGTTACCCAAAGTTGTGTTTTTATTAACTAATGAATAATGTAACAAATGAATTGATCAAATCAGGATCAAAATGATAGTTTAGACGCTTATTTTTTAGTTTGGTGCAACAGAATTAATAGATAAACCTTGATGTAATCTACCGGTAGATTTAATCCTGATTGGTGCGACCCACCCAAAAGTGTCCTATAATCAGATGACTCAATACGGGGAAATGTCCGACGGGTTCAGTTTATTCTACAAGCCACGAGGAACATGCTGCGTGTGAACATTATATATACATCATGCGTATGTAGTTACATATATACCCTATATACATGTGTGTGTGGAGAAAGTAGATCACCCTGAACAATATTTGGCTCCTGCTTCGTCAGACGTCTCAGTAATGCAGACATCCCGTCTGGGGTGGAGCGTGCCAGATCAGCAGGAGGTCAACTTCTCTCTGTCCGCTTTTTAACACCTATCGACCTCCCGAATCAGTCTCTTTTCTGAGTGTGTTTTCCTTCTCATTGACACGTGGAAACATCTAGAGCGTCCAAGGAATCTTTAGGCACCAGTCCAATGTGTATATTTCTACGAACCACAGCTTTCACTGGTCTGTACACACCTACTGGTCTAATACACCACCAAACATATCAAGTTCAGAATGAGACATATAACAGTTGCTTCATATTTTTGAGGAAATGGTGAGTTCTCTTACGAGAGGTTCTCTTGTATTGCGTAAGTTGCTTATACTCTCAGAAAAAAGTATGAAAGCGGTCACTGGGGCTGTACCTTTTCAAAAAGTAAACTTTTGTCCATTTCCGGTGCTAATATGTACATTTCAGGTGCTAATATGTACATTTTCAGTGTTGATATGTACATTTCAGGTGCAAATATGCACATTTTAGGTGCTAATATGAACATTTCAGGTTCTAATATGTACATTTCAGGTGCTAATATGAACATTTCAGGTTCTAATATGTACATTTCAGGTACTATTATGTACATTTTAGGTGCTAATATGTACATTTCAGGTGCTAATAAGTACATTTTAGGTGCTAATATGTACATTTTAGGTGCTAATATGTACATTTCAGGTACTATTATGTACATTTCAGGTGCTAATATGTACATTTCAGGTTCTAATGTGTACATTTCAGGTACTATTTTGAACATTTCAGGTGCTAATATGTACATTTCAGGTGCTAATATGTACATTTTAGGTGCTAATATGTACATTTTCAGTGTTTATATGTACATTTTAGGTACTTATATGGACATTTTAGGTGCTAATATGTACATTTTAGGTGCTAATATGTACATTTCAGGTACTATTATGTACATTTCAGGTGCTAATATGTACATTTCAGGTTCTAATGTGTACATTTCGGGTACTATTATGTACATTTCAGGTGCTAATATGTACATTTCAGGTGCTAATAAGTACATTTTAGGTGCTAATATGTACATTTTAGGTGCTAATATGTACATTTCAGGTACTATTATGTACATTTCAGGTGCTAATATGTACATTTCAGGTTCTAATGTGTACATTTCAGGTACTATTATGAACATTTCAGGTGCTAATATGTACATTTCAGGTGCTAATATGTACATTTTAGGTGCTAATATGTACATTTTCAGTGTTTATATGTACATTTTAGGTACTTATATGGACATTTTAGGTGCTAATATGTAATTTTAAGTGTTGATATGTACATTTTAGGTACTAATATGGACATTTTAGGTGCTAATATGTACATTGTAGGTGTTCATATGTACATTTAATGTGCTAAGATGTACATTTCAGGTGCTAATATGTACATTGTAGGCACTAATATGTACATTTTAGGTGCTAATATGTACACTTTAATTGTTGAAATGTACATTTTAGGTGCTAATATGTACACTTCAGGTGCTAAATTTTAGGTGCTAACATGTACATTATAAGTGTTGATATGTACATTTTAGGTACTAATATCTATATTTTAGGTGCTAATATGTACATTTTAGGTGTTCATATGTACATTTAATGTGCTAAGATGTACATTTCAGGTGCTAATATGTACATTGTAGGCACTAATATGTACATTTTAGGTGCTAATATGTACATTTTAAGTGTTGAAATGTACATTTTAGGTGCTAATATGTACACTTCAGGTGCTAAATTTTAGGTGCTAACATGTACATTATAAGTGTTGATATGTACATTTTAGGTACTAATATCTATATTTTAGGTGCTACTATGTACATTTTATGTGCTAATATGTACATTTCAGGTGCTAATATGTACATTTTAGGTGCTAATATGTACATTTCAGGTGCTAAATATGTACATTTTAGGTACTAATATGTACATTTTAGGTGCTAATATAGACATTTTAAGTGTTGATATGTACATTTTAGGTGCTAATATGTACATTTTAGGTGCTTAAATGTACATTTTAAGTGTTGATATGTACATTTAGGTGCCAATTTGTACCATTTAAGGTACCAATATGCACCCTTTAGGTACAACAGTGTACCTTTTGAAAAGGTACAGCCCCGGTGACAGCTTTTGTACCTTTTTTCTGAGAGTGTACGCCACAGGTAAAGTCATCTTTTCTCGAGATCTGAAGCCAAAACGTATCCTTAATTTTGTATTCATTGTCAACGCAGTTCGGCGGACAGCAGACCATAGCAGGCTGTATAAGCGAGCTCATTGGCTGTCCTACAGCAGTGTAGAACATGTGCCCACGTCTCAGTGTTCACCCCTGCACACTGTACCCTATAACCCCTCAATCTTTTCATCAAGCACAAATAACGGCATAACGACATTCAAATAACGTTGTTCTGAGAATATTTTCTCAACATTACAGTATATTAACATTCCATAACATAACTTTAAGAACGTTTTGTCCTAACATTTACATAACTTCAGTGAAAGTGATGGGAGCGTTCCCTGTTCGCTGGGTGGGACTGAGAGACCTTGTTAGCAAAGTGGCAGCAATATAAAAGAATAGTGTCTGCACAGGTTAAACCAATCCTGCTGTCAGGACGAGCGTAAATCTTGGAGGAATCACTGCCTGACCTCAAACCTAGGCCTTTGTGTTCCTCCTTTATTTTACGACAGAGTAAAAGTGTGAACTTGCACTCTTTGACAGTGATTTAGGACACTGGCTCGCAACTGGTTTGGCTTCAGAAACCAGCGCTTGCATTGGAAGTCTTGACCCAAAATGATGACATATAGGCTGTGGAAGAAACACCAGCCCAACACTTGGTCAAATATTGTATTAGTATAATCCATATTACACCTCTGACATCAACATACAAAACTTCCAGAGGCATTTTCTCTTGTCTTTTTAAGCTGATAAGCCTTTGCTTATTCAATTTGCTATCCACTGCACTATGCAGGATTAGTGGCATTCAGCAGGTTTTCCCATCAGGACAGTGACACACCAGTTCACACCACTGGTTTACATGTCTCTCAACACCAAGGCAAATTAAGGGTCTAATACAGTTCATGAAACCAAAGTCAAACAGATTTTTTTTTTTAAAATAGCAACCCTTTACAAATAAGATTCATTAGTGCATTAACTAACAATACATTTGTTACAGTATTTATTAATCTTTGTTAATGTTAATTAATAAAAGTTCAAAATGCATTAAAAAATGTTAACAAATACAACCTTGGATTTTAATAATGTATTAGTAAATGTTTAATTTAATATGAACTAAGATTAATAAATGCTGTAGAAGTATTGTTCATTCTTAGTCAATGATATAGCTAATGAACCGTATGGCAAAGTGTTGCCAAAAATAAATAAATAATAATGCACAAAAACCAAGTTTGTGAGATATAATTCCTGCAAATGGACATATTTAAGCTGTTTTAAAGCACCTTCCCAAAGTATTTTAGACTAAAACGAACATCCTATCTTTGACCCTAAAAGTATTTAAACAGACAGTAACCCTTTCCCAGGCGGTTCCTGCTCGTTCCTCCCGTTCCCCGTCATATATCAGCGTCGGCTTTGGGTTTGTCTGTTAAGTATTGAGCGCGAGAGGAAGTGGAAGGTGGAAATGGCCCGAGGTGCGCGTGACCTCAGGTTTTTCAGTCAATAAAACACGGCACATGCTTTAAAGCCCATTTACACACTCCCTCGCTCTCGCAAATGCTTAACTTGACATATTAACATCCCGTAATGGACACATGATCGCAGACACATTCGCAGGGCTTGTTATGTAGTGAAATGTGTCGAACATTTTTAACGCCTGGGTTTCATGTCTTTATTCCCCTGAACTGCCCGAGGTGCTCCGACCGAACAGAATGAGCTTTCTCTGCTTATTCTCTGTGCAATGAGGCAAGCTATTTAACCATTTACAAGTGTGTGTGTGTGAAAATCTCTCCACGTATACGCACAGCTGGTCACAAGGTGTGAGCCGGGGCAACCGTGGGCACCTAGGCTAGGTAAACAGCGGTGGCGTGTGGGCGGCTCAACTCCCTTTGCTTAACTTTCTCTTTCAG
The DNA here is from genome assembly GCF_988280905.1 of Pimephales promelas. NCBI lineage: Eukaryota > Metazoa > Chordata > Actinopteri > Cypriniformes > Leuciscidae > Pimephales > Pimephales promelas. The sequence continues at coordinate 1,188,189 of NC_142780.1, forward strand.
TCCAACAAAGCCAGACTAACACATGGCTTCACATCTGGAAGAGTTTGCTCGAGAACCTTTATTCCCTTCCAGTTGCTTGTGTACTTCATGCTGTTACTGTGTCGCAGGTTACGCTTTATTCACAGTGTTACAGTGTAGTTATACATGTAATAATAGGATTAGGGTTTGGTTGAGGGTTAGTTGCATGTATTTATGCATCATTTAAATACAGTAAATGTAACGTGTCATGTACTGTAATATTTGGTTACACTTTAAGATGTCCTTGTTACAGTGTAATTACACATTTAAGGACTGCTTAATAATAATTACTAATAAGGATGCATGTAATATCAAACACAATTACAAGTACATGTAACATATGCAACAAGAATACTGTAAAATAAAGTGTTACTCCATGTTCTGGCGGTGTTGTCCTGCCATAATTGTCTGCATTTTTGGCCTAAAGTGTTGGGATAAGTATACTCACATGTGGAAAGTGCAAAAAAAATCGGTCTATTCCAAATCTATTCTCGTATACTTTAAAAAAAAAAAAATACGGTAACACTTTATTTTACACTGTCCTTGTTCCATATGTTGCATGTACTTAATAACAGTAAATTATGCATAATTACATGCAACTAACCCTCAACCAAACCGTTCCAATGTAGTTAATTATATATTACTCACTTAAATGCATAATTGACACCTTAAAATAAAGTGTAACCAAAAATAAAATCTGCAAAACAAATGCAACTACAAGAGATTAAATTTTAATGTTATAATTAAAATGCTTAAGAGCATTTAAGATGTGTTTCTCCAAACACACACAAAATGTGAATATGGAGGACACATGACACACACACACATTTATAATGTGGGCACGGAAATTAAAGGCTCTTGCAGATTTGTGGGAAAAAAAACTGTGTGCATTTTCTGACAGCAAATCCACTTGTTGTAGATGTTAAAATGTAAACCACACAGACCCGGGCCCCCGCGGCCCCTGCGGTAGCGCCGAGGAGAAGAAAGCCCCTTAATGTGATGCAATCTCTGCTGAGCTAATCTCTAACCAGAATCAAAGCAAGAGGAAGAAAAAAAAAAAAAACACTGAGAGCTTTGAACAAGCAGCACCAAATGGTGTGTGCAATTAATCTCAGATCCTCCAGCACAAAAAAAGCAATTTGTATGTTAAAGAATGGGAGTGTTGGTCGGACGGCAGGGATGACCCCGCAGGTACTCTCAGCGCCAATCTGCTGCGTGCTAAACACCGGCTTTAATGAGGAGACATGTGCTGCTCCATGTGAAGAGACTGCTGTCTCAGTCGGCTAGAGAGGAGAGCGCTTTCACACACACACACACACACACACACACACAGATCCAGAGCCCCATCTTTTGTCATCCATTATCTCCTTAAGCATGCGTCTCTCTGGCTGCTGTCACCGTCCGCTCTGGTGGTCAGACAGATGGTCATGAGTAGGCTACTTCTGCACCCGTACACTCCAGACCGTACCACACACACACACACACACACACACACACACACCCGGCCCCTAAACCTACCCATCACACACACACACAACCACACACCAGACCCCTAAACCTACCCATCACACACACACACACACACACACACACACATCCACACACCAGACCCCTAAACCTACCCATCACACACACACACACACACAACCACACACCAGACCCCTAAGCCTACTCATCACACACACACACACACTTTTTTTAATGCTTGTTAAGATTTATAAGCTTGTTTCCTCACGAGGACCTTAATTCCCCATGAGCCTATGTGCATTCAGGTTGAAGTTCCCACCGGGATATAAAAACAACACACACACACACACACACGCTCACTATTTTACCAAACATGCCCAGACATTTTCTGTTGTCTACAATGATCTGAACTGGTGTTCTGTGAGTTGGTTGTCAGTTAATGCCCAGTTAAGAGCGTCTCTGTGCTTCAGATCTAACTCCAGCTTCCCTCTTAAACAGTGGTGGAATGTAACGAAGTACAAATACTTTGTTACTTTACTTAAGTACATTTTTCACGTTTACTTTACTTAAGTACAATAAATAGTGCATACTTTTTACTTTTACTTCGTTACATTTTGCAGCAATTATTATACTTTCTACTCCACTACATTTCTACAACTTCTGTTACTTTTTCATTACATTTTCTGATCGTTTGACGTAATCTGACCGTCCGTTCGTTGCACGTTTGTCTCACCAGTGACGTTTGGTTGCCATAGATACATCAACTAAATGCGTCTCGCACGCAGTGTGTATATCGTGCAATTTATACGCAAAAATTTGTCTGTACGTGCATAGGAAACACACCGTGTGTAATATACGTTTGGTTAGGATTATGGCAAGCCAAGAGGTTCAGAATTACACCATAAATGAATCGCGTTTACTGCCAAACAGATAGTAAGGATACGCATGCATATTGCCTAATTGCAAGCTTGTTTCAGAAATGGTGACAACACTTTTTTTCCCATCATTATTGAACATCATTATAGTATTAGGTGGAACGAGTTAGAATTAAATGTTTTATTAATCATTAAGAGAATAAATTGTTATGCAAGTACTTTTACTTTTAATACTTAAAGTACATTTAAAATCGGGTACTTTTTACTTAAGTATGGTTGTCATTGTGTTACTTCTACTTTTACTAAAGTAAATATTTATCTGGTTATTTGTACTTTTACTTAAGTACTGAGATTCAGTACTTCCTCCACCACTGCTCTTAAAGAGAAAGGCCTATTCTTGAGATCCTGGTGGAAATAAAGCTTTCAAAATCTGCCCTTCACAGAAATCATGTCTAAAAAAATCGACTTATTTCATAAATAAGGGAGCTGGCTTTGGGAGTGGCTGGTTATTATTTCTAAAACTTTGTGCAATTAAGCAGGTTTTGGCATAACATATAACAATATAATTTAATAATATTATTTGGAAAACAACGGGATTTCATTCTCCAGACTCACTTATCTTGCACCCATATTTAAACTCATCACTAATAGCTTTGTTTTATTGCCCCTTAAAGGAAATGTTATTGCATCAGTCAAATTCACATCAGTAGCATAATAAAAGTCTTAATTTGTTTGATTTTACACTGGCATTTTCAAAAATGTTACTTTTGTGTTTGATTAAAGAAAGCCATGTTTGGACCGACGACATGACAGTAAATAATGGCAGTATCTGGTCAACTTACACTCTCTGCGGATTCTTGTGCAGCATTATTAGCATCAACCTGATTTTTCACTTTTCTGTTTTCATGAACGTCTGTTTTTATGTGTCCATCACATGCTATAACAACCCGAGTGTGACGCATCAACATGACCTCATGCTATACTCATCCTGTACTACCATATTAATTCATATTTAATTCATCACCATGATGCGGACCTCTCACCCAAGATCTGGCAAAACCGGGTAAAACAGCAAAGCATCAATGTCACACGCGTGGATTTATCTCACAATCTGTTGTGTTGGCATCACATACAGGCCTAGAGCATCCTATACTTTGTTTATTTTAATGCTCTTGCAGACAAGATTAATAACACTACATAAGGTACAAAATTAGGACCTTAACCCTGTTAACCCTCTAGTGCTCTTCACATGCCGGTCAAACTGTATTTATTTTTTATTTTTTATTTTTTTTAAATGAAATTAATGTACTATATTTTAGTTCGATAATGTTTTTTATTTAATATTTTGTATTTTTTAGGGGATTTTATGGTACTAAATTATATTTACGCTGTATTTATTATCCATTTATTCACTTTTTGAACATAGACCTGAAAATTAAGTTTTCGTCTTAAACTGGTAAATCTTGAATGCTTTAAAACACAGACTGGAGTTTGATCTCTTTTCAAAGACGACACTTGGAAGATTTTTGCTGAAGTAAAAAAGGTTGTAAAAAGTGAACAGAAAAAGTTACAGAATTGTATTTATTTATTTATACATTAAATATAAATTACATTTTTTTGTTTGTTTTACTCTAAAACTGAAAGAAAATCAAAGCCATAAACCTAAACAAGTGTGTGTTCCGCATGTGAGCTGATATCTCAGTAGATGAGTGTTCAGTGAGAGTGTGTGTGTGTGCGGCTGCAGTACCGAACGCTTCCACTAGAGGAAACACTCATTCGTTTCCAGTGCGCTCATATTTGACGGAGCAAGTGACCAAGGTTAACTATTGGTTAACTAGTGGACAATTTAACCTGTTCGAATCATATCCATAATTAGTTCACATAGCAAGTACCAACATAGTTTCCTTTACCAAGTTTCATCCGATGAAGAAAAAAGTACAACTTTTCGGTCAAAAATGAGCTAGGCTACATGTTATTATAGCTAGGTAGCCTACATAATAGCCTACCTTTTGAAAGAGTACACTCTCTGAAAAAAAAGGAATACAAAGGCGTATTTAGTGTACTAATATGTACACTTTAGGTAATAATCTATGGGTGAATAACTATAAGTTACTGCAGTGACAACTTTTACCTTTTTTCCATGGGACTAGTGTACAATGTTGTCCAAGCATTGCTAACCACTGACATTTCACCTGATGTTATTAGTGTTTGTTAAGAGTCACTCAGCAACTCACACAGAGTTTTATAGGGAATAAAGCCGTGTTTGGATCCCACATGGACAACTGTGTTGCATTTCTCTTGTCCTGAGGAAAACATAACACCCGTCCCACCCATGAAGAGCACTGACAGCGTGGCGATCAGACTATCAGACTAAAGCCGAGCTTAGAGAGAGAGAGAGAGAGAGAGAGAGAGAGACCTTGAGGAAACACTGCGGAGGTGTTCAGGATTCACTGGCGTTACAGAGGAAGGCTTGCGAAAACAAGCCTCGGGCTAAAGCTGTTTAGAAATTGTGCGTGAAATTGGGAACAGAGGGATCAATAAGAACATTGGGAAGATTGAAAGTCACTAGACGTGTGGGAGAAAAGAGAGCCGTGATTGGTCTTTATTCACATTCACACACGCAGAACAGAATAAATCACACTTAAGAGACCATGACGCCTTATTTCAAAGAAGAATGGAAGGATTATTTCAGTCATGTTTAGTGTCTGTTTGCTTCAGATGCAAAGCATTATTGCAGATTTGCAATACGTTTAATACTCAACCTGTTTCCCATAATTCCCTGTCATCTCCCTCTCTCTCTGTCTCTCTCTCTTCCAGAAATAAAGTATATTTCATACTGTATTTTAACAGGCTAAAGAGGTTTTTTTTTTTTTTTTTTTTTTTTGGGTGGGGGGGTGGGTGTTTATTTGTGTTTTTAAAGTTAATGAACTTCCTATTGGGTCAAGCGAAGACGGCAATTTATGACACTATAAAATATTTATACATTATAAATACATTATAATACGAGTTCCACTTAAAAAAAACAGGCCCAATCTATATTTTATGCCAACCTGATCCCACGAGAAAACAGAATTTTAAGAGGAGTACATGTTTTTACATTAAAATAGGATAAGCAACCTTTTAATTAAGTTGTATGATATTCAACTCGTTATTTTAAGTCAGTTTAAAATTGAATTGAAGAGTATTGTCTATTGTGCAAAGCTCTGGGAGACTCGCATGTGCTGCTCTTGAGGTTGGGATGTCTCTCTCTGTGTGTGTGTGTGTGTGTGTGCATCAGCTGAAGTTGGGATGTACACAGGGATTGTTTTAAAATTGGTGTGGAAATAATTTTCACTCACAAGTTGCAGGTGCATTTCACAAATTACAAAGAAATGGCATTGAATTGAGCTTGAAATTTTGAAGTATAAAAGCAAAAATAAGTTTTTCTTGTAAAATATACTCCAATAAACTTTATTTATAATTTCAAAAAATCTGTTCTACTTTTAATGATCAACAATGTCAATTATGAAGCATTACATATACTTTAAATTAAGAAAATTGACATCACTTTATTAAAAGATTATTAAAAATGTGTCAAAGATTTTGTAATCCTATTGTGCATTTCGAGTGTTTTTTTGTTTTTTTTACACAATGAAATTCTTAAGAAATATATTTTTGGCCAGAAATTATGAACACATGCAAAAACACCAAGTAACTAATTATTAGTAGCCATAGCCTATATATATAACAAAGTAGGCCTATGAAAGTATTTCAGATAATTCCGAGGAACATGTGAGGAACAACATGCGCTTCAAACACTCATCATGTGCACAAACGTATTTTACTGGAAAGGCATTTTAATATGTTGTGTGATACATAAAGTATTTGTGATATTGTATATCAGTTTATATCAGTGAATGTGCGGTTGGTGTGGAGAATGTGACACACATGGTGTTTTGAGCGTTTGTGCGACACAGACACACACACACACACACACACACACACACACACACACACACACACACACACACACACACACACACACACACACACACACACACACACACACACACACACACACACACAGGTTTACAGGCACCAGCAGGGTTTCACCTGTCTGGACGGAGAACAACAAGGCTCTCTGGTTTCTGTGGGGAACTGGCTCGTAATCCCGGTCGTAAACGCGGCAGGATTAGCCAATCTGCATTTGCGCCTTCTTGTCTTTCTTCGAGTCCGACAGCAGGGAAATGTGTTTGCTCACTTTCTCCAAACGAGCGGGTATACTTCACACTGATATATTTCTGGAGATAGAGGCTATGAATCGTGCCTGCGTTAACCAGTCAACGTCTAAAGGCCTATAAAACATATCGAGCGCCTACCACAAATTTCATTTCTCGTGCCATTTAGGCTATACGCCAAGTGCATAGACGATATGATATGCACTTTTGATGTGTAATAAGCACGCACTCAACACCCTAATCCCACCCAAGAGATTTACGGTGACTATGCACGCCAAAAAAAAAAAAAAAAAAAAAAAAAAATTTTGGTGCAAATAGCGCCAGAATTTAAATTCGTGGTATAGGGCTATAGGCTACGCACTTTCATGAGATCGTGTTGGTCTTGACATTAAAAAGTTCAGAACTACAGACATATTTTATATTTCTTTTTTTCTTTTTAAAAATAGTTATTTTAGTAGTCTAGGCTTTTCGAACGATTCGCGTTAACCAGCATTACGATTTCAATTCAATTCAATTTAATTCACCTTTATAGCGCTTTTCACAATACATTATTTCAAATCAACTTTACAGAAAGTGCATTTCAGAAATATACATATAAAAAAATACAGTTAGTTAATCATGTATTAATAAATAATAGCCTAGTATTAATCACATTTGGTGAATTTAAAGAGCGGTTTAAAGGTGGAGTGTAAATCAGACTCTGTGAATGATTACAGGCTTGTGTTATGGATGAATGAAAAGAACACCTCCACTTTCCAAAGATAGGTCTCTCTCTCTCTCTCTCTCTCTCTCTCTCTCTCTCTCTCTCTCTCTCTCTCTCTCTCTCTCTCTCCACGAGGTGTGTGAGAAGCATTTCCTAATTTCCTGCTCCTTTTCCTTTTCACAGAATGATAAACCCCACCGAGCGCGCGCACACACGCACACACACACACGCACACACACACTGCGGTCTGCTGTTAAAAGATAGCCTACTCAGTTTAATGCGACTGAACAGAATTTTTCCTCCTGTCTCTGATCTCACGCTTCTGCTTGAGATCAGAAGTAAAGAAGTAAACAGTCAGAAGTAAAGCTTATATATTTATATATTTCTCTCTCAGACTGACACACTATCCTCGTCTGGACGTGTCCAATGCAGTGTGAGGGTCATACACACTTCCTCTCTCTCTCTCTCCAGCACACACCCAACACACACATCTCACGCTGAGTCCAAATTCATGTTTTGGTGAATTGGTGGATAATTCTTATGAATTTGGATCTCATTTATAGCGTGTTGTAAAAGTGTGCTTTAGTAGAAGCGGACCTATACTGTATGCTTGCTTATAATAATCATACATTTTTGACAAATCAGAAATCAATCATTTGTTTTTGTACAAATTCATACAAAATTGCCAGTTTATCAAATACATTTTCTCATGAGATCAGGTCGGGGTCTGTAGGTAAAAAAAAAAAAAAAAAAAAAAAAAAACATGAAAGAAAAATAAAAACAACCTTTGCTTAGTTTGTTTTGGTAGATTTACCTACATTTTCATGCATAAAAAAATATTTTATTCCTTTCCAGTGTGTGTGTGTGTGTGTGTGTGTGTGTGTGTGTAAATGTGTGTGAGAGAGGCTATGTGTGTGAGAGAGAGCATGTGTGTGTGTGTGTCTGTGTGAGAGAGAGAGAGAGAGAGAGAGAGAGAGAGAGAGAGAGAGAGAGAGAGAGAGAGAGAGAGAGAGAGAGAGAGAGAGAGTGTGTCTGACTGTGTGTACTGTAGGCCTGTGTTGGAACAAATACTTTTCAATTAGATCCAAAGTCCCACTGAAGGATGTGGAGTTTTCTGATGTATCTGATGTGTGCGCACGAGGCATTTCGAACAGAGACAAGTGTGTGTGTGTGTGTGTGTGTGTTGGGAATGGGATGTAGCCTATGTAGAGTCACAGCAGCGTCACTCTTTCTGTTACTCGCTGTTGCCTAGCAACACACCTGTCAGGACGGCCAAGGGTTTACCTGAGCTTCCTCACAAACACACATCACACAAAACACACTATTCAGCTGTCAAAGAGCCCGTTCTCAACGCTTCCACTCCTCAACGTGTGTTCAAGTCTCATTTCAGGATTCAGAGCCAGAAAAACGAAAATGAAAACAATCGCGATTTGGCAAATACACATAATTATACATGTAGCCTTTACATGTATCCTCCGTCTTTGTGAATTAACAACCAGAACTGAATTAGTTCCACCTAATTCAATAGTCCTTTCATAGGATTTGAGTTCTGCTCCTTTATTTGACCACACACACACACACACACACACACACACACACACACACACACACGGGTCTGGCAGATGGAATAGCCTACATTTGTGCAAATTATTTCTAATTGTGAGCTAAAAATAAATTTAACAAATTAAAAAAAAAGCCACAGCATAATATAAGTATTTTATGAAGGACATGATCTTCATTATCTGTAGAAAAGCATGTATATGCAAAGTGTAAATACAATTTAACAGCCAATGATGTTAAAATATGAAATATTTAGGCCAGATTACGGTTTTGTTTTTTGAGATTCATGTATTGTTTTATTTTTTCTGTAACTTTAGTGTTCATTGGACTTTATGAAGTAAAATGTTAGTGAATGTTATTTTAAGACAATTGAATCATAAATACATGCAAGAGTCTTGACACAAAAATAAATTGACAAAATAAAACGAATAAACAAGAACCATGCAGCCTTTCAATAAATGAACATCTTTGCAATCGTTTATTCATTTCTCAAGAGAGTATGAAATATCATATTAAACATGAGTAATGATCAAATTAGTGTGGCTATATTTATCAGAAGATATTTTTAACCTGAGTTCTTCAAGGTCTCACCGGATGAACAATGTCAAGATTAAAAGCAAATCAATTGTGCAACAGTTATGCTGCAATATGAAAAATATTATGTTCAGAAACACTGATGCATGAAAGAAAACAACGGCATTTAATTTTGATGCCAATACTGAAAATCATAAATCATAAATAAACACATCTTATTTTAAAACAACTTAATTTTTTTTCCCATTCACATAATAAATACATTTTGCAGTACCATTTTGCATTATTTTATTTGGTGTGTGAGGAGGGGGGGGGGGGGCATTTTGAGTATATACATCATAAATATGGTTTTCTCACTCTGAGAAAACAGCCAGTTTCTTATAAATACATGAAGAAGGAGTGAGGTAAAGGCTGGAGTCCGTCAGTGTAAACCTCAAATCACCAAACAGCAGCAACTGTCAATCACACACACACACACACACACACACACACACACTTATTCAGCCAGCCTAGAGTCGCCACTCCATTTATATTATTGGTACAGTTATTCGAGGGTTTCATAATTGCATAATCTCAGTTTTCATTATAAAAGCTGATATTTAAGAGGCTTGCAGAAGGACAACAAAAGAGAAAAAGAAAAAAGGTTCATTTGTTCCAGTCAATAATATACAATAATGTGCTCAACCGATTTTTTTTTTTGTTTAAAAAAATAAATACAAGTTTCAAATTGAATCTTCAGCCCAGATGGACAGCATATGCAACTACAAAAAAAAAAAAAAAAAAAAAATCCCAGTACACATGAGCTATAAGATTCAATTCTACAGCAACCTTAAACAGTTATGAAACAATAATAAATTAATGCTGCAGTTTGCATTAGAACTAGTTATTGATCAGCATGCTACTTCCAATTTTTTCTTGCAATATTAAAAAGTCTATTCTTCAATGCCACAAATGTACTCGTTAACATCAGACGACTGCTATGATGTCTCGTCAAGTATCGAGGGGAAACGATCCTGGAGGCGATTCGAGACCATGGATGTGGAATTGTTGCATTAAAAATAAACCAAAAACAAACAATCCCAAAACATTTTTTACGTGTAGCTTTAAACACAAAGTATCTGTGACCCAACAGTAAATTAAATAATTAAATACTTTAGATTAAAAAAAAAACAAAAAAAACGCTATTACGCAGTCTTGTAATTTCTTGATATTGATTAATGTCTTCCAGAGGTGATTTGGGAAATCCTCATTCATTGAAGAATTTACAGCTTATAATAGTGGTCGAGATAGAAATGTGATAATCGGGTAAATAAAGTATTTGACAAACAAACCCTTTTCTGTCGAGTGTCGCTTTCACAGATTAATACATTGAACAAATGTTCTTAATCTTGTTTTTCAGTAAAAATATCTCAACAGCAAATAAGATGTTTATTATCATATACAAAATTGCATAAGATAATTAAAGACTTGTTTTCAATTTTCTTATTTTATCAATTAAGTGTTTGTTGTTCCTTCTTGAGCATAAACCTCAGTAAATTTGAAGACAGTAAATTATAAATGTATTCCCAGTGAAGTGTTTAGCTTTTCAGGTAAATGCATGTTTTAAGGATGTTTCATTCTTTACTAGTCAACAATTAACTCTTTCCCCACCGGCTTTCCGTGTGTTTTCACTGTTATACGGTAGGGGGCGCTGTTACACATCATCTGAAAGATGGCTGAATCTCCAGATCAAAACACAGGAAAGAAGAAGCGGAAACAAGCGATATCTTATGTAAGCGATGCATATTTAAAATAACGCGATCCTCAACATTAAACAGCATATAAACCAAGAAACGTGATTTTCTCAGCTTTTTGCTCAAAATGTTGATTTTTTATGAAAAAAAAGAATAAAACTGGTTTGTCGTTTAAAAGCAGAGGGTCTGTAGTTTCTTTTGATATATTACATGTTTAGATTTTAATACAACAAAATATTCCATGAAATGTTCATGAAAATAACAACCAGTCCCTCCAGGATTTCACGATTTTTTTTTTGTGATTTTTGCGATCAAAATGACTGATTTTGTGGTGGTAATTTCCAAAAATTTGTGAAAAAATTAGCGATTTATATATAACATTTACCATAATAGTATTCAGTCCTTCCAGAAAAACGCAGAGTTTTTTTGTGATTGTTGCGGGCAAAAATTGATTGATTACGCGGCTCGTTTTCTTTAAAAATGCGATGGAATATCCGGGATATTTATGCAATTTTATGCAATGAAATTTTGCACGGAAATCGGCATATTATGCGGCAAAAGTGCGGCGTATTTGAAAAAATGCGGCCCCCGCGTAAATATGCAGACTTTGGCTGATTTTGCATTGAATTCAGTGATCGCATAATCGCATTTTTCTGGAGAGACTGAACAACCCGATCTCACGGCATTTCGTGAGTATTTTACGAGGTGGCCAAATCGTACGAATTCATACAACCTCGTGTACATTTCGCTAAATCGTACATATTTTATGAGTTGCCCAATTCACATGGATTCGTACGAATGACCTACTTCTGACTCCGCCCCTAAACCTAACCGAGTACAAGTGAGGTTGTAAGAATTCGTACGAATTAGCCACTTTATACTCTAAACGGGTCGCGAGATAGCATTGAAAATGATCAAAAATGCTGGCGGTGACAACTTTTTTGGGGGTTGAAAATGCTGGTGGGGAAAGAGTTAAGAGAAAGCAAATCTAGGCTAGCTTGTGCGAGTGAAGCGCCGAGTGGCTGGATTAGCATCAGCTGCCGTTGGTGATGATGACGGAGGTGCCTTTATGACCCGGCGTTTGCTCGGCCTGCATGCGTAGATGAGTGGCCATGTCGTAATGGGAGGAGCCCGAGCACCCCAGGGAGTATCTTTGAAAGCTGTCGGCCTCGTACAGATGTTCTAGTGCGTAGCTGGTGAGCGAGTAGGCCGTGTGTTTCTCCAGGTACTGGCGGGTTTGTGAGGGGTAGAGCGCGGGGGTCGGAGAGACGCCGCACGTTGACAGCGGCTGCTGTTGGGACGAGGAAAGCTCGTTTTGCATGAAGTCTTTACTTTTCCCCAGTCTGTCGGCGATGGGGCTGCTGAGGCGGGACAGAGGAACAGGGCTGGGGGCGGGGCTTATCCCCTGAGCCGGCCCCCGACACACCCCTCCCTGCAAACCCGACTGGGGAAAGTCCGTGTGAAAAGACGGGCCGTGGCTCTTGGCCAGACCGTTTGTAGCCTCCAGAGGTATTTCTGCAGGAGGCTTTCGCAGCTGCAGACGACTCTCCTCCTCTTTGATCATCTGTTGCGTGGCTCGAATCAATGTCTCAATCTTGCTGGGCTCTTGAGGACTTGCGCGGTAGCGGTCGCCTGAGTCGCTCGCGGAGCCGCCATCGGGTGAGCTGACCACGCTGTCCTCGTCCCAGTGACCCCTCACTGCAAGGGCAAGAGATCAGCGTTACCAGGTGGAATTAGACAGTGAACTAAAACAAACACTTTTTTTCTTTGGCTGAGTGGAACAAAAAAGAGGGAACGATCCCTTTCAATTGTTCCAGAGCGCAATCGTTATTTTACGGGGGTTTCACACTGCGGTCCGAGTCCGAGCGCCAATGTTGGCCCGGCTTCACACTCAACTCGACTCTATCGAACCCTGGTGCACTTGTGTTCATCTTACGTCATCACAAACGAGCACGCCGCATGATAGTCAACAGAACAAGGGCAATATATCGTGTTTTGGAGCTAATATGAGCAGCCGAGTAAACGACACTTCACGATACGATATGTCTTTCGCTGCTTCTCGGACTCTGGACAGTGGATTGCCGTTAATTCGCCGCCCTGATTGCAAACTCTATGCGCAAATACTCTGCGCTTACTAGTATCGAAGGTCAATCATCAACACTATCATCCCTGACATTATTAAACGAAATATATCGTAATCGGCTAAAGTGCATGTGCACGTTACTTAAGTTTGCTCCAGAATCCATGTTGCTTTCACATTCACATTCTTCAGGTCGTCTCGGGTTCGGTACACATTCACATTAGTCCTTTTTCATGCAAACCGTGCCCCGTTTTAAACTGGCAGTGTGAAAGCACCCTTAAACAGCAGGTTAAGAACATTATCATATTTGGAGTGTGCCTGTAACCTTTTACTTGGTTCTAACCGGTCATGATTTGGAAAGCCAAAACCTATTGTTTCTGCTCTGAACAAACCGAAATTAAAAACATTTTTACCCTTATGCATTACGATTCCATACATATCACGACACTGAACTCACAATACAATATTATTGCGATACTCTGGGTGAATTATACACAATACATATAGTCACTATTCATGACACGTATTGATGCATTTATGTATTGCGCTAATATCCACTAAAAGAAACACACCTTGCAGGCTGTGGATGGAGGCAATGTGTGGCATCACAGCATCAAAACTGTCCCCGTTCTCGGACGAGGGCTTGGGTAGCGGGAGGACGGAGCGGGCCGCACCCCACCACGCCTCTCGCCCGGGCTGAGGGGTCCCGAGGAAGTACCGCCCGGCCTTACAGCGCCCCCTGTCGCAGGACTCGGAGTGAGTGTGTCCGTAGAGGTCGCCGGAGGAGTGGTCGTCGGTCAGCGGGAGGCCGTAGCACAGCGGCCGTGGTTCGGAGAACTGTCGGTACACGCACGAGGAGTCTACGCCTTCGCACTGCTCCAGAAGCTGAGGAGACGCCGAGTCAGTGAGGGGACTCCCGCCCCACGGGCTATCCTGATCCGACTCCGAGCGATCCGTGGGGAAACCCGGATACTTCACAAGAAAAGAAGACGCATTAATGCAGTGGTTTCTATCAGTGTTCCTGGAGGCTCCCCAATAGTACACAATTTTGGATGTTTTCCTCATCCATTTCAGGTCTTTGGGCCAGATTCACTAAACAGGGCAAATTAGCGTGAGAGCACAATCCCATAAAAGCAGCGATGGGAGTGGAAAGCTCAGCCAGACGATACACAAATGAACGAACACAGATGCAGCTGGATCATTTCCATGAGGACCAACACAAACTACAAAGAGCAGCGCAAGTTTAAGACATGGTTTCTTTGGAGAGGTAAATAATGGAACTAATACCAGTAAATCTTAATTACATTGCATGATTCATTTAAAGGGGACATATCATGCAAAATCCACTTTTTTTAGCCCTTAAATGCATTTTGTTGTATATTTGGAGTGTTTATAAGTACAGAAAAGATGAAATTATTCTCTTCAGGTGCTTCGTTTATATCTTTATATTCTGTTTTGGTCATATTTTTCAACCTGTTCAGATTTTTCTGTTCTCTATGACATTTTTTGAGCAATATTTGCTTGATGGACAAGTCTTCTGTTGTTGACATTTTATTAACGTGTGAATAAAAATGTTCTTTGAAGGTATCGTATATAATCGTATATCTCTCATCTCTCATCAAACTACAATAATAGCCGAACGTGGGGAGTTGAACCGACCGTGAACTCATGGACCTGGAGAGCGGGCGGGGTGTGACGCATCTCCTTTTTATTTAAAGGGGCCGCTTTGAAACGGGTCGCTCACAGACGCACATCAGAAAAGGGGCTTGTGGAGCTATAATAATGAGGAATTCAGACCCGAGCATTGCAGTTATGCTTTATATAGACCACAACGGTATGATTTATATGTAAAAATGAATGATTTAAAAGCATGATATGTACCCTTTAAAGTCTCTCCTCCCATACATTTTGCATCTGAAAGGGAAACTCCAACAAATGCATACGCAGCTGCAAAAATAACCCCGTGCAAGCCTTTTCAGCGCTCAATTTTCACTGCGTGTCACAAGTAAATCATTTTTGGAACAGCAAACGGTGGTTAAGTAAATCTGGCCCTTAGCATCTCTACTAATGAGCTGATGAGATGTTTCTGGTGTGTTTGATTAGGAAGAGTTGTCTAGAGTTGGGGTTGTATGAATTTGTTAGGTCGTGCCGGTATATGTAAAGCACTTTGTGTTGTTTCTAAAAGTGCAAGATAAAGAAATGTGATTGATTGATTGATTGATTGATTGATTGGGGTGCCTCCAAGAACAAGGTTTGGAAACACAGCCAACTTATATGACTTTACCATTAAGGGCAAAGGTAAAATTAAGCACAAGTGTGATTTACACACATGGATCAACATCCAACCCTAAATCTACCCCAACCCTACCCTTAAAATTATAGTGCAATGATTGCATGTTATTCCAGGGGGTAACCCTATCACTAGCCCAAAACCTTAAATTAGAAGGCAATGATTGGTTTATGAGAATGTCAGGAACATGTCCTCTGTAAATCACACTCGAAGTCTTCCCAGCAACACAAGACCTTCCTCGAGTTTCCAATCCAGCCGACTGTACGGTGCTCCTGTGACACTGACCTGTGAATACGGAGACAGCCTCGTTTTGGTCTTGGTACGTGACACCCTGCTCTTGCCGACTCGTCTGTTCTCGCTGGCGGGGTTGGAGGGGCTGTTGTAGGTGAACGAGGGTTTGGTGGACGTCACCTGGTCTAAAGACAACTGTAGTCCTTTGTACTCCGTGTCCCTGTTGAGAAATGACAACGACATTGAGCGTCGGACGCTGCGACTGCGTTAAGAAGCCGTGCATTGGCGCATTTCTCCTTCACCTAAATGTACGGTCAGGCTTTTTTTTTTTTAAAAAAAAGAGATTTTTCAGGCTCCATGCTCATTCGTGAAGCAGTGTGTGAGGAAGACTCAAGGACAGAAAATGAATTGCATTGTTTCTCCTGCAGGATTGGAACAAGGCTCCTACAAACATACGGCAGAGGGCTGGAGGCTCTGTTCAAATACACAGTGAGATTAAGAGCTATGTCTGGCTAAATCAAACCCACACAGGGATCACCACATAAGGCATAACTAGGAAATGGGAATTGATTTCTCAGTAAAGTGCTGTATGGATTTCTGTTCTCAGTGATGTATAACTTTCAGAAAACAATGGCTAGAACGTATGCTATCCAGGCGCCGACGGCGGCTCCCTCCCGGCTCAGACTAATGGGATTGCACGCAGATGGCGACATCGTGGAAAAAGCACATACACCCACACAAACGAAACGCACGTGCACGTCCATTCGATCGCTGATGTGAAGTTGACGCAAATTGTTGTACGCTCTCCGAAAACAGTTTTTCTGGGATCAGGGCCTAAACCCTTTAACGGAGTAGTTCCCTTCACAATTTCCTCTCCCCCACGTCATCCAAGATGTTTATGTCTGTCTTTCTTCAGTTGAAAAGAAATTAATGTTTTTGAGGGAAACATTCCAGGGTTTTTCTCCACATCGCAAACCAATGGTTTTCCAATGGCGAGGAGTCTTATCTAGAGAAACCATCGTCTTTTCTAACCACTAAACTCTCTGCGATGCGCCACACATTACGTCAAAAATGACATTTTCTTCTCCAACTTCAAATTCGTTCGACATTGTGTTTTACCTTTTTTTTGGCAAACGGCGTTTGACTTGGTCTTTGCACGTTGGCTTTGTAAACACTGGATTGTTTCTTTCGCCCACTCAAAAAAAATTAACTACGGAGGTTGTGCACTTTACATAATATATTTATATATAGTTTACTTGTTAGTGTTTTTTGACTTTACATGTTTTTTTTTCTATTAAGGTCTATGCAATTGTGTCTCAACTTGGCAGTACAAAACCCTAATGTGTTGTCTAAACACAAAACCATTTATGTTAAGTAAAAAAAATGTATAGTGCGAGCCGACTGCCGTTTTGCCCCACCTTAATTTTATTGTGTTCAATCTGCTTAAATCTACGAACAACTTAAATTTACTTAATCCGTTTGTGTTGGATTACATGATTGATTTGTGTTGCCTTAGCTGAAACTGGGCGGTGCTTTTAGTTCCCAGCATGCTTTGCATATGGTTGAATTAAGAGCGAATAAATGTTAAAATTAAGTGTTATTTTATGTTTTTTTGAGAAATTTAGAAAAGGGGAAGACTTGATAGTGTGTAATAGTGTTTAATGTTAAATTGTATTGGAATTATTAAACCGTTTAAATTACCATTGTGGAGAAGCTGTCGACTGATTTCATTATTTTCAATTGCTTTGAATGAAGGAGCATGTAAATCTTAGCATTCAAGATGCTAATATGTGCTTCTGCTAACAAAAAGCTAGCTAATTAATTGTCACTGAATCAAATGATATATAAATGGATGAATGAATATAATAAAATGCCTTTGAATCATGTCAGGACGCCTTTAAAAATTCACGTTGAGACTACTTAAATTGGGTAATTTAAAATTACATAATTCTACTATGTTGAAGTTACATGAACAAATTTGTTTAACGTAATCCAGTTACGTGGAACCTGTTGACAAATTAAAATTAATTAAAGCCAACATATAATTTTTTTTTGAGTGTACGTTGCGCTTTGACCGTTCCAACGTGATTATGCAAGATGATAATTTCTGGTTAAAAACTATATAAGAAGAGTTCAGATGCAAAAGCCTCTAAATGCCATTTGAAATTTTCATCTTTAATGATGATTTTTATCAAGCTTGTATATTTAAGTTCAGTAATTTCACTTAAATGGCAATGATAATTACCTATTAATTGTTATTTAAGTGAAATTACTGGACTTAAATATACAAGTTTGATAAAAATCATCATTAAAGAAGAAAATTTCAAATGGCATTTAGAGGCTTTTGCATCTGAACTCTTCATATATATATATATATATATTTTTAGAAAACGGCGGATGGTTTGTCTAGATCAGACTCTTATTCCTCGGCTGGATCGTGTCGAGGCCCGTTGGACCATTGAAGTCACTATATATGGAGAAAAATCCTCAAAAACATTTCTTTTTGATTGACGAAAGAACATCTCGGATGACACGGGGGTCAGTAAATGATCAGGAACTTTTAATTCTGAAGTGAACGATGCAGCAGGTTGGCTCAGTGATTTAGCGCACACACACAGTCTCATTCATCTGAGCCGCCATTCTCACACACACACACACACACAATCTCATTTCACACCTCACAGCCCGTGTGAGTAGACTGATAACACCACGATAAGACGCTAGACCCTTCCACCTCGTTTCCTTTTCTCACCAAACACTCGCTGTGCATTTCTGAATGAGAACGGGGAGGTTAAACAGTAAACGGATTGCTCATGGAAATCAAGGAAACCAAATCAAGGAATATGACAAAAACACACACACTTAGCGAGCTGTGAGCTATAAACACTCATCATCTTTACAGCCTATTAATTAAACCTCATAAACACTTTGCCTTTATAGCTGTGGCTGAAGAGCGGTCTGACACTCGAAGGCCATTGGCTGACGGCATATCAAAAGCAGTGCGTTTTAATGAAGGTTCGTCTGGCGTGCAATTCATTTACATCTGTAACAGATAGATAGCGAAGGAGGCAGAACGAGCGGGGGGGTCGATGCTCCAGATGCTGGCATCACTTCTAATGGGCTCTCTGGACGTGTGCGTTTCGCTCTTCCACACACACACACACACACACACTCAAAGCCGTGTGTGAGCGATGGCTCCATTGCTCAATCACACCTCATTCTTTCCAGGGAGCTCCAGTGGAAAAGTTCATTGTGGTAATGCACAGAGTTTGTCAGTATGAATGCATGACAAATAAATCATCTACGACCTCTGGCTCCCATGCAGTTCCTGTACATGCAGCTGGCATATCCCTGAACTGACTGACGGGCACCGGGGCAGCTTTGAGTCTGCAAACACCTTAATGATATCGAGTCGGACCCACTGATAGTCCAGGCTCACCGAGATGAGCTATTCGTCGACAGATATGGCTTTGCCTATGTTAGTCATGGAGTCAGTACTGGCCAAACGGGAGATGTGTGTTTATAGGACCCTGTCAGTTATTAACATTAAGACTACACAGTGGTGGAGGAAGTACTGAATCTCAGTACTTAAGTAAAAGTACAAATAACCAGATAAATATTTACTCTAGTAAAAGTAGAAGTAACACAATGACAACCGTACTTAAGTAAAAAGTAAAAAGTACCTGATTTTAAATGTACTTTAAGTATTAAAAGTAAAAGTATTGCATGACAATTGATTCTCTTAATGACTATTTTCTAATGATTAATAAAACATTTAATTCTAACTCATTCAACCTAATACTCCTATAATGATGGAAAAAAAATGTTGTCACTTTTTCTGAAACAAGCTTGCAATTAGCCAATATAAACCATGCCTATCCTTACTATATGTTAATAACTATGTTTGGCAGTAAACGCGATTAATTTATGGTGTAATTCTGAACCTCTTGGCTTGCCATAATCCTAACCAAACGTATATTACACAGGGTGTGTTTCCTATGCACATAAAAACAAATTTTCGCGTATAAATTGCACGATAAACACACTGCGTGCGAGACGCATTTAGTTGATGTATCTATGGCAACCAAACGTCACTGGTGAGACAAACGTGCAACGAACGGACGGTCAGATTACGTTTTGGCAGGGGAAAAACTGATCAGAAAATATAATGAAAATGTAACAGAAGTTGTAGAAATGTAGTGGAGTACAAAGTATAATAATTGCTGCAAAATGTAACGAAGTAAAAAGTAGGCACTATTTATTCTACTTAAGTAAAGTAAAGATACGTGAAAAATGTACTTAAGTAAAGTAACGAAGTATTTGTACTTCGTTACATTCCACCACTGAGACTACAACATGATTTTGCATGTTCATAATTTCTTTGCAGGACAAAAACGATGTCGGCACAAATTTGATCGCATTATTATCAGAAGTAAAACAATAGACTGCGTACAACAAGCACAAAATAACACATTCATAATAATATTTGAAGATGTCAATTATTCTGTGTTTTGAATTGCATTATTGAACATTTGAGGACATGTTGACGTTCTGATGTTTATTTCGGTGCAAACCAATTAAATCATTTGGAAATCTTCTTTCACATGCATATACAGTCCCATTGGGGTGAATGCTTTTATTGTAAAGAAATTGATAGTTTTATTCAGTACAGATGCATTACATTGATCTGTGTTGTGACAGTAAATACATTTATAATGTTGCAAAATATCCCTCTATGGATTTTGGTTGCTAAGGTACACGACAATGGTTGCTAGGGAGGAATTTGAATTTCTATTTTCTAAATTTCGAATGTTCTTGTGAACGTTCTATTATAATCAAAAAAACCTTAAAAATGTATCTGCAAAACAGATAATAACCATAAATGTATCTTGATCATCAGATCATCATATTAGAGTGATTTCTGAAGGGTCATGTGACACTGAAGACTGGAGTAATGATGCTGAAATATTTAGATTTTACAATATATTACAATTAAATCATCATCAGGCTGAAGAGACCGTCTCGATCTGAGGTAAATGTATTAATTCTGGATGTTGAAATATACTCAAAATGCACCGTGTTCTTTAAACTATTAAAACTGATTATAAGCATGTCCTTTTAACCACTCTAAAACGCTTCACAGCTTTAAATCTGATTTAATGTTGCCGAATGATAAGTAAATCCATTTATAATGTTGCAAAATAAAACATTGTTCTTGTGAACTTTCTATTATAATAAAAAAAAAACCTTAAAAATGTATCTGCAAAACAGATAATAACCATAAATATATCCTGAGCATCAGATCATCATATTAGAGTGATTTCTGAAGGGTCATGTGACACTGAAGACTGGAGTAATGATGATGAATATTTAGATTTTACAATATATTACAATTAAATCATCATCAGGCTGAAGAGACCGTCTCGATCTGAGGTAAATTTATTAATTCTGGATGTTGAAATATACTCAAAATGCACCGTGTTCTTTAAACTATTAAAACTGATTATAAGCATGTCCTTTTAACCACTCTAAAACGCTTCATAGCTTTAAATCTGATTTAATGTTGCCGAATTATAAGTAAATCCATTTATAATGTTGCAAAATAAAACATTGTTCTTGTGAACTTTCTATTATAATCAAAAAAAACTAAAAAATGTATCTGCAAAACAGATAATAACCATAAATGTATCATGATCATCAGATCATCATATTAGAGTGATTTCTGAAGGGTCATGTGACACTGAAGACTGGAGTAATGATGATGAATATTTAGATTTTACAATATATTACAATTAAATCATCATCAGGCTGAAGAGACCGTCTCGATCTGAGGTAAATGTATTAATTCTGGATGTTGAAATATACTCAAAATGCACCGTGTTCTTTAAACTATTAAAACTGATTATAAGCATGTCCTTTTAACCACTCTAAAACGCTTCACAGCTTTAAATCTGATTTAATGTTGCAGAATTATAAGTAAATCCATTTATAATGTTGCAAAATAAAACATTGTTCTTGTGAACTTTCTATTATAATCAAAAAAAACCGCAAAAATATATCTGCAAAACAGATAATAACCATAAATGTATCTTGATCATCAGATCCTCATATTAGAGTGATTTCTGAAGGGTCATGTGACACTAAAGACTGCAGTAATGATGATGAATATTTAGATTTTACAATATATTCCAATTAAATTGTCATCAGGCTGAAGAGACCGTCTCGATCTGAGGTAAATTTATTAATTCTGGATGTTGAAATATACTCAAAATGCACCGTGTTCTTTAAACTATTAAAACTGATTATAAGCATGTCCTTTTAACCACTCTAAAACGCTTCATAGCTTTAAATCTGATTTAATGTTGCCGAATGATAAGTAAATACATTTATAATGTTGCAAAATAAAACATTGTTCTTGTGAACTTTCTATTATAATAAAAAAAAACTAAAAAATGTATCTGCAAAACAGATAATAACCATAAATATATCCTGAGCATCAGATCATCATATTAGAGTGATTTCTGAAGGGTCATGTGACACTGAAGACTGGAG
The DNA here is from genome assembly GCF_988280905.1 of Pimephales promelas. Lineage (NCBI taxonomy): Eukaryota > Metazoa > Chordata > Actinopteri > Cypriniformes > Leuciscidae > Pimephales > Pimephales promelas. Next base: position 1,210,449 of record NC_142780.1, read on the forward strand.
TAATGATTCTGAAATATTTATATTTACAATATATTACAATTAAATCATCATCAGGCTGAAGAGACCGTCTTGATCAGAGGTAAATGTATTAATTCTGGATGATCCTTAAAAATATATCCGCATAAATATATCTAGACCATCAGATCCTCATATTAGAGTGATTTCTGAAGGGTCATGTGACACTGAAGACTGGAGTGATGATGATATATTTTGATTTTAAATGGTCCGATGTCTCTGGCTGTAAACGTATTAATTCTGAACGTTGACTACAAACTATTCAAACTGATTATAAGCACAAGTCCTTTTGAATCACTCATAGCTCTAAATATGAGCGCGGCTCGTGCATGCGGTGTGTGTGTGTGTGGACTCACGTGAGGACGTAGTTGACGCTGACGATGCAGTGAGGTCTGGAGGATCTGCTGTTGTGGACGATGGTGGCGTAACTCTGGACCCACACCCAGCCGCCCTGCTTCGCCAGGAACCGGTAGTATTTAGTGGTGACCTGTCCTTTAACCAGCACTACACACACACACACACACACACACACAATCAATGCAGGAACACATCTCGCACGTTCTTGTGTACTTCCATCCGCAAAAATTGTGATTTTTTTGTTTTGTTGGCCTTACGTGCGTTTCGTTTAAACCTTTTAATTCAGTAAAAGCTAAATACCGCTTTCATTTGCATGTTTAAACCATTCTCACACAGCCTAATAACTATTTATAGCAAATAATGTCACATAATAAGCGATGTTGTGCTGCAGTCAGGAATGCGATGGATAAAACAATGGATAATAGAAACTGGCTTCTCGCGTTAAATCTGGCGGGCTAATTTAGTTACAGATAGATTGCGTGTTTAATGAGAGTTCACGCTCAAATCAGCATCTCCTGTATGATCAATCGTGCGGGTGACGCGGAGAGACGTCGCTGTTATTCTTAGACGCTGTGGAGGAATGAGGAAAAACAAACCTAACTCACACAAGTGGTGCGCGCAGCGGAGATGGAAAGTGTCACAGCTGTGGACGTGATGATAAAGTGTCTTCTCGATCAAGTCTTGCGGCTCGTAGCCGGTGAGCTCCGCCACCCTGACCAACACAAACACACACACACACACACACACAACAGAATGACAATAGTGTTGGCGTGAGCACAAACACCTGTGCACACACACCGATCTGGTCAAACGTAAACCCAACGTGACTAAACACAGCTGCGTATGAGCATAGAGAGACAAATACGTGTTTAAACAAAGCTGCATTTACACACAAGCTTCTCTTTGAATCAGTCACTGCTTTGTACTTATTTTTCAGCACTTCAACAAAATTATATGTCATAAATATACATTTAAAGGAGTAGTTCACTTTTAAAAAACTTTTGCTGATAATTTACTCGCCCCCGTGTCATCCGAGATGTCCATGTCTTTCTTTCTTCAGTCGAAAATAAATTAAGGTTTTTGATGAAAACATTCCAGGATTTTCTCCACATAATGGACTTCAATGGGGTCCAAACGGGTCAAGGTCCAAATGAGAGTTTCAGTGCAAACTGTTCAAAGGGCTTTAAACGACTCCAGACGATGAATAAGGGTCTTATCAAGCGAAACGATCGCTCATTTAATAAATAAATAACAAAGTTTAAGTTTTTTTAAGCTCAAATGCTCGCCTTGCTCTGTTCTGTGTGACTCTCCTGTTACAGGAGTTCATCAAAATGAACAAATCTTTTCCTGAGTCAAATTTGACTTGAAAAAAGATTCGTTTATTTTGATGAACAGGAGAGTCACGGACGCGCATCACAGAACAGAGCAAGGCGAGCATTTGAGCTTATAAACTTAAACTTTGTTATTTATTTATTAAATGAGTCATTGTTTCGCTTGATAAGACCCTTATTCATCATCTGGAATCGTTTAAAACCCTTTGAACAGTTTGCACTGAAACTCTCATTTGGATCTTGGACCCCATTGAAGTCCATTATATGGAGAAAAATCCTGGAATGTTTTCATTAAAAACCTTAATTTCTTTTCGACTGAAGAAAGAAAGACATGAACATCTTGGATAACATGGGGGTGAGTAAATTATCAGCAAAAGTTTTTTTTAAAATTGAACTACTCCTGTAAGTACTGAGTAATAATAAGACACTGCATGTATTGACTATTGGGTTAGGGATTGGTTGAGGGTTAGTTGCATGTAATTATGCATTATTACTATGGTAAGTAACAAGGACACTGTAAAGTAAAGTGTGTTTGTGAGTGTGCTGAGCAGAACACACAGTACCTGGAGTCCAGGAAGATGAGCTTCATGTCCAGACTGGCTCTGAACATGAACATGTTGCTGTGGAGCTTGATCTCGGTGACGGCGCTGGGCGGCAGAGAGTGACCGACGGCCACGAGACCCACGTTCTGATAGCAGCCGTCGAACGGAGACATGTCCAAACTGTACTGACGGACCTTCAGATACCCGCTGCAGTGGATCACCTGGCCAAACACACACACACACACACCGACTTATGCATCAATACAGATCAAAAACACTCAATATTTAAGTACGATCTGTCTTTGCACATGCTGACTTTTTATAATATTCAATTCGAGTTTATTTGTATCACTCTTTTCACAATACACATCATTTTAAAGCAGCTTTACAGAAAATGCACGAGTCCACATTACATCTGTTTTCAGAGGAACTGTCTAAGTTATGCATTTCAGAAAATCACAGTTAGCGAAAAATTTATTCATTTATACAATGTAATAATTAAAGTCAAAAACAATGAGCTCATTGAAGTAATAAATACTTGTTTGTTAACAAATGCTTTAAAATATGATGAGATCCTCACACTATGTAACATTAAAAAATCCTCACGATAAGCTTCGATATAAACTCTAGGATTCTTGACTCTTTGTGTCTAAAATGATTGCATAATACTTTGTTTAATTGGTTATTTCAGGTTTTTATAGTGATAATGCATGTTTATGAGCTTCTAAATTCATAAAATGTAATTATAGTTATATTCATAAAATTATCCCATGATGGGAAGCTCTCTATATATGAAGAGTTCAGATGCAAAAGCCTCTAAATGCCATTTGAAATTTTCTTCTTTAATGATGATTTTTATCAAACTTGTATATTTAAGTTCAGTAATTTCACTTAAATAACAATTAATAGGTAATTATCATTGCCATTTAAGTGAAATCACTGAACTTAAATACACAAGCTTGATAAACATTTTCATTCTAGAAGAAAATTTCAAATGGCACTTAGAGGCTTTTGCATCTGAACTCTTCATACGAAGTGTTTAAGATTCTATATAAGAAATATTGACCTGTATTCAGCCTGATTATGCTTATAATAAAGATAATGTCCATTAGTTAACTACCTTATTAATATGGACTGAGAATGAACTCATTCTCTTATTTAATATTAATTTCAACATTTACTAATACATTATAAACATCGAAGGTTGTGTTTGTTAACATTAGTCAATGCACTGTGACCTAAACACACAATGAACAGCTGGATTATTATTCACTAACATTAATGTATTATTAGTTCATACATTAATGTTAACTAATAAACCTTATTGTAAAGTGTCACCGATACTTGAATGCACAACAGCACACACACACACACACATCAATAATAAAGATGAGGACGGCCTACCTTGTATCCGCCACACGTCAAGCCTGCGTTTCTTTTAGCAAGGACGCATTTCATTCTCAAAAAGAAAGATCGCTCCATTTCATATTCTAGAACAAGAACCGTAAGAAGCAGAAGGTGAGTGAGTGCATTAACAGATGGAGATGAACAGGAGTGTGTGTGTGTCTCACCGTGGACGAAGTGTGAATGATACGGCTGGTGTGCGGTCAGCACTGCGGTCATCTCGTCGTGGTCGGCCGGGTGGATGTACTCATAAATACTGTTCCCCGTCAGCTCTACCTGTTAGAATGAGCTTCTGTCATTGCAGTCAGAGCTGACACACACACACACACACTGCGACCTCGAGACAGACACACACTGAAACACGCACGTTACCTGTGACAGCCCTAAATGCACCGATGCCGTTTCGGAAATGTACATGATTTTCCCATCAGGAGCCACCACAAAAATGAAGCCGTCCAAAGTCTGAAGAAAATAACGGGACACTTTATTCCTACATGTTCCATTACTATAGTAATTACTATAAAATGTGTTTAATTACATGTAATAGAAAAACATGTAGTTAATTATTATTACTCAAAAAATTGAAGATTTGAAAATTTAAAGGACAATTTATTGATGCATTTATTTACATTAATTCATTATCTCAATCAATTGTTTGTCATTTTAGGACAGGATGTAATACAATTAACATTTGAATCATTGATCAAATGTGTAAGAATAGGCCTAAGTAAAACATATAAATAGAGGAAGCATTTATAAAAATAAGTTTAATCATTTAATGAAATTATGAAATATAATAGCTACCTACAAAAATCTGATTAACACTTAAAACAAATTTAAATCTTGATATCTCGATGTCCACAAGCAATGCGACCCGAACTGACACGATTTCGACACAATCGTTCAAAAAAAAAAAGTCCAATAGTGCAGTTTCATAATTTGATATCAGAATTTGCACATTTGAATCATTACATCTAACTTGAATAATATATGATGTGTGTGTTCTCTACCTGAAGCAGATGAGAGCCTAACTCTCGGCCCACATTATCCAGAGAACCGCGACTCACGTGACCCCAAGATTCGCCGAGACCTGAACAAACACACCCGTTTATTACAAATAAAAATATGGAAATCACACAACGAGCAGACTTTAAAAATAATCAAAAACAGAAATAAAATGCCTCTAATGTTCATTCGTGATGGAACAATAATAGACTACAATTCTACAACAGCAGCACAAAAATAGGCTAACAGCAGCAAAAATAATAGTCTATCGTCATCTGACGATCAGTTAGTCAATATTTTAACACTGTATTGACTGTAAACACGCTGAATGTAAATGAGGAGTATTTATGAAGGCGGTGAAACTCGATAAAGCAAACAGTCTGACACACACAATCCTTATTGAAATGCAAATCACACGAAAACAAACATCAGACCAAAGCAAAAGCTCTGATTCCACTTTAATATTAAACAAACATGGAGTCCGCGTTTATCCCATAGGTTTATCCAGCAGAAACAATCGCTATATATGCTCCTCAAATAGCTGACTGAAAACAACCATTTTCATATGTTTTTTTTATCAGACTCGCAAGAAATATACAGATACAAAACGTAACTCTCTTGCTGCTTTTAACAAAATAAATATTTTAATATTATGATAGCAACAGTGATCGCTAGATCGAGACAGAGCTTTCTAAAGACAGTTTATGTTATACAAATATTTAAGTTTATTAAATAACTTTTAATAAATAAAAATTATTAAATGAATAATTATTTATTAAATAAAAACATTTATATTAATAACAACAACAATAATAATACAACTGTCGGAACAATCGTAATTGCTCTCAAAACATGTCATAGGGCGCGATTTAACCGCCGCCTGAGGCAATGCGCGTGGACGCATCCCGATGGATCCAAATCTAGACACAAATATGGACAAACCCAACCAATATTTAGTTAAAAAAAATAAACAAACGCTGGGTGAAAATAAGTTCGAAAATATAAACAATAGTTTAAGCTTAAACAGTAAAAACACAAGTTTTTTTTTAAATGTAAAACAACCGTTGGTTTTAAAAATGTAAAAAAATAAATAAAAAAAATAAAATAAAACGACTCGTAGGTTTAAAATGTAAGTAATAAAACGAACCGTTGGGGTTAAACATATAAAATAAAATAAACCAACGGTTGTCCATGTGTGACCCAAACTGGGTTAAAAAACTGCATTTTTTAGTGTAAAGAGAAGTTCTGATGATTCGCCGGGAATGAATGTCTCTGAACACCCGTGAGCTCATCACATTATGAACTTACATCAGCAATAAGAGACAGACACACACACACAAAAATAAGAATATTTCAATGAATCACTACAGCAAAAATGTGTCGGTCATTTTAACAAAGTCATTTTAAAGTTATTCAGTTCTTCTGGAGAAGCGCTGAACCCGTTTCTTCGGAGAACATTTATTTTCACAAGCCCGAAATGTCTTTTAGGCCTATTTATTATGCCAAATGCATTCTCTAATAGGTATATAAATAATCGTTATATAGCCTAAGCTGTTGCCATTTTTGATTTTCGAATGACCGTAAAACGAATTTACATCCAAGACATATCATTGGTAAAAATAAAATACAAAATTCTTCAACCAAATATGAGCGAAAACCACAGAGGGATAAAAAGGCACCAGATAAATAAAAAACGGGAAACTATGCCTATTGCGTTCAGTGGATTTATTAGACTGGTGGAATATTCGAGGATTATTTGACAGCAGTGTCCGTCAGAATTATTCTCTTCACAGCCGAGCAATAAATAACCACCATAAAACCACCTTCCTTCATTTTCTAATAAAACTTTACTGTCTCATTTCCTCGAGCTGTCTTTACTCTGACCTCACTGACCTTTAACCCGCGCGAGTTTCATTCACATCAAAACATTGAATGATTCCGGAGCTGGACAGAGAGAAGGAAATGTGGATTTTTACCATATGCTTATTTCTATATAACCTGTAACACGCGCACACCGCGAGCCGAATAGGCTACACATGTAGCCTAATTCACACGAATATAAACATGTTACTTCACTCCTGAGTCTCTTTATCGGGTTCAGACAATCAAGCAGCTTCGTGTCTGTTTCAAACATTTCCATCAAATATAATAGATCTAATGTATAATAAACATAATTTCTCTTTTTTTCAAAATGATATTCAAGCCATAATAGGCATGTCATCACATAAAGCAGGAGTTATGCTGTGATGTATTTACACTGTTTTAGCTCGTCCTTTCTCTCGATGTTACTCCTCATTTTATGCCTGATGAAACGCCGCTGAGTCAGGGCCGGCTCTATCCCTTTGGTTGCCCTAGGCAAGACTGTTTTTTTGCATGTATATTTATTAATAAGAAATAATTAATTAATGTGTATATATATATATATTTTTTGTATTTTTTGGTACATTTAAGCACATTTTTTTTCGACTTATGGCCAGTTGTGGTCTGTGCAATATTAAATATTAAAAGTTCTAAACCTAAACCTACAATTATGTATTATGTATGCCTACTGTTCTTCTATAGTAATGATAATATTTAAAATAATACATAGCATTTTGTTGGTGTCTCCGGAGTGATGGCATATCCACAAACTTTTTACATTTTTTTTTCAATATTTTTTTTTTACATCCTTTTACATTTTTCTTTTAAAATAATAATAATGTCGATAATATTTGTTTCGTGTCGTTATGTTCTGTCAGGTGTTGATCGGACGATGATAAGTGCCGTTGATCGTCTTCAGTAGCCTAACGCAGAACAGAAATTGGAAAATAATCCGCTAATAATCTCAAAATATAGGACGTCTGAGTGCGAGTGTCGGAACTATATACATTCAAATACAATCAATCTACTTGCTGTAATAAAAATCACGAAACCCCTTTTTGCTTTATACAATTCAAGAAAGCATATAGGCTACATTTTTACATTATAAATAAAGAGAATAAAATTAAAATGCAGCGATGTGGCAGGCCGCAAATACCTTCATGTTTTCTCTCCGCGTGCGCGTTTTAAATGACGAACAGGCCTCAAATAAAGTCGTCTTGTTAAAAATGTTTAATCACTCTTCAGTTGCGTTTTTTTGGATGTTTGATGATGTTTGATGATGATTTCATAAGGTCCATATTTTCTGAAAATGATGTACATGAGATCCAACTGTAAACCGCTGTCCTTTAAGGCCTTCACTGTAGCATATCTAAATCAAAAGACTATTAAAACAATAATGTAATAAAATAAAATAACGATACACTAAAAAATGCTGGCTTGTCTCAACCAATGTTTGTGTCAAATATGGACAAACCCAACCGTTGATTTAAATTAGCCTACATTTTTAAACCCAACGGTCGGTTTGTCCACTCAGACTATTCATATGAACGGTTAATAATTTTAGTAATAACACCACATTAATAATAATAGGCCTATATTCTTCATATTATTACAGCTGACAATAACACTAATAGGCCTATGCTGTAACTTTTTCTAAAATGAATTAGGCTTCACCCAGAAGACGCCGTCCAAAACCCAACACACACACACACACACGCACACACGGTGTTCCGTACCTTCAGGGAACACTATCCTCATCTTCAGGTAGCTGGTGGTCAGTCTGATGATGGAGGCTTTGTCCAGCTGAGAGGTGATGGCCGAGGGTAGAGGCAAGAGTTTGGCGAGCTCATAAAACTCGCTATTCTCCTTCTCTCGACGGGTGCGCGCCGCGTTCTTCGACTTCTCCTTCATATTCCCGGTGACTGACAGCAGATCAGATCAAGATCTCAGATCAAACTCAAGATCTCAGCACGGTTACCCGCATAGGAAGGGTTCAGAAGCGTCCTGAAAGCGTTCCTGCCATTCCCAATTCCCAAACTCTTTCCCGCTGTTCCTTAAGATGTTTTACACGCAGACCTGAGACAAACACACCTTCATGATTATGATTAGTTTGTCTAATCCGCAGTGAGTCTTAATTTACACACATGAAATCAATCCACTCGGGCCCAGAATCTCTTCATTAGGAAGTTCCTTCCACCAATCCATCCATCAGAAGCGCTTAATATTCCTGGAAAACAGCAGATTCACGCTCATTTCTCTTCCGACCTTTAGATGCACGTGTCTTGAGGAAAACGCTCTAATTTCTAAACTATACCACACATTTAATATTAACATTAAATGAACGTTTATTATCTTAAACTGCGCATTTTCTTTCTACATACAGTTTTGACCTCGGCTACTCTATTTTTGTATGCATGCGGGAATGTCATTGCGTATTTCGCCTTTATAACATCATCATTTGTTGAAGTAAAACTTTAGGCGAGCACTTGCACGTCACCTTACCTCATATATCAGATCACACTGCGAGCTCGCGCTGCCTTCATAAATCCATAACTCCACATCGAGAATTATCCAGCCTGGCGTTAATTCGCGCTCAATTCCACAGCAAACACGGGAAACATCTTTGTATCCAGAAGGATCGTGTTTGGAGGAGTTTGCTGAAGTCTTTCTGTCTGGCTAACACTCGGACCCTCCCCTGATCTCAGCTCATTGGACACCGAAGGACCGGACAGGGTTTTCCCGGGTTTTCCCATTGGATCGCATTATAGCGGCCGATCCACGAGGAATCGGGATTTGTTCGAAGCGCTGACCTCTGACCCATAAGACACTATGAATAACATTTGCATTTAAATCTATCTATCTATCTATCTATCTATCTATCTATCTATCTATCTATCTATCTATCTATCTATCTATCTATCTATCTATCTATCTATCTATCTATCTATCTATCTATCTATCTATCTATCACCAACATTTAACTACACATCTATAATATGCAATGTAAAAAAACAAAATGCAGGTGTTCATGTGATTTTAAAGGCATATACACTAGAGTTGGTGTTATTATTGTCCTGTTTTTTAATCTGCAGAAACACAGATCTGCGGTCCACGTTCATAAACGGCTGATTATGGGAATAAATCCCTCTCTTCTATCACGCTGAATAAAAGATCCAGCATTTCTCTAGACTTTAGATTTCTTCACATATATTATAATAGCCAATTTAAACCAGTTTTACATTCCACCATTTTCTGTGATATCAATAACAGCCAATATAATAAAAGATTTAAAGATAAATATAGATAGAACAACAAAAAAAAAAGCCTGGTTTTCTGCAGCAGATGTGTGAATGCTGAAAGCTGTTTGTCTCAGGAGGGCATCGGTGTGTGTGTGTGTGCGTGCGTGTGTGTGAGGAAATCACCTGAAGCAGGAGAAAATCAGACAGGATGAGCCCGAAACACGAAGCGCTTGATGCCGCTTTAACCTTTTCCTAAAGCCGGAATTTGCTGCTGATTAAACGGCGTCGGTGGAAAAGAGAACAATCGAAAATACTTTACAATATATGATGAAGTCCTCAGTAGGGACTCAACACCACCGCCATTACAACCATCGGCAATACATAAACGCTCTAAAGCAATTAAACAATTAGGATTTCTAATCGCACTGTTACGGCGTCTGTGTTCATTCACAAACAAGCCTTGCAGAAAAGAGAAGATGCGGCGTTATATCAAGCGAATCACTACATCATTATTATACGAATATATCAAAACTTCAACATCTAATATGATGAATACAAAAATAGGCTGAAATAGCGGAACATTCCTTAAAATCTTTAATTCATTGGAGAAGTGATATGTAGAAATAGTCATAATAACCGAATTGCAGATTTTGACCCTGACATGTCAAACAGAAAAGCGTGTGGGAAATTGTTATGCATATTTGGACACTGAGGAAAGACTGGAAACAGTTGTGCTGGATTCAATAGTTTTTATTTTATACATTCAACAAAACTTTCCACACAGAACATTTTCATAAATTCAGAAGAAACTTTTTTTTTTTTTAAATATATAATTATTTAGTTTTAATTTGACAAATATAATGTCTGCCCTGAAGTACCACAGGGTGTTATAGGCGACCCAAAGTGAAAATCAGTAATAATAAGGCAGGAAAAAAGTGAACGTTAGATGTTTCCTCTCCATTACAAACATCTAAACGTGTTAGAAAAGGGTGAACACACTTTTATTTCAATGTTTCATTGAATGAAAAAAAATTGGCACTTGCGAAGTACATTTTTCCTAGAACTTACAAAGCAACCCCAAGCCAAAGCGTTTGACTATTTGGGCCAAATCATCTAAATGTAAAACAGGGTTTTTTCCTAGAACAGAGCGCTCCGGTTTGTTTCTGCGCTCGCTCACGCTCACTTCCGTCCGGGTGAGAGCTCAGTGTTGACCTGTGCGGAGATGCTGGCCGGCTGGACGTTCAGGCGGAGGTCGTACTGCTGATCCAGGCCCAGGTAGCTGTCGCTCATCAGGTACAGCGTGTAGATACACCTGAGGAACACTCACACTTAACACTGCAACAATACATCTTTACACTTCGTATTGCTGTCTCGTTTCCACTACAAATATAAAACATTTATTTTTATCACTGAAGTAGTAAAATGCCATAAGATATTATGTCTTGTTTTCAGGGGCAAAAAAAAAAAAATAAAAAAAAAAAATTGGAGAGTTTTTGATTAAAACAATCAATCATCTACTGTAGAAATGGGGACAGAAAGATAATCTTAAATCAAACAGAAACACGATTAGTTTTCTCACCCCATTGGCAGAACATCTCGCTTTCTTTAAAATTTTCCATCCAGAAAACAAGACAATAATCTCTTGGCATTTTACTCATCTAGTAAATGCATCTTGATTTAACCCTAAAACCATATTCTGGACAAATGTGGGCAAAATAGTTTTAATTTAATTTTTAAACAATACTTCCCTTGATGTGAGCGTGTTCAAGCTACTTTTCCTAAGTTTGCCTCCTGAACACACACAATTTTTTTTTTTTGACTCAATTCTACAATGTTAAGTGGGTGGAAAAAAAAAAGGAAAGAAAACTCCTTAATCTTGTATTTGGTTCAAAAATGGGCACCCATAGAAATGAATGTAATTTAGAGCATTCTAAAACAAGCCAAAATAAGACACCAGTCGACAGCAAAGTCACTTCATCTTTAGGTTTTAGCTCTAAGAACTTATTGAAATGATATTTTAATGTTGTTAAAATAATAATAAATAAATAAAACATAAAAACAAGCATAATTTACATAGAAAATGTGGTACTTTTTGAAGTAAACAAATTCAAAAATACCCCCAAAATATAAAAGAACGCCATAAATGGATAGGCAAAACTTTATCGAAGACAGTGATATAACATTTATAATAAATAAAAATTAGGATCACACCTGAGTCCTCTGTGCCCACATTTGTCCATAATTACAGGATTAAGGGCTATAAAGTGAATACGGTTTGAGGGTTAAGAATCTTTCGATATTTGGACTGGAAACATCATTTTTTTCTTACTTCCCGGTGTTCTCGGGCGTGTAGAAGGCCACGGACACACTGCTGCGGCTGCGGATGAAGCCCACGCGCTTGATGGCCAGCAGATCTTTCTTCTCCACCTCCCCCAGAACCAGGAACCAGCCCTCGTCTTTGGGTTTGGGGAAGCGTGGCGCCTGAGCCCGGCTGTCCTGCCGCCTCTGAAACCAGGGACGAGTGTGAACAGCGTCAGGCTTGATGAACCAGTGATTGGGTTTGGGGATGGTGGGTACCAGGACTCAAATTTCACAATTCGATTCGATTTCGATTCAATATTGATTATTTAGGATATCAGGTACAATAAATGGCAATTTTTTTCAAGGAAATCAAATCTCTTAACTAATGCTGTAAACTGGGAGTCAGCTGTAGCCTATACGCTTCATTAGTCTACTATAATGTTGAAGGTAAACATTAGCTGATTTGTAGCTATACAAACACTTAAATCACACATTTATTTATATGTATAATAAGAAAGTTATATGAAATATAAACATGATTTATTCAAACAAGCATTAAATATTGAAGAACAATGAATATGTAATATGGTGTATATATTTAGCAGAATTCTCCTGTAGAGTTCATTTTTCTAGCTGACTAAGATTATGGTCACATGGTTTTTCTGAGGTAAATGTGGCGATACTGACGTCTTTCCACGGATGGAGCGATGTCACATGATACAGATTTGGATAAGTTGTACTCTTCATTTAACACACTTTCAGACGCTCATTCATGTGTATGTGGCGCTGTAACTGGTATTATTAAGGCAGAAGAGGAGGTCATGTGACCTTAGCCAGAGCGATCTCACGCCACAGCGCCAAAACAGTATTTACGTTTCTGAATTTCGTAAGAAAATGGACGTAATTCAAAATTTGAGACTTTATTTCATAATAGTCCCAAAGCACAAGGAGAATTGTGATTTATAGGATGAGATGCAATGCTCCATTCATTCATCAAATAATCGAGTCTTGAGATTTAAGAATCGATATCGGTTCGTAAAAATGAGAATCGATTAATATGGAGAAATTGATATTTATTACCCAGCCGTAGTGGTTACTCAGCCTGTTGATTGGTGTGTGTGTGTGTGTGAGTTGGACTGAAACCAGTGACTGGAGCGTGTGGGGAAGGAAAGGCTAGCGTGTGTGTGTGTGTGTGTGAGACTCACCCTCTGCTGGCCGGCGTTGAGTCTGCGCAGGGACACCTGTAGGACGTACTCCTGATCCGCGTGCAGGGACAGCCAGCTGGACTCGTCCCGGATGTTGGACACACTGGAGGGGACGGCTCGCTCCGTCTGCTCCACACACTCTTCCCACCAGCCCTTCACACTCAGACTGACCTCCACCACGGGCAGCTGACTCACGTACAGCCACGCCTGACCATCAACACACACATCAGGCAAAGTTCTGGGTCATTATTCAAATATTTACATAAGAAACATACATGACAGGTACAACAAAAGACAAAAGAATTGTGAAATATACAATACAGCAATAGAAATGTAAAATATTCACATATTAGTTTTACCATACAGTCAGTGTTGGGTGTAACTAAGTAATTAGTTACTGTAATTTAATTACTTTTCCCTTGAAAATGTAAAGTAAGGGATTACTCTTCATTTATCAGTAATTTAATTACAGTTACTTCTGATGTAATTGAGGTAAATATTGTGTATGGATCAATCCGATTTCACAGCGATTCGTATGCATTTTATGAGGAGTCTAAATATTACGACCGCACTCGTACAAATTCGTATGAATTATTGTAAAATATGTATGAAAAAAAGTGTGAAATGTCATGAGATCAGACATAAAACAATAGTGGGTTTAACATCAAAATGTATCGTCTGATGCTAAAAAGTATGTTTTTATAATGTAACCTTCTCCATCTTGACCAGTTTAAGGATAATTCATGCAATTTTATAGTGTTTATTTGAAAGAATTAAAACAGATTCATGTCTATCCTTGTATTATTCAGCTGGTTGAGATTGATATGGGATTTTGAAAGTAATTAGTAATTAAAAGTAATTAAATACTTTTAGAGAGAGTACTTAGTACAGTAATCTAATTACACTGTTGAAGAGGTCATTAGTGACTAGTAATTAATCACTTTTTTAGAGTAACTTACCCAACACTGCATACAGTGATATGAATAAGTTTGGACACCCATGTTAAAGTTGCCTAAAAAGAGGAATAAAAAAATCATCTTTTGGATATTGATCTTAATGCCTTAATTAGAAAAATTAGGAAAAATCAAACCTTTTAAGGACACCAATTTTCTTTGTGAATGAATAATGTATCATAAATAAATAAATGCTTTTCCTTAAAATACAGGGTGCATAAGTCCAATGTTAAATTCCCATTGAGTCAGGCAGATTTTATTTTTAAAAGCCAGTTATTTCATGGATCCAGGATAATATGCATCCTGATAAAGTTCCCTTGGCCTTTGGGATTAAAATATCCCCACATCATCACACACCATTCAACACACCTAGAGATTGGCATGGTTTTACTTCAGTTAGCCTAATAGCTGGTTTGATTTGCATTGAAAGATGATCTTATTGAAAGTACCCCATGCCAATCTCTAAAAATCTGCCTGACTCTATGGGAATTTAACATAGGGGTGTCCTGACTTATGCACCCTGTATTTTAAGGAAAACATTTATTTATTTATGATACATTATTCATTCACAAAGAAAATTGGTGTTCTTAAAGGCTGTAGTTTTCCTCATTTTTCTAATTAAAGTATTAAGATCAATATCCAAAAGATGATTTTTTATTCCTCTTTTTAGGCAACTTTAGCATGGGTGTCCAAACTTATTCACATCACTGTATAATATTATCCATGTATATCCATTAACGCGATCCCCAAAGATGAACATCAGCATGTTTTTAGTCTATGCAAATGAAGGTAAATGTGTGTGTGGTGGAAAACAAATCACACACAAATACAAGCAATGCTAAACACACTGTTAGGATACAACGCATTAAAAACATTAACTCTTTACATATGAGCTAATTGAAGAATAATAAGTGTGTAAATTACTGTCACGAGGAATGAGGAACTCACTAATTGTATATAGACTATTAATAATCTAACAATGTAGAGGCTACAATATATTAACTCCAAACTAATGGTTTGCAAATGTTTTGTAAGCACTTTATTACTGTGTAATTATCATAAAGTGTTACCCAGATTTCTATTTTAAATCAATCTTTCTATTCATCAAAGGGTAAAAAATGCAGCACTTTCCACAAAAAACAAAAACAAAATCAGGATCAATGTTGATATTAATAATAATCAATAGTGATTCATTGATAATTGATCATCAGATCCTCATATTAGAGTGATTTCTGAAGGATCATGTGACACTGAAGACGGGATGATGCTGGAAATCATAGGAATAAATGACGCTTTACTATATATATATATATATATATGAAGAGTTCAGATGCAAAAGCCTCTAAGTGCCATAGAATGATCATTTTTATCAAGCTTGTATATTTATCACTTTATCACTTAAATGGCAATGAAGATTACCTATTAATTGTTATTTAAGTGAAATTACTGAACTTAAATATACAAATTTGATAAAAATCATCATTAAAGAAGAAAATTTATATATATATATATATATATATATTCACATTTACCGTCACTTTATATTGAACTAATATTTGACTGTTTTCACTGTATCTTTGATCAAATAAAAGCAGTCTTGGTGAGCAGAAGACACTTATGAAACGTAATTATTCCCAGCCGTGTATATGTCCAGTCGACTACGAAATAAACCATAAAAGCTCATCACTCAACAACTGTACTAAACTAAAACACAAGGAACAGGGCTAAACAAAGAGAACGCGAGTGTTAGCATTAGAGACATGAAGACGGCGTAGATCACACGGCCACAGCTATTTATGCAGGATTACTCTCCCTCCGCGAACGAGCCGAGGACGCGGCGGCGCATGTGCTTATTTAATTATCAGGCCGAGAGGAAGGGGGGCTCGCACGAATACTGATGGGGAAGCGGCGCTGGGATCCGACGCTAGCATTACCGCTGCAATTAGCACTTAGATTGGAGCTCTAAACCCTCTCATTTGGGAGGTAATTGGAGATCTTGCTGCTACCTGAGACCGGCGTGACTCTCGCCACACGTGCCGGAGCGGATGCGAGGGGAATGGGAATTTATCTGAATGTTTATGTGGTTAAGAGTCCAGAAATGTCATTAAACGAGTCAGTCACGTGTCTTTCACTTTTCACCAATCCCAAAACTACACAAGCGTACGGGATTCTCACTTATTACACACAGTTATAATGCCAAACCAGTGTTGGGTAAGTTACTCTAAAAAAGTAATTAATTACTAGTTACTAATTACCTCTTTAACAGTGTAATTAGATTACTGTACTAATTACTCTCTCTAAAAGTATTTAATTACTTTTAATTACTAATTACTTTCAAAATCCCAGCTGAATAATACAAGGATAGACATGAATCTGTTTTAATTCTTTCAAATAAACACTATAAAATTGCATGAATTATCCTTAAACTGATCAAGGTGGAGAAGGTTACATTATAAAAACATACTTTTTAGCATCAGACGATACATTTTGATGTTAAACCCACTATTGTTTTATGTCTGATCTCATGACATTTCACACTTTTTTCATACATATTTTACAATAATTCATATGAATTTGTACGAGTGCGGTCGTAATATTTAGACTCCTCATACGAATCGCTGTGAGATCGGATTGATCTATACACCTCAATTACATCAGAAGTAACTGTAATTAAATTACAGATAAATGAAAAGTAATCCCTTACTTTACATTTTCAAGGGAAAAGTAATTAAATTACAGTAACTAGTTACTTAGTAATTAGTTACACCCAACACTGTACACAACACACTACTTGATTTAAACCATTAATTCTGTCGTAGTCTGAATTAGCTTTTTTTAAATAAAAAAATTAGTACTTTTATTCCACAAAAATCATTAAATTGAACAAAAAAGACAGTAAAACAAACAAATGATCAATTTAAAGTTCCACACACACACCTGAGAAATCTGATTGGGCTGCAGGATCTCCTTCATCATAGACGTGAAGATGTCCTGCTTCCCGTCACAGCCAGCGATTAGCTCGGGAAGACTCTCGATTGGCCCTCCGCTCCACTTCCTGTCCACGGAAACACAGTCACGTGACCTTCAATCACACAAGAGCCCGTTTCCCGCTGTCACAGCATGACGGATCCCGCCTGGCCTGATCCCTCTCTTACCATTTTTATTGTGTTTCCACCAAATTACACTCGCCGCGGGACGCGCCCGCACAGCAACGCCGGCGATGTTAGCGTGTGCATGAGTGAGTGATGCTGATGGTGTTTGCCGAGCGACAGGATTAGCCGCTAGGCATGATCAGCGAGCCTCAGGTGAGAAGTTTAACACGCTGACAGGAAGTGAACACTCGCCTCTCTCTGGGACAACGGCTCACGATCGGCTGAGCGGAAAACACACGCTAGGCTAGAGAGAGTCAAGACATGCCAGTACAATATAAAAACGGGGACGTTTGCATGACATTACAGACTATTCAGACACCAGATATTGTTATCAGGACACTATAGTTCACTTCTGTGAGTGAGGAGAGCAAAATAAAGACATAGTACACCCAATAACTCTTCATACAGAGACTACCAGTGACATTTACACACATCTGGGAGACTCGTGTTTTGCTGAAGTGTGTTTTTTGTAATCACACACACACTGAACAACATGAAGCATTGCTTGGTCACTGGTTGAGCTAAACTGGTTTTATTTAATTGTGTAGTTCAATTGAACAGATATTCAACATAATTCATGTGTGAGAGTCCAACAGAAGGACAAAACCAGATTTGATAACTCTGAGTTCTGCTCATGTTCATAAACTATAGCGAATAAACTCAGATAATGCGAGAAATGTTGAAGAAGTCTGAATAACATTAGGTTTGACTATGTTAAAATTCACCAAATTAATGTTATTGGTCTTGTGAACAATTCATCCATGCTTTCTCATATAGCGAATACACTGAGATAATGTGAGAAATGCTGAAGGTGTCTGAATGGTTTGTAGGGCTGGGTATCGATTCACATTTCAATTT
Organism: Pimephales promelas; assembly: GCF_988280905.1. NCBI lineage: Eukaryota > Metazoa > Chordata > Actinopteri > Cypriniformes > Leuciscidae > Pimephales > Pimephales promelas. Next base: position 1,228,671 of record NC_142780.1, read on the forward strand.
CGATTCGATTTCGATTCACAAGCTCTCAGTTCGATTCGATTTCGATTCTCGATTCAATTTTCGATTTCGATTCCTGATTTGATTCTCGATTCGACTATAATGAAGATGTAATACAAATCCTATATTTATAAAAAAGAACAGTGGACATAAGTTTACTAGTGGTTAATTAATACAAGGAAATTAAGAGCCATAAACCTGTATATAAAACTCTTTTTATTTTAGGTACACTAAATGCATACAGAGAATAAACAGGATTTTGATGCAATATGCAAAAAAAGTCAGAACAGTCGCACAGCTTGATCAAACAGTATCATGTTATTTTATGTTTAAGATAGATATAGATAAATAAATATATAAATATTTAGACTTTTTTTTTTACATTGATCTTACCTAAATGGTAATGTAATTGTTTGTTTATTTTTGTTTTAAGAGTTTATGTATGGAAGCTTGATTTCAATCTTTGAATTAAATTGAAAAAAAGTAGCACAAATAAATACAATAGAATAAAGACACAAATTAAGAGACATTTTGGGGTAGTTTTTTGGGTATGTCAGAAATACTACAGAAACTGACTAAAGTAATTCAATGTAAAATAACACTGGATAGTCTTTTTAGTCCAGACAAAGGCTATTAATTCTGATTGCTTACAATTAATACTATATTCTGTTGTTATGACAACAGAATTACTGACACAAATGGCTGCGCAAACTTTAAGAACTAGTGCGCGAATCCATTACTGTTTCATTAACTTTGTCACACGCGTTTAATGCTAATTTAAGACATTACCGACTGTCTTTACGAGGTTACTCACCAAGACCAGAGTTTTGACATAATGTCGCGTGTTTTAACTGTTAAAGTGATATAATCCAGGGATAAAACTTTTGTTTCTGGCGAGCTGTTTGTGAGGCAGATTTAGGCTGTAACGTTACTGTGTACGCAGTGAAAGAAATCTCTGAGAGTGCGCGAGCACGGGATGGTTTAACATTGCTTGTAAAACTCAAAAAGACGTGAACGTTAGTTACGATCATAGGTTACGATGCAATGCTGGCCCGATTGTTAAGTGAATATTCCGTCATGTCCCGACTCCTGAACGCGTGTGTGTATCGACAGCTGCTTGCCTAGTGCAGAGAGACGAGAAGATGCAGCACCGCGTCCGCGAGCCCTTTATATGGAAAAAATCCATAATCCAAAAATTTTGAATCGAACACATTTTAGAAAACGATTAATCGAAAAATCGATTTTTTTGCCCAGCCCTAATGGTTTGACTGTATTTCATATATCGGGAAGACCTTGGTCACAGGTTTGCCATTAACACGCTCATACGGGTGGATCTCCCACCAGTCGCACAGGTTTGGCGGGTTTAATTTTATATATAATATATACATTTTTCAACTGTAGTCTTTTAAGAGGGCATCTCAAATAATAAACTAAGTGCAATTAGTGTTGTCAAAAACATCGATACATCATTCGTTACACACAGACCCGCCTCTCCTCACTCACTCGCTTCATTTGCTCCGCATGAATATTGTTTGCGGTTATTTCAGTGTTTTGTGTGTATTGTGCAAAATTTGACTCATTCAATCAATTCACACAAAATAATGTCAAAATGCCGATCTTGGCAATTATTCACGTAAACACAGTGAGTTTAATGTCGTTTATGTGTGTGTGTGGTGTTTTTAATCCGCTTTAACACACACCGTGTGTGCGTTGATAAGTGGACAGCATTGCTGAGTATTTCCTCCTTAAAACTGCAGTGAACCAAAGACAGTCTCAAAAACACGCTTTGAAATCGCTGACGTCACAAACCACCTTTAACCAATCAGATCAACGTGTGATCGCCAACCAGTGGTGAGCTGAGTGAGTGGAGGCGGGGCTCATTTGCATATTCGCAGAACCGCACATACTAAATGAGGCGAGGGTGTCGAGTTACATTCAAGATATTTTAAGGCATGAAGAAATATTTTCAAGGAAATGTTTAAATATGTCATTTTAGAGTTTTAAGGGATACAGTGATTGACTACAGCAGGACTTTAAGTAAAAGTAAACAGTTGAGAAAGAAAACGCATGGCCAACAGTATAATAGATCAGTGCGTCAGGTCTTAAAGTGACAGCAGCAAAAATATATCTATTTGGCTGTATGGTTTCGATGTCAAAATCGTGGCCAGTCACTGTAAATGCCACGAGTAATTTTGGGAAACGGGTGAGCAAAACAGTTAATGTAAAGCCCTGTATGCACACATCTGATGCCATGCTTGAACATCAATGCGGCTCTACAGGGACTCTCTATATGACTTATGTCGAGCTGAATGTTGCTTATCACGCTCTACTGGCCCCAGGTGGGCTTTACTGGTCACATATACAGCATGTCTCCATTTGAATGATAAGACTGAGCAGCAAACATTACATCTGTGAGCGAAACAAGCCGACGCTAACAGCAGAACAATGGAGGGCCACACAGATGCTGAGGTCACAGCTTTGGGTCACTCCTGATCAAACCCTGTGGCCCGACTCGTGCTGGGTCACATGCTCGTGCGCACTCGAGGTGTATGGAAGGCATTTTCTGCCAAAATGAAATAAATAAATTAAACGATAAAAATTAAAAATACAAGAAGTTTAACCATTTCATTAAAGAAAATGTTAAAAAGAGGAAATAAAATGACTAAAATTTAAAACTAAACTTTCTGTCACTATTACAGCGTGAATGTTAATAAAAAGCTTTTATTAAAGCTCTTTTCACTTTTGCCTTTTCATTTCAATATTGGCAGTCTTGCCTCGAGATTGTAGTGAAAATGAAACGTGAAATCACCAATTGCATTTTATTTTTCAATTTTTAAATGATGCACTATCACAGTGAAAATGAAATCATTAAATTTCCTTATCAATTTTGTCACATATTCTGCGTACCTTTTTCTGTAATGAAATGGTTAAACTTGTTTTATTTTTCATTTTAATCGTTTAATTTATTTATTTAATTTTGGTATATTCGAGGAGCCAAGCAGGGGCATTTTATATCGGCACACATGATATTGAAAATCCATTCACCGGGTTTAACTGGAACAAAACGCGGATCCCTTGAGCAACAGAATGGCATCAATTGTCCATAATATTCCTATATCACAATTTCTGTTCTGCTTATGTCCCCTTTTACCCTTTCTTAAACCAGTTTCCAATGGATGATGTCACGTCATAGGACACACTTACATGCCAATTACCCAAATGAGGTGTTCGTTAGTATTAGGGGTGTGAAGATACACTCATGTCACGAGTCGAGACGATACACAACTGTGGGTTCACGAGATGAGATGACATTTATAATTAAGAAACTGTATATTCAAGAAATCTTCAATGACAAAATATGACTATATTGTCATAATATAACATATCTTATTTTTTAACTCATCTAGGGTTGTCACTAACAATTATTTTGGTAATCAGTCGATTATTTTGACAATTAATGGAATAATCAGATCTTTTGGGGGGACCTACTGTAAGCGAACAATGGCCTTTAAAATGACTTAAAATACCTACGTAATGAGGCAATAATAAATGGTTAACATAATTGTATGGTTTTATAGAACAACACTGTTAAAATACTTAATGTAATAAACATACTATTATAAACAATCAAGTTGTATATATTATGTATTGTAATAACGGCCTGGCGATTATTGTTGTTACACTTTACCGCAGGTCAAATCCTTCAAGCGTCCACTTAATCTTTAATATTTGGCCACTTCTTTATAATGCTACAGCCACTGAACACGTGGATATCAAAACATGCAAACTCAGAGTGAGGGTTAAACCTGACATGAACAGTTCGCATATTTAGAGACATTCCCCTGTGTTAGTGTTAGATATCACAATGCTATATTGCTTATATGTTTTAATATATCGTTTAATAGAACCGTTTGGTTCCCATTGAAGTCCATTTTATGAATGTTTTCATCAAAAACCTTAATTTCTTTTCGACTGAAGAAAGAAAGACGTGGACATCTTGGATGACATGGGGGCGAGTAAATTATCAGCAAAAGTTTTATTTAAAAGTGAACTACTCCTTAAATATCGTGAGATCTCGTCACACCCCAGTTATTGATGTTGGTTCAGCATTATGTCTGAGTTATAGTTGACTAACACAAGCAGATTATCAACACGTTATGGAGTCGTCAGTGTAAAAACGAGTGTTTTTTCCGGACAGCGTCCATAACTGTTAGAAGTGCTGTACCTGAAGACGTAGAGATCCTGCTTTTCAATGTGAGGGATTGTGAGCAGGGAGGAGTCGTGAAGCCATCTGGCCTGAACGATCATCTGCACCAGGTTACAGATGCTGAGCGCAGACACGAGCCATCCTTCATTCGCCACCACATCCAGCATCGCCTGCAGACAACAGCAGAACACAGTCAACGCAGGCCGTCCGGGACACATCAACACTGATGACCACACACAACACTGGGTCACGGTCACATTACTGACTGAGCTAAATGTATCGTTATTAGTGCTATTGTTGTAGATTGCTAGCACTAATGCTACTATTGTTGTCATTAATATATTATCATTGATACTATCACCACTAATACTCATATTAATATATTATTGTTCACTAGAACTATACTGAACTTGACTGTTTGGTTGGATGAGCATGCTAATCTTAGCAGTTACGATGCTAATATGTGCTACTGCTAGCAAATAGCTAGCTATCATCAATCAATTTAATTATGTGTTACTAAAATAAACTAATTATTGATGGATTAACGAATATGCAGAATCCCTGAATCATGTCAGGAAGCCTTTAAAAAAATCACTTCGAGACTACTTTAATAAGGACTTAATTCATGATGTTGAAGTTACACAAACAAATTATGTTTGTTTAACGTAACACAGTTATGTGGAACCTGTTGACGAAAAAATAAATAAATAAAGCCAACATATTTTTTTGAGTGTATCTAAGAAAATATAACTGGAAAATTCAACTGTAAGTTATGCAAAACAGTGCAGGTGTATTTAACTCATCTAGGGTTGCTCTAACGACTATCTAGTTAATTGAGTAATCAGTCGATTATTTAGTTAATCGAGTAATCAGTCAATAATTTTGTTAATCGAGTAATCAGTCGATTATTTTGTTAATCGATTAATCAGTTTGTTATTTTGTTAATCGATTAATCAGTTTGTTATTTTGTTAATCGAGTAATCAGTCGATTATTTTGTTAATCGAGTAATCAGTCAATAATTTTGTTAATCGAGTAATTAGTTGATTATTTTGTTAATCGATTATTCAGTTTGTTATTTTGTTAATCGAGTAATCAGTCGATTATTTTTGTTAATCGGGTAATCGGTCGATTATTTTGTTAATCGATTAATCAGTTTGTTATTTTGTTAATCGAGTAATCAGTCGATTATTTTTGTTAATCGGGTAATCGGTCGATTATTTTGTTAATCGATTAATCAGTTTGTTATTTTGTTAATCGAGTAATCAGTCGATTATTTTGTTAATCGGGTAATCTGTCGATTATTTTGTTAATCGAGTAATCAGTCCATTATTTTGTTAATCGAGTAATCAGTCCATTATTTTGTTAATCGAGTAATCAGTCGATTATTTTGTTAATCGATTAATCAGTTTGTTATTTTGTTAATCGAGTAATCAGTCGATTATTTTTGTTAATCGGGTAATCGGTCGATTATTTTGTTAATCGAGTAATCAGTCCATTATTTTGTTAATCGAGTGATCAGTCGATTATTTTGTTAATCGAGTAATAAGTCAATTATTATGTTAATCGAGTTATCGGTCGATTATTTTGTTAATCGAGTAATCAGTCAATTATTTTGTTAATCGAGTAATCAGTCAATTATTGTTTTTAATTGGGTAATCAGTCGATTATTTTGTTAATCGAGTAATCAGTCGATTATTTTGTTAATCGAGTAATCAGTCCATTATTTAGTTAATTGAGTAATCAGTCGATTATTTTTGTTAATCGAGTAATCAGTCGATTATTTTTGTTAATCGGGTAATCGGTCGATTATTTTGTTAATCTAGTAATCAGTCCATTATTTAGTTAATCGAGTAATCAGTCCATTATTTAGTTAATTGAGTAATCAGTCGATTATTTAGTTAATTGAGTAATCAGTCGATTATTTTGTTAATCGAGTAATCAGTCGATTATTTTGTTAATCGAGTAATCAGTCAATAATTTTGTTAATCGAGTAATTAGTTGATTATTTTGTTAATCGATTATTCAGTTTGTTATTTTGTTAATCGAGTAATCAGTCGATTATTTTTGTTAATCGGGTAATCGGTCGATTATTTTGTTAATCGATTAATCAGTTTGTTATTTTGTTAATCGAGTAATCAGTCGATTATTTTTGTTAATCGGGTAATCGGTCGATTATTTTGTTAATCGATTAATCAGTTTGTTATTTTGTTAATCGAGTAATCAGTCGATTATTTTGTTAATCGGGTAATCTGTCGATTATTTTGTTAATCGAGTAATCAGTCCATTATTTTGTTAATCGAGTAATCAGTCCATTATTTTGTTAATCGAGTAATCAGTCGATTATTTTGTTAATCGATTAATCAGTTTGTTATTTTGTTAATCGAGTAATCAGTCGATTATTTTTGTTAATCGGGTAATCGGTCGATTATTTTGTTAATCGAGTAATCAGTCCATTATTTTGTTAATCGAGTGATCAGTCGATTATTTTGTTAATCGAGTAATAAGTCAATTATTATGTTAATCGAGTTATCGGTCGATTATTTTGTTAATCGAGTAATCAGTCAATTATTTTGTTAATCGAGTAATCAGTCAATTATTGTTTTTAATTGGGTAATCAGTCGATTATTTTGTTAATCGAGTAATCAGTCGATTATTTTGTTAATCGAGTAATCAGTCCATTATTTAGTTAATTGAGTAATCAGTCGATTATTTTTGTTAATCGAGTAATCAGTCGATTATTTTTGTTAATCGGGTAATCGGTCGATTATTTTGTTAATCTAGTAATCAGTCCATTATTTAGTTAATCGAGTAATCAGTCCATTATTTAGTTAATTGAGTAATCAGTCGATTATTTAGTTAATTGAGTAATCAGTCGATTATTTTGTTAATCGAGTAATCAGTCGATTATTTTCGTTAATCGGGTAATCGGTCAATTATTTAGTTAATCGAGTAATCAGACAATAATTTTGTTAATCGAGTGATCAGTCGATTATTTTGTTAATCGAGTAATAAGTCAATTATTTTGTTAATCGAGTTATCGGTCGATTATTTTGTTAATCGAGTAATCAGTCAATTATTGTTTTTAATTGGGTAATCAGTCGGTTATTTTGTTAATCGAGTAATCAGTCGATTATCTTGTTAATCAAGTGATCAGTCAATTATTTTGTTAATCGAGTAATCAGTCGATTATTTAGTTAATTGAGTAATCAGTCCATTATTTAGTTAATCGAGTAATCAGTCGATTATCTTGTTAATCGAGTAATCAGTCGATTATCTTGTTAATCAAGTGATCAGTCAATTATTTTGTTAATCGAGTAATCAGTCGATTATTTAGTTAATTGAGTAATCGGTCCATTATTTTGTTAATCGAGTAATCAGTTGATTATTTTGTTAATCGAGTAATCAGTCGATTATTTTGACAATAAATTGAACAATTGGATCATATTTTTGGGGGTAATAAAAACAGACCTAAGTGAACAATAGCCTTTAAAATGACTTAAAATTCATAAATAATAACAATGAGGCAATAATAAATGGATTACAAAAAGATCATAAGAAAGTAATTTTAAGGTTTTATAGAACAACACTGTTAAAATACATAATGTAATACACATAATAGTATAAACGATCAACTATTGTAATAAGTGACTGGTGTTGTTGCACTTTACAGCCAAATACATGCAGTTTAGGGGCCGTACGATTATTTTATTCAGTCAAATTAAAATAGTATTGCTTTACAGGTAGTTAAAACATGCTAACAGACCTCATCCAAAAAGAAAGAACATTTATCTAGGTGAACAACATGGAGAGTGTTTTAGTTTAGCGAATTTGGCATTCGATATTATCTGTCTGTAATTAAATTCAATTCATACTTTTAGATGAACTACATGATGCTGGTGTATTGAGTACAAACACGAGCCCATTAAGAGTATCACTGAACACTACTGGTACGTCTTTATTTATACACCGCCGTCTTCTACACTTCCTCAGCCTCTTCGTGGATCTGTCCTCGCTCCGGGCGTCTGCTGAGCTCAGCTGCGCTAACAAACTTAATTAATCAAAAAGTAATTTCCTCTGTAACTATGAGTAAAAAGCACCTGAAGAGCACCGGAAAACCCTGAGAGTTAATCAAAATGCTAATGCAGTACAAATTAAAGTTGTGATTAACATTTCACAGTGGCGGCTCGAGTAAATTGAGGACAGCAACAGGATGAGATGACAAACCTTTCCGGATCGAGAGACAGACTGAACAAATCACAGTAATCCAGAGAGCCAAACCGAAGCTTGACCAATGAGGGAAGAGGACTGGATATAAACAAGGACGCGCCACTAGTTATCCAACGACCGATTAACTGGAAGATTTTCCACAACTGAACGAGATTTTGTGCTATCGTGTGTATCGCGGTTACGCTCATGTGCCGTTGCTGTTTAGAGGGAACGCTGTCGTCTTAGCGGATAACAAATGATCACTTCGACCACCACATGTTGTGTTTATCGTGCAATTTATACACGAAAATCAGTTTTTACGCGCAGTTTTCACGTGCATTTGATACGCACTTTTTTGCGTGTAATACACACACACTCCACACCACTGATTCTACCGAAACGTTTAATACACACACACACACACACACGACACCGTGACTAAACCTACCCATGCGTATCATATTTGCGTGTAAAAACTCATTTTCGCTTATAAATTGCACGATAAACACAACATGTGTTTAACACAACATTTAATGTTTATCTTTCAACACGTAATCATTTGTTTTGTTTTTAGTGGTTGTGTTAGTTATTTTGTTAACTGCTTTGATTAGCTTTACCTTGCAATTTTTATATACTGTTGTCTTTTTATGTATTTTATGGAAAGCGCTTTGTGCACCTTTCTGGGTGTTGTAATGGCGCTATATAAATAAAGATTGAATTGAATTGAATGTGCTATAGAGACGCATTTAGTGTGATCGGGTTGTTTCGCCGGAAGTGAATCAATCAAATCTAACTTTAGCTGGAAAATAAAATTAAAGAACCGCTATAAAACCAAACCAATCTCTGTTACCTTAAATTATATGTTTATCTCTTTCTTCGTTTCAATAAACATTATATCTTTATCACTGTAAAGCTGCTTTGAAACAATCAAGCTCTATATAAATGAAGATGACTTGATCACAAAAGCTTATCGTTTGTATACAAACGCACTTTTACGCATTGCCATTTAAAAACAAGTGATTTTAAACTGTTGAAACGCAATAAACAGCGAAAATAAACTTACGCTGCTCATATCTCAAATGAGTTCGTTATCCGCCTTGTTGGGCTCCAGCGGTTAGATGCACTCAGTTAGTTGCTCTAAGCGAACTTTTTTGATTAGAAATATGAATTTTACACAATTACTACTCTTCAATGATGCCTAACGTGTTTTATTTCACATTTAAATTGTGAAACATTGCTAATTTTAAAGGATGATAGGGTAACACTTTATTTACTACTAAATTGAGCATAACAGCCCTAAACCAAACCCTCTACGTAGTTAATTAATATTACTCAGTAATTATTTGAATAAGTACAATGTAACTACATCTATTTATTTACTACAAACATTTTGGACACAAATATTAAATAATCTTACAACCCCAAACTTTTGTAATGACCTTTATATACAGTAATAACTCACACTGTGATATAATTCAGGCCAAGTGCAGAGAGAGAGAGAGAGAGAGAGAGAGTGAGAAAGAGTATATATTATTTATGATATTATATATTAATATATTTATTTATTTACCATGCTACATATGACATTATCTATACATATATGTTCTGTGTGTTTGTTCTATTATTTATATATAATATGTTGATGCTTTGGCAACATTGTGCAACACAGTCATGCTAATAAAGCTATATTGAAATTGAAAAATTGAGAGAGAGAGAGACCAAAAAAACATGTAATGAGGCCAGCAGGGCATCATGGGAAGGGTTAACTCTGTGACATCACTGCAGGATGAGCTCAGGTGTGTAAGAGAGCGACTGCTATGAACACACACGAGCTGCCAGCAGGACCGTCACAGCGGGAACCCAGAGAGGCATAGCCAATCACTCACACACACACACACACACACACACACACACGAGCCGTTGGCAGAGTCGGACCAATCAGTCCAGTCCTGGCCAGAGAGACTCAAGAGCGTGTCTCAGGCATAGCCAATTGCAAACAGATTCAACGGTGTGCCCGTCAGGCATGACGAGTCGACGTCAGGTTGCGGTGCGGATCGGGCGGCGCAGGGTTTACGGCCCCTGAGGAGTGTGTGTGTTTATGACCATACAAACGACCGCACAGGCCAATATCCATAAATCATATCCACACTTCAGTGTCTGTTTACACACTCAGAATAACAGCGGATCACAGTGCTGTCTTGGAAAAGTGTGCACACACACACACACACACACGTTTGTTTCACTGTATTAGTGAGGACACTGCACACACTTCCATTGATTGTATATCAAGTTAATGATACTTTACTGGCCTAACCCAAGCTGGTTATCATAATATTTCACAATAGACCCCTTTTGCGCCGACGTCACAGTTACGTCACGGCGCTAGCTGGAGGCAAAACAAAGTGAAAACTGGAGGCGGCCAATACAAACCAGCACAGATTCGGCTACATAATAAGGAGCTTAAATAATTGTCACTATTATTAAATGTCATCTTGTTGTGTTGTTTGGTGCAAGAAGTGATGAAAAATGAATATGCTGTATCTGGATTTTTTAATTCTAGAAAATATTCACATCATTAATATTGCACGGTAATGTCACTCTTTACATTGTCGTCATCTCGGCAGAACTGCGGATCGTACACACAAGTCTTGTACAGGACCATATAGGCATCTAAAGATTTATATGCCCTCAGTTTCTCTTTACGATCGGTTTCTCTATAAGGTAGGTGTAGAAGTCAGGCCACTCAACCGAGGTAACGTACGCTAATCCTGTCAGATCATCCATGCATCGAGTGAGCGTGTAGGTGGCTACGGGTCGGCCAATCTGGTTCTGTCCGTTAAAAATAACTTTTGGAAATAACAATCACGGTCCTGGACACTGAGTGACCTTACACATTAAGATAATATCGGATTTTCTCCAGTCACTGTTAAAGAAACAAGCTAATAAAACTTGCTAACTAGCGTTAGTGAAGCGGCCAGAGGGATCGTTCTGCCTCCGCCTAAGCTCCGCCCACATAAAAACGTCACCATAGCTGTGTCTGAAACCGCTCACTCGTTCACTCATTCACTAATCCCTATATAGTGTATGGCATTTGAGTGCACTATATCTGCAAGGAGTGAACGAGATGTGAGTGAATTCGGACGCTGACGTTTACACTGTGCGTCGGAGAGCTGTCGCAGAAAAGGCTTCGTCACGCGTACTGATAAAACTCCTTTTATCTTACATTACCTACTTTATAAAATAATTAGGGCAGTGCAAAAATTAATTATGATTAATCGCATCCAAAATAAAAGTCTGTGTTTACATAATATATTTGTGTGTGCAGTATATAATTATTTTGTATATGCCTATGCATGCATGTATATATTTAATAATTATTTGCGCTTAAATTCTGTATATATATATAAATACATAATCTATATTATATAAATACAAATATTTTATATATCAATAACACATTTTCTTAAATATATACATGCATGTGTGTGTATTTATATATACAAAATAATTATATACAGCACACACAAATATATTATGTAAACACAGACTTTTATTTTGGATGCGATTAATCGCAATTAATTTTTGCACAGCCCTAAAAATAATATTAACAACAATAACAATCATAAAGACTATTTTGTAATTATACCTCTGTGCCAGCTTTGTAGTTTCATCGACTGAAATTGTACATCAACTCTCACGTTCACAGATGACGTGTCGTCGAGCGCCCTCCGGCGACCGTTATTATGTTCAAAACGACGATTAACGGATATTTTTCAAATCCTCCACTGGATGTAATGTAATCTCTGGTTTAAACTTGCTCGCGCCGAACTTTCATACGCGCTCGGTTCTCTCCGCATTGTATTGTGGGAAATAGGGCTTCAGCAAGTGTACATCGAATGTACACTCGAATTCAGAGAGGATTGTGGGTAAAAGTAGTGAATGAATGTAGGGAATGATGTCGTTCACTCAGAATTCGGACACCGCTACAAAATGGCCGACACCCGATATAGTGCACTATATAGTGGATAGGGAGCGATTTCAGACACAGCTCATGTTTACCAACTGAAAAAGGGTGTATACAAGTAGGACATTTGACCCTTAAACCTGTATACACACACTCACACACACTCACCTGGCAGATGCGTATGGTGTTGTCGAGCGCGGTGCGCGTGTCGGTGCTGTAGTCGCTGCAGGGCAGGGCGGCGCGGCTGAAGTGGGCCTGCAGGAGCAGGTGTGTTTTGGTGTGTGCGCTGTCGTACGAGTGAGGGTTGACCGGCACTGGGAGCCGCTGGGCCAGCTCACTGTTCAACTGGTCCTCGTTGTGCCGGACCGGGAGCTCGGCGTACTCCTCGGCTTCCTGAGAACACACACACACAGCATTCACTAAACACCTCCTTCACTCCTCAAATACACCCGACACTTCCACTGTGTGTTCAGTTAAAGATGACGAGCATATTAGTCTACAATAATTCAGTGTTTTCAGCTTCAGGATCATGAATATTGTTATTCTGGAGTCTCTATTGTCCTGTGCTTTGGGTTTCAGCTCCAAGTCCAAGCCGATATAACACCAAATGTAGCGTTTTAATCAACAGTAGCTGTTTTGTGAGTGGCGTGGAGTGTTTTTGTGGGTGGAGCTCAAATTGCAAAAGATATTTATATTTCTGCATGTGATTAATAATGCATTGCTAGAATATACAATAATTAGAATTGTAATTTTGATCAGCATGTTCATCTGGGAGTCGAACCCCTTCTCAACCACCTGAGCTACACACACACACACACACACACGCGTCTTGATTGGCCGACCCCTTAAGTGTCACCCCCCCTTTTTTGAATATAGATGAAAATGCACATTTCGAACTTAAATGATTGTAATTCAAGAATGCTTTGGAATATTGACGTAAAAATGGTCTCGTTTTAAAGAAGACATTTGGCAGATTTTTGTAGAAGTGAAATAAATTAAGAATGTGAAACAGAAGAAAAGTTATAGAAGTTTGAGTTTATGAAAATGTACAATATAAAAATATTTTATATAAAATATATATTTTCAAAACCTTAAAAATCTGAATAAGTTGTGTTTCAAATGTTAGGTTGATATCTCAAAAAATGAGCTTTCAGTGAGATTTTGTTTGGGCGCAGTACCAAACTTTTTCACTAGGGCACAACCAGACTCCATATAAGGGCGCCTCCATTTGCATACAAAATAATAATTATCATAATCATAAAATAATTGAATGGAGGCTTTCTTTTGAACTCTTGGCATGAAAACAAACAGGTTTCTACCCTTCTTTCATGATTTTTCATCACAATTTCAAAATAAAGGTCTAAACACGCCTTAGAGTATGAAAATATTCTTGTTTCAAATTGATAAATTACGGCTCCTCTGTAATATATTTTGAAAATCAATCACCATATATGAAAACTAGAGATTCTAAGCTTTCAAATGATACATAGTTTGTCAAGATTAGTTTAGATTTATTATAGGATAATACTGTTTTAAACATGTAATGGATTTGGGCCCCCCGGTGGGCCCGTGACACTTAAGGGGTACGAACCCCTTCTCAACCACCTGAGCTACACACACACACACACACACACGCGTCTTGATTTAAGCGTTGATAGCTCTGTTGTATGATTTTAATTGGCGGCTGGACTGGAGAAGGTCAGGACCGCAGTGCTGCTCGTGTCTCTTGACTCGTGTCTCATTATGAGGCGCTCCACGGTAATTACAGGACAATACGGGTGAGCGAGGGGCTGATGGGGGAGGCGTCTCACTCACGGGTCATTGGCTGCTATTGAACGACTGGTTAGAGTGAAAACGGGGGTTCTGCCCACCTCATGTCAGGCTTTTGTTAAGCGCTGGACAGCGAGATGTAAGTGGATAATCAAGCGGGAAACATGTAACTGTGAGCTTCAGTGATTTATCCTCAGCCTCGGGCGTCATTACCACATTAACATGTGCTCTTTTCCCATTACTGACACACACACACATTAATATTCACAGACATGACTCAGAGCTCATCTCTAAATTGTGACCAGTTCAGCCGGTGTAGCATCAGCTGATCTGAGACCTGTGCACTGCTTTCATTCTTTTAGGAGGTTATGGATATATCTGTCTGTAAAAACTGCACAGTTATAACAAAACATCGAGCATTAAATGAAGCTTTAAATTGACTTTTTATGCATCCTTATCTGGAGTATTTAAACGCTGATATCTTCAAGAAATAATAACATGAATCACTGTAGGATTAGCCACAGAGAGCATTAAGCTAAGCATGCATTTAATCTACATGGTCTATTCATGTCGAACTGGACGCCAGCAGCCCTTTACAGCCCTTAATCCTGTAATTGTGGACAAATGTGGGCACAGAGGACTATCTGTTATAAATGTTATATCACTGTCTTCGATAAAGTTTTGTCTATCCATTTATGGTGTTTTCTTTTATTTTGGGGGTATTTTTGAATTTATTTACTTCAAAAAGTACCATATTTTCTATTTAATTTTATTTATTTTTTTATTTTTTTAAACTACATTAAAATATCATTCCTTAGAGCTGAAACCTAAAGATGAAGTGACTTTGCTGTCTTATTTTGGCTTATTTTAAAATGCTCTAAATTACAGTTTTTCCCATTCATTTCTATTTCTAGTTTTGACCCAAATAAAAGATTAAGGAGTTTTTTTTTTTCACCCACTAAACATTGAAGAATTGAGTCAAAAAAAATGTTGTGTTCAGGAGGCAAACTTAGGTAAAGTAGCCAAGTCTTGAACCGCTCACATCAAGGGAAGTATATTTTAGAAATAAATAAATATTAATTTGCCCACATTTGTCCAGAATACGGTTTTAGGGTTAAGCAAAATCTCAAATTTTCACTGATTTATTTTATTTTTGATGCAAATAGTTATTAACTGTCCATATAGCGAGATGGAAAAGCATATACATCACTACAAATACACAAACACAGAGTTGGACAGGGTTTTATGTAGTAACTTTCAAACACTCTCAATGTTATAAATGTGTTAACTAATTATATTTACCTAACTTACCCAACTCAAAACAATATTTATCCAAACTAAGAGATCATACAAGTTTCATTAAACCGTCAAAACACAAGGACAATATTTTATATTTTGAATATTTTATGTTTTAAATATGAGGGAAAAACAAAACACTAAACTTGGTTAAGATATTTATCTGAAAATAAAAATATTTGGCAAAAAACTACAGCCAAAGGTTTTATTTTACAATGCAAAAAGCATACATTCACTATAACACAATCAGTTATTAATATTTCATTGATTCGCCCTCATTCTTAGTATAATAGCCTGTCCAAAAATGATGTCGGCACAATTTGGTATGTTATATTGCGTTCTCATCACAAATAAAACAATTGACTATCAGCACAACTGCCCTTACAATCTTGAACACTTTTTTTAAAATAATATTTAAATAAGGTTCAATAATATAAATGTTCCACTGTTGGCCACTACTGTACATGATTACACCTCAACAACAGGTTTAAATAAAAACTATAACGTAATATAATTACTATATAATTAATTAGGTGTGTTTTCTGGGTCAAAGTAACTCATGGAACAGATGGCATAAAGCTGAATAATGAAGTGAAATGTTAAATGTGAAAAGTGCTTAAACTTTGGATAATAATGTTGCTTGTTCGCATCGGAAGGTCAAAATAAAGCCGCTCGATGACCTTTACACTGCTGTCAGTATTTGGGGGCACAATTTTTGAAAGCGTCAAACTGAATGGATCATTTTCTAGCAATAACCATTAAATAAATATCAAAATTAAATACATTTTTTTTTCTCTTAAAAAAAATGTGGTCATCATCACACTAAGATTTGTGCTTTACTGCTGAGATAGATGTAACGGGACACAGGTTCGAAACACACGTTCAGTCGTTGAGTTGTGCGGCGCTCTAGTGTGAGACAGATGTCGAGTCGAGTGTGAAAGGCCTTTATGTCTCAATTATGTCTGCGATCAGTGAGAGCGAGGCACTCTAATGAGGCGGGCGTAAAGAGCTGATCATTTCACACCAGCCCTCGTGTGTGTGTGTGTGTGTGTGTGTGTGTGCTCAAGCCAAACTGGACTGGTGGAATAATGATTAACGGTGTCAGGATGTTGGCCGGTGAAGGTGGTGATGCATTGGTGTTTGAGTGCAGTGTCCGGCTTCACGCTTCACGGAGCAGAAGATGAGAGTGTGTTTGCTCACCGACAGGACGGACAGCAGATCCTGGACCAGCAGATCCGGCTTCAGCCGCTCCTTGAACATCCGCATCGTCTGGTGCTTCAGGTAATAGTAGGACGCGATGCGCCCGTAGGTCAGGGGGTCGATGGTCTGATCGTCCTGAACACAACAACACAATCACTGATCAACACAACATATTGTTCATATGCAGTAACCAAATAATCACATGCAAAATTAAAGTTTGTGTTCACATAATATATGTGGGTGCTCTGTGTATAATTATTTTATATATATAAATACACACACATGCTTGTATATATTTAAGAAATATTTTCATGTATATAATGTATATACATTTATTTATAATTTATATTATATATAAATATAAGTATTTTATATATAAATATATTTTTTTCCTTAAATATACATGCATGTGTGTGTATTCATTAGGGCTGTGCAAAAATTAATTGCGATTAATCGCATCCAAAATAAAAGTCTGTGTGTACATAATATATTTGTGTGTGCTGTATATAATTATTTTGTATATATAAATACACACACATGCACGTATATATTTAAGAAAATGTGTTATTCATATATAAAATATTTATATTTACATAATATAGATTACGTATATATATATATATATATATACAGAATTTAAGCACAAATAATTCTTAAATATATACATGCATGCATAGGTATTTATGTATACAAAATAATTATATACAGCACACACAAATATATTATGTAAACACAGACTTTTATTTTGGATGCGATTAATCGCAATTAATTTTTGCACAGCCCTAGTATTTATATATAGTAAATAATTATACACAGTGCACCCACATATATTATGTAAACATAAACTTTTATTTTGGATGTGATTAATCGCGATTAATCGTTTGACAGCCCTAATATATATATATATATATATCCTTTCCTGTTCCTTTAATCTCCCTTGTCTGGCATGTCTGAATCAGTGTGTTTCGAGCACTTCTTGTGTCGTTTGCCTCTTCATGATGACTCGCTGTATTCCTCATGTGTGACACTGACAACAAAACCAGTCGCATGGGTCCATTTCTTGAATTGGAGATGTACACATCACATGACAGCTGGATGAGCTTTCCATGTATGTGTGCTTTGTTATGATAGGACAATATTTGGCTGATGTACAACTATTGAACATCTGGAATCTGAGGATGCAGAAAAATCGAAACGTTGAGAAAATCTCCTGTAAAGGAGATTCACTCGCATTCACTCATAAATATGAATGTTTGATATATTTACGGCAGGAAATTTACAAATCATCTTCATAGAACATGATCTTTACTTAAGGCGAGACACGGCAGGCAAAAAACATCGTTTTGTTTTTCACTGGCCAATTTTGAGATTTTGGGCTATTTGTCTTCAATAACATGTCGTATTTCAGACTTGTGGTGAAAAAAAAGTCAGAAATACACATTTAGGTCTTTATTTTACTACACTTTGTCTGTTTTGTCTGTAGATTTCTCAAAAATTCTTCCATTATAAATCATCCTGCTGCTCCGAGATCAGCGATCTGCACACTGTCATCACACACACCACTAGAAATCTCTCTCTCTCCTGCACAACGCTGTCGGGTCCAAATATGGGCATTTCCTGTTTATCAGCAACCAATCATGAGAGTAAAAGGGGGGATTTAACTCGAAATGGGCAATCTCATTGGATGACGCTAAATCTTTAAAGCCAGTTTTCTCAAAATGACTTTTCTCTCATTCTCCAAGTCCGAAATCTCCACTTCAGTAGCACCAATATACACACCAAACTATACAATCTTGTACCTAGCTATATTATGAAGACATTTACAGAGGGAATTGTAAATATATTATTCCTAGCTTGATTTATGTAACATTTTATTCCTAAAAACATGGCGAAAATCATTTTTTAAAGGCTACTGACATTATATTCTGATTTAACAAAAGTAGATATCCATAAATCCCTCTGTATTTTTTTTTCTCATCCAATATGTGAACACAATGAAAAAATAATTTCGAACCTGGCTTTATCCAATTCTCAGATTTTGTTTTTTCAAAATACATGCAAATTAGTGCATATAGATAATGCCTCATTTGCATATTTAAAAAATTAAATTACAGAAAACTTGTAATATATTTTTACGCATCTAATCTTAATGTGGGAAAGTTTCATGGTGATATCTGCTAGTTAAAAAAATTCCCCTATTCACCTGTAGTGTCTCGCCTTAATAGCCTAATGATTTTTGGTATAAAAGAAAAATGTATTGTTGGCTGTGGCCACAGATACACCCGTGCGACTGGTTTGTGGTCACATGTGAAAGTCACTGTGGATAGAGTTGCGTCTGCTCATGACCAATGTACACACCTGCTGGATCTCCATGCAGTACGAGCACTCCAGCTCTCTCAGGCTGCGCTCCACCAGCGTCGACAGGTACTTGTTAATGGTCTCATGGCTGGTGTCATCCAGACTATAGTAGCTGAGGACAGAGAGAGAGCAGTCAGAAGCGAAACACACTCATCAACAACATTCAACACACAACATATGCTTACTTTAATAGGATTTTGATCTGTAATCTTCATAATGAGTCTCTTTGAGTTCTCATAAAAACATCTAAACATGCTTAAAACAAGAAAATCCACTGGATATTGACTACTGAAGCACACGACAGCTGCATACATCATTAGTGTGTATTGGATAAGATATGAATGATGTGAAGATATGCGTTAGAATTCAAAATGATCCTCTAAAAAGCTTTAATTTGTTTGCATGTTTAATGCAGTTTTTGCTAATCAGCTGAAGTTATTATTTTGAAGAATGCTTCTGGAGAACAAGGCATGACGAACTTGATTTTGTTTGTTATAAATCTATCTATTTGGGCTTTTTAAACCAAACAACACCAGCCCTGTTCACACTACAGCTTGCTTGCAGACCAAACATTAATGTCACATTAATTTCAATTATTTTCAAGGCAGAAATAATGATGTAATCTAAATGCATATATCTCCTGTGTGAAGAAAACAGCACTTCTCAAAGTCAACAGCTAATGTTTATAATAACCCTAACAATAATTATCCAGCATTATAGAAATCATATCTAAATCTAAAGAGAGTGTTTAATAACAACTAGTATTTTCTTGCTGCACCTCCATAAACTTGACAAATGTATGTATTTATGTAAAATCATAACGCACACTGTAATGCCGACAATCACGTTAATGTGTGATCTTTTTAGAGATGTAATATTGAGTTAAAACACAAAAAAAAAA
The DNA here is from genome assembly GCF_988280905.1 of Pimephales promelas. Taxonomy (NCBI): domain Eukaryota; kingdom Metazoa; phylum Chordata; class Actinopteri; order Cypriniformes; family Leuciscidae; genus Pimephales; species Pimephales promelas. Next base: position 1,248,571 of record NC_142780.1, read on the forward strand.
GAGGAATATTGGCTATAAGAGGAATATTGGAATATTGCATGTGACGTGCAAACTTAAAGTGATAATTCACTTTGAAATTAATTTTTGATATGTTTTATCTTACCTCAAGGGCATCCAAGATGTAGGTGTCTTTGTTTCCACAGTATTTTCAATTTTTACATTTTTTGGTCATTTTTTTTTTTTTAATTTTTTGGTATATGACAGTCATATAATGGAGGTCTATGGTCACCACCTCAAAGAGCAGCACAGAGAAATCCAAATTAAACATGATTTAATGACTCGTAAATGTAAGTACACATTGATGGCCTAAGACACGAAACGAGCGGTTTGTGTGAGAAAACCAACAGTATTTATATCGTTTTTACCTCTTTTAATCATAGCGATGTCAAAATGATCTGACGGCACGGGCGCTTCGGTCTGGAAGTGATCACTTGAGCGCCGACGTCACTCTTTGTTTATACAGAGATTTCGTAAGTTTTACCTTTCACTAAACATATTTAGATATACGGGAAACCGCAATGGAAGACGATTTCGGTATATCTAAATATGTTTAGTAAAACTTCCGAAATCTCCGTGTAAATATTGAGTGACGTCACACGCAAGCGATCACTTCCGGCGTAACATTGAACTGATTCAGTTCGGTTCAGTTGGACATTGAACAACTGATTCAGATCACTTGGAGGTAAAAACCATATAAATACTGTTAGTTTTCTCACACAAACCGCTCGTTTCGTGTCTTAGGCCATCAGTGTGTACTTACATTTACGAGTCATTAAATCATGTTTAATTTGGACTTCTCTGTGCTGCTCTTTGGTGGACCCCCTTAGCCTCCAGTGTATGACTGATAGACAACAACGGTTTGACTGAAAAATTTCAAAATTGAAAATACTGTGGAAACAAAGACACCTACATCTTGGATGCCCTTGAGGTAAGATAAAACATATCAAAAATTAATTTCAAAGTGAACTGTCCCTTTAAGAAATGCCTCACAGAATCACTATAGTGTAAGCAATAACTGATACTGCGAGAGATGTGTGTGTGTTTGACGGCACAGGTGTGTGTTTATCCAACAACACACACCTCCAGAAGAGCAATGCTTCACTGCGAAATGATTCCCAGATTCACTGGAGAGCCGAAATCACTTCCACATGAGATCCACACACAACTATGCACTTCATTAACTCGGAGTGACGGACAACATTCCTCCTGCTGTGTGTGTGTGTGTGTGTGTGTGTGTGTGAGAGAGAATAAACTGGTATTGATACTGTATATTCTGTAGAAACTGCTATTTTCCCAGAACCTCAAAAGTATTGATAACATAATCTGTGTTTTAATATTTAGAATATTTTTAATATCACAGTGATATGTAAATAAAGATGTCCATGATCAGAGCACGCCCACACACACACACACACACACACACACACACACACACAATTTCCAGGGCCGATTTCAGCTGGCACACACTGTAAACATCTTATCAGGAGGAGAGAAGTGTGTGTGTGTGTGTGTGTGTGTGAGGACATAAGTCTACGATTAAAAGGCCACAGGTCTACAGACCCTTGTGAATATTTCATATCATCACATAATTCCACTAGTCTTACACACACAAGCTGGAGATGAACTGACGTTCAAACACACATCTCTGATCAGTACAGCCAAACGAGCTGATTTACAGATTTTCAGCCGCTGTGTCTTTAAGACTGGTGTGTGTTTGTGTGTGTGTGTGTGTGTGTGTGTGAACAGCCTATTGAAGGAAGTGGAAAGGTGGAAAGATCCACCCGTAAATAGCCCACATGAAAGGAAACCGTTCCTTCAAATCAATTTTCACAAAATATGGTTTGTCATAAAAATCAAAAACAGACAATTATGTATATTGCAGATGAAATAAACGTGAAAATGAAAGTGAGTTTTGCGATTAATCGCATCCAAAATAAAAGTTTGTGTTTACACAATATATGTGTGTGTGTGTGTGCTGTGTATAATTATTTTGCATATATGCATGTAATTATTTGCACATAAATTCTGTACATATGCAAATATAAATCAAAATATTATATATGAATATATGAACAACACATTTTCTTAAATATATACATGCATGTGTGTATATTTATATATAAAAATAATTATACACAGCACACACAAATATATATAATGTACACAAACTTTTATTTTGAATGCGATTACTCACAATTAATCTTTGCACAGCCATTATATATATATATATATATATATATATATACATATACATATACACATACACACATAGTTATATAATATATTTATTTGTAATTAAACAGAGCACATATATTGACAATTATTGTCAATTTCTTTAAACTACCAGTCAAAATTTTGTAATAATTACGATTTTTTTGGTTGTTTTTTAAAGTGATTTCGTGAAATATTATTACAAATGCAATTAATTGTTTTCTGTGTGAATATACGATAAACCACAATTTATTCCTGTGATCAAAGCTGTATTTTCATCATCGTTACTCCAGTCTTCAGTGTCACATGACCCTCCAGAAATCACTCTAACATGAGGATCTGATGCTCAAGAAACATTTATGATTATTATGATCAGTGTTGAAACAGTCGTGCTGCTTCATATTTTTGTGGAAACTGTGATACTGATCAAAGAAACAAACAAACTAACTAATCTGAAATGGAAAATAACACTATAAATGTCTGTCTGCACTATTACTTTAATCAATTTACTAGATCCATGCTAAATAAAAGTATTCATTTCTTTAAAGGGTAATGCATATTAACCATTAAACCGAGATATTGACTGATTACAGTTTAAACTTTTATGGGAAATTTAGACATTAATAGTGATAATTTCAGATTTGTTCAATCATGGATACATTTGTAGAAAAAAAAAAATGTGTAGCAAAAGCTTGTTAGTAACTTTAGAAGATTTAAGGCACTAATATGGATAATTTATGCATGTTAAGAACAAAAACCCAGTAAATCAAACTCTTTAATCCAAAGGATGGAGGCTCGTTTAAGTGTGTGTATCAGTACGATATGATGATCATGAGGGAACGACTGCGGTTAGTTCATTATGAGTCCTCCGGGCTCCCGTCCGCTTAAACCGCCGGCCAATCACGGCTCAGTGAAGGTGACGTGCCACAGAAACACACCGATGGATGGAGATGTGCCAAATGGAGCTGCGTGTCCCATTATTAATGTGCCAGCGTACCGGACAGAAGCCGTTGTGCTGCTTTTAAATGACCTTTAAGAAGAAAAGCTGTGGCAACATGCTAAAACATGCTAAAACGCTCTCCGAGGACACCGACCCTCACATTATCATCAATCTAAGCTGCTCACGCTGTGTTCCAACAGGACCTAAATATACACAGTGACATCACATGGTCTTAATGATGCACGTATGCACTGGGTTTGAACTTTATATGGTTATTTGTCATTTGACATCAGAAACGTTTAGCTCCTCCCCCTCCGCTACGACAGTCGCGTGCGTGAAGTGTTGCTCAGTTGGGGATATTTAGTTTAATATTCATTAGAGCCCGACTGATAAAGGATTTTGAAGGCTGATACCGATACAAAAAAAAATTTTTTGGTTTTAAAATATCCGATATATATCGGCCGATATTTTATTTTATTTTTTTATTTCAGAAAAGCGAAACAGATTCCACTAACATTAGTTATTTGTAGTTGTTTATGAGTTTTAACTAAAATAATATGATAATGCATTTTAAAAAGAAACTTGTTTCTTTTATTGTCACAACAGAACAGAGTGATGATAGTGGCGTTAGCTAGCTTTGTGGCTAGCTAGTCTATGATGAGCCGTAATTTAGCGATGATTACGTCATACTGCAAATTGTAAAACATATATTTTCTATATAACAGGCCGAGGAGAGATGATGCGTCTCATAGCTATATTACAGAAATACTTCAGTCAGATTGTCAAAAGTTAAAAGGACAGTCAGTCAACTACACTGTAGCAACGTAACGTAACTATTACTAGCTAATTTCGCTTCACTCTCGGCTTATTTAACGGCAGCAAAACTGGACATGATCGTCACAAGTTTTGTCCTGCTTATTTGAGTTTAGAGAACTGATGGGGATGATCTTTTAATTGTTATTCAAGCGATGTATGTCTCGTGACCAACTCAACGAGTGTTGCCAACAGAGACGGTGTAGAGCGCCCTCTGGTGGACAAACTATACACCTCCAACACTCATGACATGGTTCAAGCGTGTTTCGTCCGTTTTTATTTTATTTTTGAAATATTCATTTATCGGCCATTATAACTGCCGACACCGATAGTTTGGAAAATGCCTAATATCGGTCTGCCGATATATCGGTCTGGCTCTAATATTCAACAATATTATTGATCTCCTGCATTGACAGCATTACATGAGAACTGAGCTGGACGATGACATCACAGTTTTCCCCAGAGCGGCTATAAATATATAAATAAACTAAATTAATAACTTTTTACAACAAAATGAGCCATCACTGAACTGACTTAAGCCGGACTGTGACGCTATTTTCTCGTAGAAACAAACTTCGCTGCATTATTTTCTGCTTTGAATCAGTGTGTATTACTTCCGGGTGGGGCTTTCTGGGATAGTCCTAAAATGGTTCAAGTCTGAGTGGACATCCATGACATTCGAAGTTTCAAAACTCAATTCTTGTGCCACTTCTGTTCCACCTGTACATGGAAGAAGTGAATCTCTCAGCACAGACGATACACAGCTCTACTGAGCCCGATCTGACTCCTGTGCCAGTGCAGTGATGAAGTCATGTGCCAAAACTTTCCGCAGTTAAACAAAGACAAAACTGAATCATTGTGTTTGGAAACAAAGATGAAGTTCTCAAGGTGAGCGCATACCTCGACGCTAGGGGTCTTAAGCTACGTTCACACCGGACGCGAATCATGTGTCAAATTCGCGCCTGACGCGTCTAGTTTGACGCTTGACCACTTTGTGTTAATTCGCGTGTCAAGAGTGAAACTGGCGCGCGGAAAAACAAAAGTTTGAAGCGAAATTTACGCGCGTCAGAATCGAAATCCGTTGGCGGCCATTGTTTATGTTGATCGAGCATTCATAGAGAGAGTCGCCGCTCTGTATTTACTCTGGAGAGCAGAACAGCGGCGTGGGGATCATCGTCGCCGTATATTTGTGTCCACCGGAGGTGAACCGTTTGGCGAGTTTCACCATTTGCTCGCTCCAGGAGCTGCGCTGGATGACGGCCGCTGTCAGCGGTACTTCCGCCTGTCCCGCGCCCAGATTGATGACCTGTTGTCCCGCATCGCAGCGAGGATCACCCTCATCTAACTAATCTGTCATTTATTTTTGTTTTAATAATAAATAGAGCCAGCCTCCAAAAGTTATTAACCTCTCCTGTGATTTTTTTTCTCTCTCTCACGTCCAGACACGAACTTATGCACATGTATGTTGATTATCTTTACAACATAATACTATTTCATATAATCTAGATATGGAATGAATAACATTCAATACAAAATGAACATGTCTCGTATATAGAAATAATGTTTTAAGTGATGAAACATTTGCTTTGTTGTGCATAATCCCAACATGCATTTAGTCATATTAACATCCAGATCCTTCACCACGTGAGCAAGCAGCTAGGCTCCTGATTGGTTAACGCGGCGCGAATTCACGGCAAAGTTCAGATTTTTCAACTCGGGCGGCAGACGCGAATTTGCGTCAAACGCGTGAATGCACAAATGGCACTAACTAAATCATTCGCGCTTAACGCGCCAGACGCTCAATTCGCGCGAACTTTACGCACGAATGAGGCGTATTCGCGTCTTCCGTGCCGCGCTCCACGCCTCATTCGCGCCGCAGGAATTTTTTACGCGCGTAACCAGTGGTGGAGGAAGTACTGAATCTCAGTACTGAAGTAAAAGTACAAATAACCAGATAAATATTTACTTTAGTAAAAGTAGAAGTAACACAATGACAACCGTACTTAAGTAAAAAGTAAAAAGTACCTGATTTTAAATGTACTTTAAGTATTAAAAGTAAAAGTACTTGCATAATTTATTTTCTTAATGTCTATTTTCTAATGATTAATAAAACATTTAATTCTAACTCATTCAAACCTAATACTCCTATAATGATGTTTAATAATGATGGGAAAAAAAACGTTGTCACCATTTCTGAAACAAGCTTGCAATTAGGCAATATTAACCATGCTTATCCTTACTATATGTTTATAACTATGGCAGTAAACGCGATTAATTTATGGTGTAAGTCTGAACCTCTTGGCTTGCCATAATCCTAACCAAACGTATATTACACACGGTGCGTTTCCTATGCACGTAAAAACTAATTTTCGCGTATAAATTGCACGATAAACACACTGCGTGCGAGACGCATTTAGTGTGACCGGGTTGATATATCACAACCAAACGTCATGGTGAGACAAACGTGCAACGAACGGACGGTCAGATTAGGTTTTGGCCGGGGAAAAACTGATCAGAAAATATAATGAAAATGTAACAGAAGTTGTAGAAATGTAGTGGAGTAGAAAGTAGAATAATTGCTGCAAAATGTAACGAAGTAAAAGTAAAAAGTAGGCACTATTTATTCTACTTAAGTAAAGTAAAGATACGTGAAAAATGTACTTAAGTAAAGTAATGAAGTATTTGTACTTCTTTACATTCCACCACTGTGCGTAACGCGTCTTTGTATTGACTTAACATTGAACTCATTCGCGCCTGACGCCCTATTCGTGTCCGGTGTGAACGTAGCATAACAACTAAAAATCAAGCCAGGAATCTTGGCGTGTCTCTAGAGTCAGACCTTGGTTTCAGTATTCATGTCAAAGCAATAACTAAATTGGCCTCCTCACTGGCCTTCCTAAACACACCATCAGACTGCAGAGAGAACCACATCACACCAGTCCTCAGGGCTTTACACTGGCTCCCAGTTACATTCAGGATTATTTTAAAGTATTATACTTGTTTATAACTCAATGGACTAGAACCTCAATATACTGCAGATATCTGACCACTGTTCGTCCCACTGCTTGCTCTGGGTTTCAATTTTTATTCTAAACTGTTTTAAATGCTTTTAATTATTTTAATTCCTTCTATTTAAAGCACTTAGAATGACTATTTTGCATGAAATGTGCTTTATAAATAAACTGATTATTGTAAAATGCACTATATATAAATATATATATATATATATACAGGTGAAATATGAAAAATGAGAATAGCATGCAAAAGTTCATTTATTTCAGTAATTCAACTTAAAAGCTGAAACTAATATATTATATAGACTCATTACATGCAAAGTGAGATATTTCAAGCCTTTATTTGCTATAATTTTGCTGATTATGGCTTACAGCTTATGAAAACCCCAAAGTCAAAATTAGAATATTGTGAAAAGGTTTTCATAAGCTGTAAGCCATAATCAGCAAAATTATAACAAATAAAGGCTTGAAATATCTCACTTTGCATGTAATGAGTCTATATAATATATTAGTTTCATATTTTAAAGGAGTAGTTCACTTTTCATAAAACTTTAGCTGATAATTTACTCACCCCCGTGTCATCCAAGATGTCCGTGTCTTTCTTTCTTCAGTGGAAAAGAAATTAAGGCTTTTGATGAAAACATTCCAGGATTTTCTCCATATAATGGACTTCAATGGGGTCCAAACGGTTCAAGGTTTCAGTGCAAACTGTTCAAAGGGCTTTAAACGATTCCAGACGATGAATAAGGGTCTTATCAAGCGAAACGATCGCTTGTTTAATAAATAAATGTGATGTGTGTTCGTGACTCTCCTGTTCGAACTTGTTCATCAAAAAGAACAAATCTTTTTTTCGAGTTATTTGGTTCATTCAACGAACGAAATGAAAGAATTGACTCGGAAAAAGATTCGTTCATTTTGATAAACGAGTTCGAACAGGAGAGTCACGAACACGCGTCACAGAACAGAGCAAGGCGAGCATTTGAGCTTATAAAACTTAAACTTTGTTGTTTATTTATGAAATGAGCGATCGTTTCCAAACCTTGAACCGTTTGGTTCCCAGTAAAGTGCATTATATGGAGAAAAATCTTTCTTGGATGACATGGGGGCGAGTAAATTATCGGCAAAAGTTTTATGAGAAGTGAACTACTCCTTTATGTTGAATTACTGTAATAAATGAACTTTTTTTCACGATATTCTGATTTTTCGAGTGTCACTTGTATAAAGGTGACTTGACTTGACATGGAAAAAATAGAATGAAAAGTGTGTAAAAATATGGCCAATAAAAAGAGTAACGTTTTCCTCTCAGTGGTGTGTGTTTGCAGCGAGGGAGAGGGCACACACAGGTCTGTATGTTTAATGTGGCCTGACAGGCGTGCAAATGTCAGTGGAATGTTCTGGAATCATCTTCTTCTATTCATCGCAGATGTCGGTTCTGCCCTATATGACCCTGTGAGGCGGTGTGTGTGTGTGTGTGTGTGTGATCTCGCAGTCCAGTTCTGTGACGGAGGTGTAAACGGTGGCCAGTGTGTCCAGAGATGACGCTGCCATGGAAACACAGTAAGTAATGATCCTGTGAAAGCGGCTGGAGATGTGTGTGTGTGTGTGTGTGTGTTTTCTGCAGTCCAGTCACTGGCGATTCACCCAACGCTTGCATTTCCCACTAGGCCAATTAACAACTCTAATTTTCCTGTAAGTTTGTTTATTTAATTTTTTTAACTAGATTATTTTCTATTTGTTTATTTGCTAATGCGACCTCTAGATATTAAAACACACAATATGATATTTCGATGAAAAGTCCACTGAAATGTCCAACTTGCTCTTGGAGTTAAACTGCACCTTGCTAGACACACACCTGGGTGACGACGGACAGCATAATGCAGATCTACACTAAATAACAATTTAATAAAGGCGAGTGAATAAACAACACTTTTCAAAACAGATCAATTCATTATCGACAGCTTTCATGAACTAACAAAGAATCATCTAGAATAATGTAAAGCACACAAGGTTGCTTTAATGGCAAAAGATTAAAAACTTGAAACAAACTAAACTATTAAAGCAAGCGTTTTGACATCGCTATGATTACACGAGGTAAAACGATATAAATACTGTTTGTTTTCTCACACAAACCGCTCGTTTCGTGTCTTAGGCCATCAGTGTGTACTTACATTTACGAGTCATTAAATAATGTTTAATTTGGACTTTTCTGTGCTGCTCTTTGAGGTGAACCCAGGGCGGACAAGAACGGTTTGACCAAAAAATACCAAAATTGAAAATACTGTGGAAACAAAGACAACTACATCTTGGATGCCCTCGAGGTAAGATAAAACATATCAAAAATTAATTTCAAAGTGAACTATCCCTTTAATATTCAGCAATATTATTGATCTCCTGCATTGACAGCATTATATGAGAACTGGTTTTGTCCAGAGCGGCTATATATATATATATATATAAATAAACTAAATGAATAATTTTTTAAAACAAAAAACAAAAACTTTGCTGCATTATTTTCCTGTTAACTCTGTAAAGCTTTGAATCACTCTGTGTTGTAAAAAGTAGGGGTGGTTAATCTGTCTGATTTCCCGATTCGATTCGATTACGATCATTGAAGTCCCGATTCGATTACAGTCGATTTTCGATTATTAACGATTCTCGATTACCGATTATTGATTTTCCATTTCACAACAGTAAACGAAAATACACTAGACCAACATATGATTATATTAGCAGCAGCAACATTTTGGTATTAATTGCACTTTTTATTTGTTTGATATTCATTGAAAATATAATGATGGTTAGTGAGGACATGCAAACATGCTTGTTGTCTACTACTTAGGCAACTCATTATCTTTACATTTATTAACTTTAATTTTTTTTTCAAAAGCAATTTTGTTGCATTATAATGCAAATGCACCTGGTTTTATTAATTGACAGCATTAAAATGTATTTTGTGATTTCCTTCAATTGAAAATATTTGAAGCAAGTTTGGGGGACTTGAAGGGCACCCGATTCAGAGAATCACCCAGAAATTCAAAAGAACAGCATTTATCTGAAATAGAAAGCTTTTGTAACATTAAACAATACCGTTCAAATGTTTGGAGTCGGTAAGAATTTTTATTTAATTTTTTGGGCAAAAGAAAAAAGAAATCTATACTTTTATTCATCAATGATAAATTAAGTTGATCAAAAGTTAAAGTACAAGACATTTATAATGTTACAAATCGATTATCTGAATCTTTTGTGTGTGACTATAAATAACTTGCTTTAAAAGTACAAATTAATGACCCATAAAGAATTAATGCACAATATATTTTATTAACATTACAAAGAACGACCAGGAAAATAAATGTGTGCTTGAACTAGGAGCATATACTTGTAGTAAATAAATAATATAACGACTGGTGCAGCCGAGTGTTTTTCCTCCTCTGGCTGGAAAGGTGTCATATGGCTTATCATATTTGTCGTGTTTCCGTCGTTGGTTTTATTCCACAAAGCGTACAACTAGTTCGGCTCTTGTCCAGCTCCTTTCCCCCTTCAACTTCAGAAGCCAAAATATTTCCACACGTCAGCTTTTAACCTAACAAGGAAAGTGTTTGGATCTCGCGTGCCATCTCATCTCTGTTATGTGCACGCCACAGACGGTCCCGCCACTGCACTTCCGCGCTTCAGAGTTCCGTCTTTCGCGTTCCGTCAATATTACGTTATTATAAATACATATCAAAAAAAAAAAATTTTGAAATCGATTTTTTGACATTTGTGAATCGATTCAGGATCGTCCACTTCCGAATCGCGATGCATCGAGAATCGATTTTTTTCCCCACCCCTAGTAAAAAGTGCTTTAAACTTTTTCAATTATATATTAGCTGCTTGTTTTCCTAATCAACTGTTCTTCACTGAATCTCTGAGTGGCGGATGAGTGAAACACACTTTGGTTTTCCTGTAGACAGAGAGTAACGTGAAGCGCGCGCTCTACCTCGGGTTCATGACCAGCCGGCGGAAGAAGTACGTCCAGGTGATGTAATCCATGGCGTCTTGCTTTGAGGCGACCGTTCCGGCTGCGATTTCTGCATTCAGGTGGTCGGACAGGACACTCAGGAGACTGAGGACACAGAGAAGAAGACCCCGCTTCTGTCAACGCTCGACTCACCTTTACTTTACACAACACACATCATTTTAAAGCAGATTACAGAAAACACACATTACAGTTTACAGCGATGTGTTATTATCAGACGAACTGTCTAACTTATGCATTTCAGAAATGGACATATACACAATCACATTTATTCATTTAAACAGTGTAGTAATTTAATGCAGAAACAATGAGCTCACTGAAGTAATAAATGTTTGTTATTAGGGACGTAACGATTCACTCAACTCGATTTACGATACGATTTTCTCACAATTGTTTTTAACAAATGAGACTTGTGTCCATTTTATTATTTCTCAGACAAAATTCTGCACATTTCTGTTTCATTTTGAAATATATTTGTCAAATAATAAAACTACATTGAAAAAAAACAAATCCCTTCAAGGTTGTTTCCGTCTGTCTGGTCAAGAGGCTGGACACTGGTCACCTTTGCACACTAAATAAAAGACTGTACGATTAGTAGGCCTACCACATTGACAGGCGTTTTACATTGCAATAAAGGAAAGATTTTAATTTGGTCATAATTTGTATCATTAAAGAGTCGATACATGGCAAAATATGCCATAACCATCAACAAATTATTTGAAAAATAAATAAATCCACGTACACATTTAGAGAAAGAGATCAAATAAATAAATAAAAAAACACGAGTAAATTAAATACGACACGTTGCCATGGAAACACTGACGCACTTGTCGTATTAATGACTTTTACGTGATGTGCTTCTTTTGTGATTTAACATTTCAACGGACTTGCGAGTGACTCGTTACATCCCTATTTGTCATCAAATGATTATGACATTTAGAAAAATATAGCATTGTGCTGTAAATATAAGTTAATAACTAATGATCTTTGTGTAGTTTGCGTTCTCGAGCCACCAAACACCGCTGCCGTGCACATTAAGAGTTTTCTGTTTTCAGTTTAAACGGTGTCAATAACTAATGATCTTTGCAATGGAAGTGAATCGATCAAAACTAACGGTAACACTTTACAATAAGGTTCATTAGTTAACATTAGTTAATGTATTTACTAACATGCACTAACCATGAGCAATACATTTGTTACTGCATTTGTTCATCATTTGTTCATGTTAGTTGACGGTGCATTAACTAATGTTAACAAGTATTAGTAAATGTTGAAAATAACATTAACAAAGATTAACAAATGCTGTATTTGTGCTATTCATTATTAGTTCATATTAACTAATGTTAACTAACGAACCTTATTGTAAAGTGTTACCAAACTAACTTTAGCCGGACAATAACTGTATTCTGTACAGCCAAAACAACCTCTGTTACTGTAATGTCGTGTTAAAAGCGCTGTATAGATGATGGAGACGCACCTCGACTCCACGGGGAACGGCTCGTACAAGAACTTCTTATAGAAGTCCTTCTTGATGTCATGCACGAGGATAACAGCCTTGCCCTGGTCATCGAACTGGGGCCGTCCCGCTCGACCCATCATCTGAAGAACATCTGGAATGAGAATGACAGAGATCAATGACACTGAACTACACACACACACACACAGATGGAAAAGCAGATGTCACCTGTGATGGGGTAGTCCACGTAGCGGTGGGTCTTCCCGTCGTAGTATTCAGTGCCCTTCACGATCACCAGGTGCGCTGGGAAGTTAACGCCCCACGCTAGTGTGCTCGTCGCTATCAGCACCTACACAGCAGACACGAACGTCGGATTACTTCAAACACTAGTGTGTGTGTGTGTGCGGACCTGACATGCTCTCTCATATAATCAGGGTTTGAAATTAACTTTTTCACTCATTGGCCAATTTGACTACTAAAGTTACTAGCCATGCAGAAAAAAGAAAAAAAGAAACACATCCTATACAGTATATACACATAAATATGGATTTCATAGATTCATTTCTGATTCTGATCTTCCTTCCTCTTTCATTCCCATCTCTAAACGTGTGTGTTAGATGTACAAACATCAAAAAAGGATGTAGGATGCTGAAATATCTCAGTCTTTTCTGTTAACACCAAATGTTTTTTAATCTTCGCTTTGCCTCATGTACGCCGTTATGTGTTTGGAAGAGACGTTCCTGTTCCAGTCAGCAGATCTGAGCGGATACGCTCCAGTAGTCGAGCTAAATCTAAACAGTAAACTTAATAAGTGACATGCCAAGTTGGCTCGTGATTGGCCAGCGTTACCCACATTTGGCGGTGGTAGCCCTCAAACCGTATTCACTTTATAGCCCTTAATCCTGACTCAGGTGTGATCCCAATTTTCATTCATTATAAATGTTATATCACTGTCTTCGATAAAGTTTTGTCTATCCATTTATGGTGTGTTTTTTTATTTTGGGGGTATTTTTGAATTTATTTACTTCAAAACGTACCATATTTTCTATGTAAATTATGCTTATTTTTATGTTTTATTTTTTTTAATTTGTTTAACTACATTAAAATATCATTCCAATAAGTTCTTAGAGCTGAAACCTAAAGATGAAGTGACTTTGCTGTCGCCTGGTGTCTTATTTTGGCTCTAAATTACAGTTTTTCCCATTCATTTCTATGGGTGCCCATTTTTGACCCAAATACAAGATTAAGGAGTTTGTTTTTTCACCGACTTAACATTGTAGAATTGAGTCAAAAAAAAAAAAATGTGTGTGTGTGTTCAGGAGGCAAACTTAGGAAAAGTAGCCAAGTCTTGCACCGCTCAGATCAAGGGAAGTATTTTAAAAAAATAAATCTATAAACTATTTTGCCCACATTTGTCCAGAATACGGTTTTAGGGTTAATTGCAAACCCTGCATATGATCTATGTGTTTTTGGGAAGAGCTGAAAATGTAACCAAAATAAATAGTAATTGTTTTCACACTTGATATTAGCATCACGAGTGGTCATATTGATGAAGTGTCTCGGGATCAGTGGGAAAGTTAGCGACAGTAAGATTTTTGTATTTTTGAAAGAAATAAAAGTATTCATTCAATAATGGTGCATTCAATGAATCAGAAGAAATGCAGAGGATTAGCATGTGAGGAACAGTCCCTGTCTATAAATGTTCTTCGAAACCTTTCAGACCTGAGGGAAACGTGTGTGTTTTACTTTTCATATGATTGCTGGATAAGACTTGTCTTATATTTCTGGTTATGTAATCTAAATTAAAATAATAAAAAAATAAAATACAGATAAAAATATTGAAACTAACTCGAAGAAGTTTATATCCATATATCCATAAAGAACAAACCCGTATGATTTCAAAATATTGCATCTTAAAGTTATTACATTCAACTGTGAAATAGCATAACTGCAAGTTTTAAATTCTTAATAAATTCTTTATTCAATATGTAAGGGTTAATGCCCGACGAGGTGTCCATTGTCAGGTTTTAATGGATGACGGCGAGGCGTAAACCGGCCGACGCGCAGCGGAGGTGTCTATGGACACTTTACTAGGTGTCCTCTATCACTTTTTAACGGACACCCTGCAGCCAATCAGAATCGAGTATTCACCCAGACCATGGTATATATTTATACCATGGTCTGGGTGAATACTCGATTCTGATTGGCTGCAGGGTGTCCGTTAAAAAGTGATAGAGGACACCTAGTAAAGTAGTTCTGGTGAAACTGCCTGTTTACCATTCGAAATGAATAAATAAATGCGCTGCCTACAACGGCTGTGAGTAACCATAGCAACAGGCAGTCACATGCTCTATCTAACGTTAGATATTATAGCCTAATACAACAATGAGCGACTTCGTGCTATTTCTTTTAACATTTATGGAGACTATGGCAACTTTGACGACTTGTATGCTGCTGAAGAAAGAAAAAAATGTAAATAAAACGGAGAAAATTACACCGCTGCTGCTCTGCTCCATTGAACTCTATTGGTAACGACGTAACTTGTGACCATAGTTGGATAACGATGCTTTCGGGAAACGCACCCCTGAATGAGACCCTGCGGGAGTTTTACACAGCTGTCCAGACAACCAAGGCAGGAGAAGGCTGAACGTTACAGCGTTTCAAGCCTAAGGAGCCTGAGGCAATGACCCTCTCTTTGATCTGATTAATTTATTGCCCTCTATAACGTTAAGCGCAAATCGCTGGAGCTCAGAGCTAATTGTTTATTGTTGTTTGATTAATTGTTTTATGTGTAATAAAAAAAACTATGCCAACCTTTGTGTTTCATGAAAAAAAAAAAGCATTTGTGAACCTGAAGGGATACGAGCTAAGCGGACTATAAATATCTCCGGTTGCTAAATAAACAGTCAGGCAAGGCAAGTTATTATTTGTAAAAACTAGATTTAGCCTAATTAAAATATAAACTAATGTTTTAAAAATGTTTTATTTGGCAAGTGACCATGGTATAAGCGGGTTAATGCCCTCCGAGGTGTCCATTGTCAGGTTTTAATGGACTTCGGCGGAGGCAACCGTCCTCCGCTGCGCGTCGGCCGGTTTACGCCTCGCCGTCATCCATTAAAACCTGACAATGGACACCTCGTCGGGCATTAACCCTTACATATACCATGGTCTGGGTGAATACTCGATTCTGATTGGCTGCAGGGTGTCCGTTAAAAAGTGATAGAGGACACCTAGTAAAGTAGTTCTGGTGAAACTGCCTGTTTACCATTCGAAATTAATAAATAAATGCGCTGCCTACAACGGCTGTGAGTAACCATAGCAACAGGCAGTCACATGCTCTATCATCTAACGTTAGATATTATAGCCTAATACAACAATGAGCGACTTCGTGCTATTTCTTTTAACATTTATGGAGAATATGGCAACTTTGACGACTGGTATGCTGCTTAAGAAAAAAAAAAATGTAAATAAAACGGAGAAAATTACACCGCTGCTGCTCTGCTCCATTGAACGCTATTGGTAACGACGTAACTTGCGACCATAGTTGGATAACGATGCTTTCGGGAAACGCACCCCTGAATGAGACCCTGCGGGAGTTTTACGCAGCTGTCCAGACAACCAAGGCAGGAGAAGGCTGAACGTTACAGCGTTTCAAGCCTAAGGAGCCTGAGGCAAATGACCCTCTCTTTGATCTGATTAATTTATTGCCCTCTATAACGTTAAGCGCAAATCGCTGGAGCTCAGAGCTAATTGTTTTTTTATTGTTGTTTGATTAATTGTTTTATGTGTAATAAAAAAAAACTATGCCTACCTACCTTTGTGTTTCATGAAAAAAAAAAAAAGCATTTGTGAACCTGAAGGGATACGAGCTAAGCGGACTATAAATATCTCCGGTTGCTAAATAAACAGTCAGGCAAGGCAAGTTATTATTTGTAAAAACTAGATTTAGCCTAATTAAAATATAAACTAATGTTTTAAAAATGTTTTATTTGGCAAGTGACCATGGTATAAGCGGGTTAATGCCCTCCGAGGTGTCCATTGTCAGGTTTTAATGGACTTCGGCGGAGGCAACCGTCCTCCGCTGCGCGTCGGCCGGTTTACGCCTCGCCGTCGTCCATTAAAACCTGACAATGGACACCTCGTCGGGCATTAACCCTTACATATATATATATATATATATATATGTATGCATGCATTGAAATTTGTTTACATACTAGCTGCAAACAAATTAAAGGGTGACAAATATTGAATTTTGCTGATATAATCATAATGTGCTTAAAGTAAGGCAATTGTGCTGACACTAGTAAAATCTATATATTGAATCAATGTGTAAAATAATTATTCTTTCCGTCCTGTGAAAGAGGATGACAATCCTCTCTTTAGAATCAATCACATAATTGCGATTAGTGTTACTCCGTCCTCTTACGTTTTGTTGTACAATTTAAGACGTTCTATGGCCTTAATTTTACTGAATTTAAGACATTTTACGATTTTAAGCACTCTCTTCTAACAACATTAAAGCTATCTATTTCAAATAAATGCTGCTCTTTTTAACTTTGTTTCTCAAAGAAACCTGAATAAATAAATAAATTGACCAGCACAACTTTGTTTCAACACTGATAATAATCATAAATGTTCATGAGCATCAGATCCTCATATTAGAGTGATTTGTGAAGGGTCATGTGACACTGAAGACTGGAGTAATAATGATGAACATCACAGGAATAAATCACACTTGAGTATATATATATATATATATTCACACAAAAAAACAGCTGATTTACACTATAATAATATTTCACAATATTATTGATTTTACAGTATTTTTGATGAAATGAATATTGAGCAGAAGAGACGTTCATCAAACACATCAGTGAAATGTCTATATAAACTGTTTCCAACTGTTTCGCTTCCATACTGGTGTGTGAAATATCACATTTGCATTATATCATCATAACATTCATGTTTTACAGCCAAGCCACTGAAGACATAAACCCACGAGAACAGGAAGGTTTCGATAACTCGCAGTAGAGGCGCTCCATCAGTGCATGAAGCTTATACTCGCTCAGCTGACGGGATTTACCCAGACTCCCGCGCTGGCTGTGGGAACGAGTGTGAAGCGGATGACCTCACCTGGATCTTACAGTTGACGAAGAGCTCTTCCACGGTCTTCCTGTCCCGCTCGTGAAGTCCTGCGTGATGTATCCCGATCCCGAACGCCAGGGTCAGCTTCAGGTTCGACTCTCTTGCAGTGGAAATGATATCGGTCATCTAAAAAAAACACACATTTGATGGAGTTTTAGTTCCTTGCCACTGTCACCTTTTAGTTGGGGACATTTAGTTTAATATTCAACAATATTATTGATCTGCTGCACTGACAGCATTACATGAGCTGGACGATGACATCACGGCTTATTAAGACACACCCACTTATTAGGACCAATGCTATTGGATCCACTCACTTTTACCGTCTCTAATTCAGCGCGTGTGTGTGTGTTGGTCAGTCAAATCCATTCCACTGCCCATATAAACTAAACTGAATCGATTCCTTATATTTCTCCATGAGCCGCCCGCTGTACTGTCCAAACATCAATAACAGATTTAAAGGAGTAGTTCACTTTTGAAAAACCTTTTGCTGATAATTTACTCACCCCCATGTTATCCAAGATGTTCTTCAGTCGAAAAGAAATGAAGGTTTTTGATGAAAACATTCCAAGATTTTTCTCCATATAATGGACTTCAATGGGGTCCAAACGGTCAAGGTCCAAACGACAGTTAATAACAGTTTCAGATGCAGCTTCAAATGTCTTTAAACGACTCCAGACGATGAATAAGGGTCTTATCATGCGAAACGATCGATTATTTCAAAACTTATTCCAAAAATGTAACTTTTCTAAGGACAAATGCTAGCCTTGCTCTATTCTGTGAGGCGCGTTTGTAACGTCACGTAATACGTAATCACGTTCAAAAGGTCACGGGCGACGTAGCCGAAAGTACAGAGTCAATGTTTACAAGTTGAACGCATTGGTTGAACGTGCAAACTAACTAAATTTTGACTCTGTACTTCCGGCTACGTCGCCCGTGACCTTTTGAACGTAATTACCTATTACGTGACGTTGCAAACGCGCCTCACAGAATAGAGCAAGGCTAGCATTTGTCCTTAGAAAAGTTACATTTTTGGAGTAAGTTTTGAAATAATCGATCGTTTCGCATGATAAGACCCTTATTCATCGTCTGGAGTCGTTTAAAGACATTTGAAGCTGCATCTGAAACTGTTATTAACTGTCTTTTCGACCTTGAATCGTTTGGTTCCCATTGAAGTCCATTATATTGAGAAAAATCCTGGAATGTTTTCATCAAAAACCTTCATTTCTTTTCGACTGAGAAAAGAAAGACATGGACATCTTGGATGACATGGGGGTGAGTGAATTATCAGCAAAAGTTTTCAAAAGTGAACTACTCCTTTAAAGGTGCATTGCGCAAGTCTCTGAGTTTTTGCAGAACTACGCCCCCTCTGGTGACAAGCGGAACTGCAACCAGAGGTGTGCGCGCTCATGGACACACACACACACACATGCTTGCAAGAGCTGTTCATTCTAACCAAAGGAGCATCAACCGCACACATCTTTTGTTACAGTCATAATGAGGTAATAAAGTTATAAATCTGCAAGTCATTTAAAATATATGAAAGGAAAGGCATTCGAGTAAATTACACACTTATGTGTGTGTGAGGGGGAAAACTTCGGTTTTTGTTTCCATCTATCTCCATGTTGAACTGTTTTATGTGTTTCCTGTATCCACTTATGATTGTATTATTATGGAAACACGTTCATGAACAATATAAGTTATTACGTTGTACAGGACCCGTTTGAGACCTAGCAGACCTGTTTGTTGAAAACTCCCCGATGTCGACTCTCGTCTTATTCTGACGCCTGGCACTAGACAGAAGTTTTCTTTTCTTTATCTTATGTGGAGTTTGCGTCGGGGTTTGGAATGAACTACAAGCCGGTGTGTTTGAATCCATCTTCTACTTTTGTGGAAAGTTGACTGGAGTTGTCTTCGCTGATACGGAGAATGGCGGCGAATACACAATCCTGCCAGACATCGCCAGGTGAGTGTGAACGCACATGACGTCACGCCAGTCTCAAACCCGTCCCGAATCCCTCTTTTATTTTACTATACAGGATTATAGAGGCGATCGCAGTGATCAGAGAAGGACTCATTCAGCCCATCAGGCAAGTGTTTAAGCATGAATGGGTTAGAAAAACGGCTATTTTTAACATGAAATGTTGCGCAATGCACCTTTAAGTTGTCAATGCTGGCGAATGACCATGGTATCAGCGGGATAATACACGGTTAGCTGTGCATTTAATGCTAAAGGAGGGTGTTTAATTAAAAGGCACCAGAATACATGAATGGCAACACACTTTGTTGCATTATTTTCCTGTTTTGAATCACTCTGTATTGTAAAAAGAGCTTTATAAATAAAGGTGACTTGAAAACATCGGCCCTACGCAGATCCTTCATAAAGCAACACACACAGCAGAGATGGAGATGTTGAGACGGGGAGGAAGTGCTGCTGGCTGTCAGTCACACCGCAGGAGCTCGAGCCGTTACACGCTTCAGTGCGGCGACACAGCGGGACGCCCCGTATATCACTGCATGCTGGAGCTAGCGGCACACACACACACTATCAGCACACACACGAGCCTCACAGGCCAAGAACAGGCCGTCTGAAGATGAATGCTGATCTATTTACATACTCTCGACATCAGTCCAGAGCCGAGTGCAGTTTCCCCACTGGAACACAAAGAGAGACATTCTCAAAGAATCTTAAATAAACTCTTTTCCACACACACACACACACACACACTGGGTTTTCATGTTTTATGGGGACTCTATATAGAGGTAAATATGGAAGCTTGTTTCCGCCACAGAATGAAAAATAAAAAAAGGTAATTGCGACTTTTTATCTCACAATTCTGACTTTATTTCTCACAAGATTATTTCTTGCCTGATGTAAAGTCAGAATTGCGTGTCATAAAGTCATAATTGCATAATATAAAGTCAGAATTGCGAGATATAAATTCAGAATTGCGTGTTATAAAGTCAAAATTGCAAGATATATACATTGCGTAATATAAAGTTGCAATTGCGTGATATAAAGTCAGAATTGCGAGATATAGTCAGAATTGCGAGATATAAAGTCAAAATTGTGTAATATAAAGTCAGAATTGCGAGATATAAAGTCAGAATTGAGAGATATAAAGTCAGAATTGTGAGATATAAAGTCAGAATTGCGAGATATAAAGTCAGAATTGTGTAATATAAATCAGAATTGTGTGATATAAAGTCAGAATTGCGAGATATAGTCAGAATTGCGAGATATAAAGTCAGAATTGCGAGATATAAAGTCAGAATTGCGAGATATAAAGTCAGAATTGCGAGATATAAAGTCAGAATTGTGTGATATAAAGTCAAAATTGTGTAATATAAATCAGAATTGTGAGATATAAAGTCAGAATTGAGAGATATAAAGTCAGAATTGTGAGATATAAAGTCAGAATTGCGAGATATAAAGTCAGAATTGTGTAATATAAATCAGAATTGTGAGATATAAAGTCAGAATTGCGTGATATAAAGTCAGAATTGTGTAATATAAATCAGAATTGTGAGATATAAAGTCAGAATTGTGAGATATAAAGTCAGAATTGCGTGATATAAAGTCAGAATTGTGTAATATAAATCAGAATTGTGAGATATAAAGTCAGAATTGTGTAATATAAATCAGAATTGATAAACTATTCTGAGGGGAAAAGTTAGTCTTTTTTCCCCCCTGTGGCCTGATAACTCACAATTGCAAGTTTATATCTCACAATTCTGAGAAAAGATGTCACAATTTCGACATATAAACTTGCAATTATGTGTTCTAAAGTCAGAATTGCGTGATGTAAACTCACAATTGTGAGAAAAAGTCAGAATTCTGACTTTATAACACGCAATTCTGACATTACATCTTTTACGCAATTATTTTTTCTTTTCTTTTTTTTTTTATTCAGTGACGGAAACAAGCTTCCATACGTAAATATATTAAAATGGATTCAATGGATTCAGACTGAATGGATTCAGTCCGGGGTCATAATCGCAAACGATGACCTCTGCACTACAGTAAAATCCAGCTGAGCGCATGTGTTCAAGAAAACACACTAAAGATGTATTTCCGCTCTCTGTAACATAAGTGTGTGTGTGTGTGTGTCATGCGTACACTATTAAAGAAATTATCGCCTCTGTAAGGCTGCAATTTCTATGATTACTTTGTGATTGGGATGCGAAAAGCATTCCCTTTCCCCCTGAATAGCTCTCTAATGGAGTGCTTTGAAAATATTAGCCCACATCTGTGACGGCGAGCAGAAAAGAGCTGTTTGTCCACATCTTGAAATGATCTGAAGGCATGCAGTGGAACGGAGAGAGGAGTTTAATGAGAGATGCACCAGAAGCCGTACTGTAATCACAGATAAAGAGAGACTGAGCGAAAACAACAACAGTAGCAGAGCAGATCAACTGAGGAATGCTGCAAATCGCTAACGGGAATAATCTCTCAGAACTGATGAACCAATGGCTTTTCTATCCCAGGCATTTGGAAATATGGGAGTCAATGGGTGCTTGGGCCTGTCTGGTTACCCATATTCCTCAAAATATCTTCTTTTGTGTTCAGCAGAAGAAAGAAATTCATACAGGTTTGGAACAACATGAGAGTGAGTTGATTATTTTTGGGTGAACTGTCCCTTTAATCGTTCAGATTTAACCACAAATCGTCATTATAATGTTTTGTACTTAATCTTTGACAATATATCTATTGTTTAAATCTTTTAAAACCTACTTCTTGTTAAATGTTTTGCCTGAAAAGTTTGCTGTTTTTTTTTTTTTTTTACATCTTTTAAATAAAAGGCACTCAGATTTAATATTCAGGTAAGGTTGTATATGTTGACATCAGTTATATGTATTTGTTACCATCACTTATATTAATACATCACATTTTTACATTTGAAGATTAGTTAACGCATCATGAATTAACATTTAGGAATAGCATATTTATCAATTTAAATTAACCTATATTAATAAATGCTTTCAAGTAGTGGTCATTGTTAATGCATGTTCAATATGTTATTAAAAAGCAATTGCGTTTAGTAATGTTAAAGAGGAACTATAATGCTTTACACATGTTCTGTTGCTGTTTATGCAAACTCACACAGTTCTCCTCTATGTCAGTGTCAGTGTTCCTCCATTGTAGTCTTGAGTTTCTCCCGTCACAATATTCCTCATTATAATAATTAATGCGCAGAATAAAGGGGCGGGGCCTGGTTGAGTTAGTTAGTAGAGTGTTAAACTGGCGGTTATGGAAAGGGGCGGGGCAAACACACTCGAAGCGCTCGACCAATCGCAACAAACTGCTCCAGCCAACCAATCAGAGCACAGTGTGATTTCAGGAGGAGGGGCTTCATAGAGACAGGAAGTGAACAGAGCATTACAAAGTTTTTTCGCTTGTTTTCAGAAAGCAAAACTACTATTACAAAGATCTCGCATGCTCACACACACACACACACACACACTCAACACGGGGACAGAAGAAGAGGCGAAGAAGAGCGAATTGCATTGTTTAGGCATAACTTGTAAAATCAATCTGTTAAAGTAAAACCACAGTAGAGGATGACCTCTGACCTCTCTCTCGTCCTGGTGGAGCCACTGTTTGGGGTCATCTTCTGTAGCCAGAAACGCGATGAGGTCCAGCGCCGTGAGCCGCGTCTGTCGGCGCGAGGACACAAATATGAGGACCGGTTTGGCTGGAGAGTGTGTGCGGATGGCTGCAGGAGAGCGGGAAAACAGAGTCAATCAGAACGCAATAACAAAATACAAAAGCAATAAAAACGCAAGATGATAAAATTGTACAATTTTGGTAAAAGTACAGAAGATTAATTCGTCTCGAGTTTTGTTCAGTCTTAGTCCGTGTTAACTAATGTTAACTAGTAAACCTTATTGTAGAGTGTTTCCGTTTAAATGTAAAAATGTTGGTGAGAAAAAAAGAAAAACAAAAAAATCGAAACTGCTCATCAATACACAATTTCCATTTCAAAATTCCATACTTTTCCAGACCTCATACAGATTTTTCCGACCATATTTAAAGGGGAACTATGCAGGTTTTGTAGCTATACGGAACAGCTTTGGAGTTATTGGAATGGTTATATGATTTCTTTCTGGTCGAATGGTGGTCGTCTCACAACGGCGCTACATGGTGACGCACTTACCCACAATGCTATCAGCACCGACAAGTATGTTACACTCTGAGTCAAAATGTGTACGCTATCATGTTAAATTTGTACAGTGCAATGTTGTTCATTTTTGTAATTTTGTAAATTTAAATAACTGTAAACCCCTACAGAAACAGAAGGGATGTTCATGTACAATTAACCAGAAAATTAGAAAATAGAGCTAAAGTCATGTTTAGTTGTTTAGTAAAACTCTGTTTGAGGTAGGGGCGCTGTGATGGCAACTGCTGCCTAACAACGTAACAACCAATCACTGCAGACCTAGACTCTGGCAGATCAAGTGTAAAAACGATCTTTAGGCAGCGCTCGCTGGCAGCCTAATCCAAACGCCATGAAAAAGACGATTGCATATTGTATACATTTAGAAGTGATTAATTTTATATTTAGAAAACGAAATAGGTACAATAGTCTGGAAACATCAATATTTTTCCATACTGTGATTTACTTTTTCCATACTTTTCCAGACCTGGAAATTACTCAAATCAAATTCCATACTTTTCCAAACTGCGTAGGAACCCTGGATGCTATCCTGTCCGCTCGCTCCTGTTAAGGTTTCTTGAGTGAAACGGTTTATATTTGACGAAGCGCATACTAAAGACATGAAGAACAGGAAGCGCTTTTACACAATACGGAGGTTTATTGGGTGCATAACCCTCATTATGCCCTCATCATAGGGAAGTCAACATAGTCGGGTCAAACTCCTCAAATAGCATTTTTGTGAATTTACAAATATATTGTAGCACAAATGAGATTTGAGGACTTTAGATAGAATTTCGTCACACAATATATCATTTAGAGCACTTGTTCTGCATTAACTTTACCCAGGAACACTTTACTTGAAGGGGTGTACATAAGACTGATATGACACCTTTATGGCAAGCCGTTGTAGCTTTTATTCATATCCAGGATATGAATTCTTGATATCAACAATTACGTTTTTTGATATCAACAATTGAATTGCTGATATCTGTAATTGTATTTTCACTAGTGAAACGTCACCATAGGCTGCCATTCAAAATGAATTGTTGATATCAAGAATTGATTTTTTACTTGTAGAAATATCATTTTTGATATCAATAATTACATTGTTACTAGTAAAAATGTGAATTCCTGATATCAATAATTAAATTGTCACTAGTTGAAATGTCTATTCTTAATATCAACAATTCAATTGTTACTAGTAAAAATGATCATTTTTGATATCTGAAAATGTATTTCTGATATCAATATTATTTCAGATATCTAAAATGGCTTTCTTACTAGTAACACTTACATTCATGATATGAGAAATTAACATTGCCACTAGTAAAAATTGAATTATTGATATCAAAAATGAACATTGTTACTAGTAGCAATTCAATTGTGGATATCAAGAATAGACATTTCAACTAGTAACAATTGAATTCTTGATATCAAAAATAAAGGTTTTTACTAGTAATAATTGTATTTCTGATATGTGAAATTGGTATTTCAACTAGTAGGAAATCATTTCTTGATATCAACAATTGCAGCCTATGGTGACATTTTTTGTTGATATCAAAAAATGTAATTGTTGATATTAGGAATTCATATCCTGGAAATGAATAAAAGCTAAGCCATACACCTTCGTGACCATGACATGACATATGTCTTGAATATGAAGTAGAGTTTATGCATGTTTATGACAACTGTCATTAAGTGTCTTTCGCTCAATAATGACATTTGAATGCAAATATGACATCTTTGATTTGACATCTTGACATAAACCAATACATCATAACCTGTCAGTATCTTTGTCATGACATCTTGACATAAAATGAAGTTAATCTGTCATGTGGTTGGCTTTGACATTGGCTGTCATGAGGCCATTATAACTGTGTCATGAATATTCTTCATGACCTCAACTACAGTGGTACACATTGAATTTGTCATTAAAAAGTTGTAATGGCCTCACGACAGCCAACGTCAAAACCAACCAGCTGACAGTCTAATGTAATGTTAACCAATAAGTTTCTTAAGTTTGATCATTAATCTGCTATGTCATGTTTATGACAGGTTGTGTTGTCTTAGTAATGTCAAAGACAGGTTATGATGTGTTGGTTTATGTCAAGGTGTCATAACAAACACATCTCAAACAATGTCATATTTGCATTATAACCGAGTGAATTACACTTACATAAACCCTACTTCATATTCAAGACATATGTCATGTCCAGTGTTGGGTAAGTTACTCTAAAAAAGTAATTAATTACTAGTTACTAATTACCTCTTCAACCGTGTAATTAGATTACTGTACTAAAAGTATTTAATTACTTTTTATTACTAATTACTTTCAAAATCCCATATCAATCTCACCCAGCTGAATAATACAAGGATAGACATGAATCTGTTTTAATTCTTTCAAATAAACACTATAAAATTGCATGAATTATCCTTAAACTGATCAAGGTGGAGAAGGTTACATTATAAAAACATACTTTTTAGCATCAGACGATACATTTTGATGTTAAACCCACTATTGTTTTATGTCTGATCTCATGACATTTCACACTTTTTTCATACATATTTTACAATAATTCATACGAATTTGTACGAGTGCGGTCGTCATATTTAGACACCTCATACGAATCGCTGTGAGATCGGATTGATCTATACACAATATTTACCTCAATTACATCAGAAGTGACTGTAATTAAATGACAGATAAATGAAGAGTAATCCCTTTACATTTTCAAGGGAAAAGTAATTAAATTACAGTAACTAATTACTTAGCAACACTGGTCATGTCATGATTATGAAGATGTCAGTCTTATGCACAAGTACAGCGTCACCCTTTTCCCAATAATGTGTGTAATGTGACTGTAGTGTCGTACCCTGGAAGACTGGTTTGTTCATGCTGGCCATACGAGGGCAATAATGTTGGCCAGGAAAACCCTGGATGTGAACCTCCAACGGCACCGGGCGAACAGAGGGCCGGAAGTTAAACAGTCCCACCTGAAACACAGAGGAATAAGCACAGCGCCACAAAACAACGCCAGAAAGTGAGAAGCCAGAAAGACGGTAATAAAGAGAGAGATGGAGTGCCCAGCTGGCGCTGTGCCTGACAGAGTGGCCCATCTGGGGGTAATTACCGCCCGTCATTGTCCCCTGTCCCACAACCACGCTCTCACACAAGTGGCCCGGGCCCGGAGCGTGTGTGCACATATTTAAAGGCCTGGATAATGGATCAGGCAGCTAGAGAGACGCCTCAGTCCAAACAGCACACGTCAGATTTATGGAGACCCCCAGCCCTTCCTTCCCCGTCCGTCTCGCAGGGTGACATTTCAGCAATAGTAAAACAACGTTTACATAACCACTGCTGTCTGCCCTCACGCTGATGCATGCTGGGAGACGGGTGCGGGTTATTTATAGACCCCGACACGTACGCGTATCAACGCAGGACGGCTGTCTGGAATGGAAACAGGACGGTGCAGCGTTACAGATAATATGTTTTCACGTCGTCCCGTATCATTATGGGGCATGATTACACTGAAACGAGACCCATCCATTACATCCAACTCAAGAAAAAAACTACGCCAAAGATTTCTTGAATTGCCGTGAATCGTATGCAAATCATATCGAATCCGAGAAGAGGAAGGAGCACTGATCCCGAAACTATGCTAATAGAGTCGGCCTCCAAAAGCGCGTCCATATCACGAGTCAAACGTATCAAATGTAATAGATAGAGATGTGTGTATGTGAGAGATGATTGGGTTGTGTGTTAAGTTAAATTTACTACTTTTTAATACCTTTTTTAATACCTTCAGAATTTTTTTTTAAAACCATCATGACACTGAATTAAGTGTTAATCAGCAGCAACCTTTCTATTATTTACACTGATTTTGACATTTATAACATTTATAACAAATGGAACGAGTGCTCTAAATCTATTCATTTTAGTGTGTAGTGGATTGATACACCAGTGTTGTAGTACTCGAGACTCGGACTCGGTCTCGAGACCATATTTTAATGGTCTTGGTCTTGTCATGGACTCGTGTCCATTTGGACTCGGAATTGACTCGTACTCGAACATTTTTTTTTAGAGTCCACTCGAGTTCAATTCAAAATATTTTTCATGATTATTAATGTATGTTAATAAAATATTTCTTTAAATTGATTGACACGCCCAGTGATTGGTGATTTTCTAGTGTGCAACTGCGCATGACAAATTGTAATAAAATTACTTTTAACACCACCTACTATGTGGCCTTTTTACCCTAAACTGATCATATTTCTTAAACTCTAAGTAAATTCAGTAAAAAAAAAAAGGATTTCTCTAAGTAAATAAAAGTAAATTAGGTAATCAACCCTCACTGGTCTCGGTCTCGACTCGGACTCGACTCTCTCTGGTCTCGGACTCGACTCTCTCTGGTCTCGGTCTCGACTCGGACTCGACCGTCTCTGGTCTCGGACTCGACTCTCTATGGACTCGGTCTCGACTCGGACTCGACTCTCTCTGGTCTCGGACTCGACTCGGACTCGACCGTCTCTGGTCTCGGACTCGACTCTCTATGGACTCGGTCTCGACTCGGACTCGACCGTCTCTGGTCTCGGACTCGACTCTCTATGGACTCGGTCTCGACTCGGACTCGACTCTCTCTGGTATCGGTCTCGACTCGGACTCGACCGTCTCTGGTCTCGGACTCGACTCTCTAAGGACTCGGTCTCGACTCGGACTCGACTCTCTCTGGTCTCGGTGTCGACTCGGACTCGACCGTCTCTGGTCTCGGACTCGACTCGGACTCGACCATCTCTGGTCTCGAACTCGACTCGGACTCGACCGTCTCTGGTCTCGGACTCGACTCGGACTCGACCATCTCTGGTCTCGGACTCGACTCTCTCTGGTCTCGGACTCGACCGTCTCTGGTCTCGGTCTCGACTCGGACTCGACCATCTCTGGTCTCGGACTCGACTCTCTCTGGTCTCGGACTCGACCGTCTCTGGTCTCGGTCTCGACTCGGACTCGACCGTCTCTGGTCTCGGACTCGACTCTCTATGGACTCGGTCTTGACTCGGACTCAACCGTCTCTGGTCTCGGACTCGACTCGGACTCGACTCTCTATGGACTCGGTTTCGACTCTCTCTGGTCTCGGTGTCGACTCGGACTCGACCGTCTCTGGTCTCGGTCTCGACTCGGACTCGACTCTCTATGGACTCGGTCTCGACTCTCTCTGGTCTCGGTGTCGACTCGGACTCGACCGTCTCTGGTCTCGGTCTCGACTCGGACTCGACTCTCTCTGGTCTCGGTGTCGACTCGGACTCGACCGTCTCTGGTCTCGGACTCGACTCGGACTCGACCATCTCTGGTCTCGGACTCGACTCTCTCTGGTCTCGGACTCGACCGTCTCTGGTCTCGGTCTCGACTCGGACTCGACCATCTCTGGTCTCGGACTCGACTCTCTCTGGTCTCGGACTCGACCGTCTCTGGTCTCGGTCTCGACTCGGACTCGACCGTCTCTGGTCTCGGACTCGACTCTCTATGGACTCGGTCTTGACTCGGACTCAACCGTCTCTGGTCTCGGACTCGACTCGGACTCGACTCTCTATGGACTCGGTTTCGACTCTCTCTGGTCTCGGTGTCGACTCGGACTCGACCGTCTCTGGTCTCGGTCTCGACTCGGACTCGACTCTCTATGGACTCGGTCTCGACTCTCTCTGGTCTCGGTGTTGACTCGGACTCAACTGTCTCTGGTCTCGGTCTCGACTCGGTCTCGACTCTCTCTGGTCTCGGTGTCGACTCGGACTCAACTGTCTCTGGTCTCGGTCTCGACTCGGACTCGACTCTCTCTGGTCTCGGTGTTGACTCGGACTCGACCGTCTCTGGTCTCGGTCTCGACTCGGACTCGACTCTCTCTGGTCTCGGTCTCGACTCGGACTCGACCGTCTCTGGTCTCGGTCTCGACTCGGACTCGACTCTCTCTGGTCTCGGACTCGACTTGGACTCGACTCTCTCTGGTCTCGGTCTCGACTCGGACTCGACCGTCTCTGGTCTCGGACTCGACTCTCTATGGACTCGGTCTTGACTCGGTCTTGACTCGGACTCGACCGTCTCTGGTCTCGGTGTCGACTCGGACTCGACCGTCTCTGGTCTCGGTGTCGACTCGGACTCGACCGTCTCTGGTCTCGAACTCGACTCGGACTCGACTCTCTATGGACTCGGTGTCGACTCGGACTCGACCGTCTCTGGTCTCGGTGTCGACTCGGACTCGACTCTCTCTGGACTCGGTGTCGACTCGGACTCGACCGTCTCTGGTCTCGGTGTCGACTCGGACTCGACTCTCTCTGGACTCGGTGTCGACTCGGACTCGACTCTCTATGGACTCGGTGTCGACTCGGACTCGAGTGAGGTGGTCTCGACTACAACACTGGCAGCGACCAAAGTGCATTAGCTCCCATCCAGTTGACATTGATATTTTTTTGTTACACACCAAACAATAGAGGGAATGCATTGACGTCACTTTCCCACCAGAACAAGTGGAGTGGCAAAAGATCTGCTGCGTGGCTGGATTTAATAGGGGAAACTGCGAAAATGTGACTAAAATGAATAATTTGATCAATTTCAACTAAATGTTGGACTCAATATAGTGTTCCTTACAACTTACTAAAGATCCAGCGATCATGGATATTGACATGCAGCTAGGAATCGTGTTGCCTGACATTTATGTTTGCCTGATTTCGACACCGGGGAAATAAAAGCAATATAGACCTAAACGTAGGCTATAGCAAATTTGTCTGTGAACGCTTTATACAATATAGGTAAGTCTAAATCCGGGTGATCACTTATATCAGTGTGTGTTATATATGAAGAGTTCAGATGCAAAAGCCTCTAAGTGCCATTTGAAATTTTCTTCTAAAATGACCATTTTTTATCAAGCTTGTATATTTAAGTTCAGTAATTTCACTTAAATGACAATTAATAGGTAATTATCATTGCCATTTAAGTGAAATTACTGAACTAAAATATACAAGCTTGATAAAAATTGTCATTTTAGAAGAAAATTTCAAATGGCACTTAGAGGCTTTTGCATCTGAACTCTTCATATAGCCTATATATATCATCATATCGTCCAGCCATAAAACTTTATAGTGTTTTTTTGGTCAGTGTTTATTAAAAAAAGTCGTTGAAGATATGCCTTGAAGCAAGTGGAAAATAAAACGTAAGCCAGCCAACTTCTGTTGAGCGCTCAGTGTTCACAGATGATGTCGAACGACCATTGAATATGACGTCAGCAAACGTAGACAGAGACGAAAGATCTTTGATTGTGCCCAGATAAGCTAAAGCCTATATTTAAACGGACTAACGCAAACACAGAATAGGACACCTGATAGTCTGAAAAAAATAATACCCCTCAGACAACATTTAACACTTTTAATGGCCTTAAATTTGACAATTTTGATTTATCACTTTTTAAAGCCCCGCGGACACCCTGATGTTGGAAGAGTGTGTATGTGAAAGTGTTGTGTGTGTGTAACCTGTCCGATGCCCAGCCAGTCGGCTAGATCGCGAGCGTTAGCCAGCGCTGTGGACAGTCCCACCACACGGACGGGCTTGGAGGTGTGCGATGAGATGAAGTTGGTTCTGGACACGATGACCTCTAGAACCGGCCCTCGGTCCTCACCTGTGAAGGCAAACACAACAACACCAGTTTTATACGCTATTATTAGAAACTACGCACTGGCTTTTTGGAAAAAAAGGTCCTGCTCACACATGAATCATGATCTCTCAAATGAAATTTACAAGTTAAAGTCCCCCTGTGGTGTAAATCCAGCGTTTAATGTAGTTTATGTGTGTGTGTGGTGTTTTTAATCCGCTTTAACACACCCAGCATTGCTGAGTATTTCCTGCAGTGAACCAAAGACAGTCTCAAAAACACGCTGGTGTTTCTGACGTCACAAACCACCGTAACCAATCAGATCAACGTGTGATCGCCAACCAGTGGTGAGCTGAGTGAGTGAGTGAGTGGAGGCGGGGCTCATTTGCATATTCATAAAACTGCGCATATTAAATGAGGTGAGGGTGTCAAGATAAACATTAAGAAACATTTCTCAAGGAAAAAAAGTAAAATATGTAATTTTGGTGATAAAAGATGAGTTTAACACTGACTACAGGGCAGTGTTGGGTGTAACTAAGTAATTAGTTACTGTAATTTAATAACTTTTCCCTTGAAAATGTAAAGTAAGGGATTACTCTTCATTTATCTGTAATTTAATTACAGTTTCTTCTGATGTAATTGAGGTAAATATTGTGTATGGATCAATCCGATCTCACAGCGATTCGTATGAGGAGTCTAAATATTACGACCGCACTCGTACAAATTCGTATGAATTATTGTAAAATATGTATGAAAAAAGTGTGAAATGTCATGAGATCAGACATAAAACAATAGTGGGTTTAACATCAAAATGTATCGTCTGATGCTAAAAAGTATGTTTTTATAATGTAACCTTCTCCACCTTGATCAGTTTAAGGATAATTCATGCAATTTTATAGTGTTTATTTGAAAGAATTAAAACAGATTCATGTCTATCCTTGTATTATTCAGCTGGGATTTTGAAAGTAATTAGTAATTAAAAGTAATTAAATACTTTTAGTACAGTAATCTAATTACACGGTTGAAGAGGTAATTAGTAACTAGTAATTAATTACTTTTTTAGAGTAACTTACCCAACACTGCTACAGGGCGACTTTAAGACTGTGTGGAAGGTGCTGAAGTTTATATGAGAATAAAAGGCTGACGTCTCTTCAGAAGACTTGGATTAATCCACTCGGTTCATATGGTTTACCGTCCTTCACCACCATTTTGAACTAATTTGAAGTTTTGGTTGTGTGGCCAAATGGACATGCAATTTAGTTTAAAGTAATATAGTGCAGATTTAAAATAATATTTATGCAGTTTTTGGGTGTGTGTGATGGCATTTCAGGTTTAGTTTGAAGCTGGAGAAACAAACATTTCACTTGTAGCGTTCACTGCAATTGTGAGCCTAGTTTCATTTGACATGTATATAAGCATTAATGCAGGTCTGGATAATAAAACTCAGAAGAATTCATCCTTCTAGAATAAGTGTCTTGAAGGAGGCTCTTTAATCAGTCTATTAAATCAAGAACCTCCCATACATGTGTGTAAATACTCGTGAATATTAGGGGTATTATCATCTTATCCAACTACACACACCTCAGGACTGAAGCCGTCCAATTCATTTATGTCAAGGTCCTTGACTTTCACACAGACTCACGTGTGTCACCATTAACCGTGGTTTGTTCCCACACTCCTCTGCTCTCCACTGGATGTTGGAACATGGATGCTGGGATTTGCTAACATTCGGACACAAGAGCATCAGTGATGTTGCACTCTTAGAAATAAAGGTACAAAAGCTGTCACTGGGGCTGTACCTTTTCAAAAGGTAAACTTTTGTCCATTTTAGGTGCTAAAAAGTACATTTTAGTTGTTAATATGTACATTTTATGTCCTAATATGTACATTTTAAGTGTTAATATGTACATTTCAGGAGCTATGTACATTTTAGGTGCTAATATGTACATTTTAGGTACTAATATGTATATTTTAGGTGTTAATATATACATTTTAGTTGCTTAAATGTACCATTAAGGTACCAATATGCAGCCTTTGGGTACAAAAGTGTACCTTTTGAAAAGGTACAGCCCCAGTGACAGCTTTTGTACCTTTTTTTCTGAGAGTGTGGGATGTGATTGGGATGTTTGAGTCACGGGAAGTGTCATGTTTGCAAAACATGCTGTATTATTGTAATTCCTCTATTTGCCACTAGTGTCGCAGAAACGTCAAGGCGATTAAAAAAAAAATGAAGAATGAATTAGTGTGGCGCCATTTCAAACAGAATCAGCTCGCCAAAGTCAACTTTCCAGAACAAAAGTGTTCATCATCTACCATCGCTCTGTGGCGAAGATGATGCAAATAGGTGGGTGTGGCTCTGAGGCTCCGCCTACTTTGACATGTAAATTTTTTCCGGTTCAGTCTTTCGAGGTCAGACGCTAGTAAACACACCGGAGAGCTGCTTTAAAATATAAAGTGAACCAGTACTTCTGATTGAAAGCGACGCTGGCATGTTTTTTTAATGTTTAATACTGTAAAGCTGTAATATTTAGGAGGATCTGTTGATAGAAATGCAATATCATATACATAAATATGTTTTCAGTTGTGTATAAAGACCTTTCATAATGACCTGTTATGTTTTTATAACCATTTCTCTCTACACACACCACGGTTTCGTCACAACGCACTACATAGAGATTCAACCACGATCAGAAGATAAGAGCAAATCATTTGTGAGTCAATGAGAGTTGTTTCAGTACTATGCTACGGACTAAATCCTGAAAATAATCAAATAAATAACGAGTTGACAACAACTCTGTCACCCAACGATTCTATCTGGTCTACAAACCACGTTTTGTCACAAAAAAACACACAATAAATAAATAAATAAATATTGCACCAATACCCAGCGAAGAAGAGAACACATGGACGATGGACGTCAGACAGAAACTAGCGCTGTACACTGTTTGCATGACGAAAAAAAGCACACAAAAAAAAAAGAAAAGAAAAACTAAGATTTACCTGGTGTCCTCAACCCATGCGTTGCTCTGATTGGCTGTACCCATGACATCACTGAGGTCGAGTCGCGCGACGGCTCTGGATATCTAGCAGGCTAGATATTTTTCTGGGCT
This sequence comes from Pimephales promelas, assembly GCF_988280905.1. Taxonomy (NCBI): domain Eukaryota; kingdom Metazoa; phylum Chordata; class Actinopteri; order Cypriniformes; family Leuciscidae; genus Pimephales; species Pimephales promelas. The sequence continues at coordinate 1,283,064 of NC_142780.1, forward strand.
CGGCGACGCGTCTGCGAGCGTCTTCGCTTCGTTGTTGGCTACAGATTGGCAAGCGTTCATCGTCCGCTAATCCCCCCCGCGATTTGCACGCGACAACACCCTGACCTGTCGGCGAGCTAACGATTTAAAATCAGCGAATAAAACACTGATGAACGAATACCAATAATATTCGCAATAACATTGATAATTAAGTAAACCTCATTTCTTAATTTATCTTGATAAAGAAACCTCATCGCTAAACTGGCTCCTCTCTGCTGTCTCAGACGACGACATCACTTCCTGTCGGCGACCGTAACTTCTGTAGGGTGCAGTTCACAACCTCACCACTAGATGCTTCTAAAATTACACAGTGCACCTTTAAATAAACCAACTATATAAAATGCTATATACATGAATGTGACGTATCTTGATATCACATGACCGTCCGAACCGCTGTTTGCTCATTTGTGTCGTGTGTTTATTGTTTTATTGAGAGGAAAGCGTGCAGCACATATTCATCTAAACGTCATCAGCGTGTTCAGGGCACACGAGGGCGTTTACCCAAGAGATGGATCTCGTCGATGATGAGAATGGCCACTTTCTGCACGTAGCTGCGGTTCTGCCAGCTCCGGCTCACTCCGTCCCACTTCTCCGGAGTCGTGACGATCAGGTCCGCCTGCGCGATGGCCCGCATGTCTGGAGTGACGTCACCTGTTAACTCAACCACCCTGGAGACAGCGAGGATGATAATGAGCAAATAAAGGTCAGGGTATAATAACAGATACATATTTGCCAGAAGAATCCATAAGCGCTCTCACTTCCTCCCGAGCTTCTCTTCGATTCTGATCTTCCAGTCCTCAATCCTCTCTCGGACCAGAGCTTTGAGCGGAGCGATGTAGACCACCTGTTCACACGGATACAGGCCCGTTACACCGCGGCATAGGAAATAAAACTACGCCTTAATCGGAAATCATTTACGATTCTGGAATCGAATACTTGTTATATAAAATGTAAATTTCTATTCTTTTGTGAGCATTTCAATACGACTCGCTCGGTTGTAACGGTATGAGATTTTCACGGTATGATAATAGTATCATAACGGTATATGGTATTAAAGAAACATTATTTATTTTTATTATTATTGTTGTTATTATTATTATTATTATCATAAGCTAGAATGACCCTAAAATGAATAAAAACAGATAGGGTTTTTTGGTTGAAGACATGGTTTATTAAAACACACTTTTGAATGAAAAAAAGTATACCTTTTGAAAAAATAAGAAAGAAATATCAAATCTCCCATTTGAACAAACATGTTTAATCAACTGAATTCATAAAACTAACTTACTTTTATGATAGAGATAATAGAGTCTTATGAAATTATTTTTTTTTCCTCAGAAATTCTGGGTTGTCTGATATAATTTGTCTGGATTCTATGATTTAATACAAATATATTATTGAAAATGCAATGCAATCAGATGACATGTAACAGCTTTTGGTTGTGTCTGCAGAGCTGCACAACAGGAGTTTACTAAACAAGCAAAAAAACAACTATTTTTTTCTTAAATAATGATTAAATAAACTAAAGTATTCCCACACTGCAGATTTTAGCGATAAACCGGTATACCGTTACAACCCTTGCACACACATCCTAAACATGCGCACAGAAAATTGTGATTTTAAACCATTGAAGCGGGTGTTTTCAGGCATGTGTGTATCAGTGCAACTCTTAAAGTGACAGTAGCCTAATATTCCTGCCGTCTCTATAATAACACTAAACAAGAGAAAATTCACTTAACTTTTGCAATTATATTTGTAACGTAAATTTGTAAATTTTATTTATAAAGTGCAGTGTTATTTTACATTTGATGTACCGATCCGTGCAACTCTTAAAGTGACAGTAGCCTAATATTCCTGCCGTCGCTATAACAACACTAAACAAACAACAAAAAAAAGAAAATAGGCTTTATGCACAACTTACTTCCACATTCTCTGTAAAACAGGTCGAATCGCTTCCGCTCCAGGTCTTTTGTATGTTTTTCATGAATTTTTTTGCGGTTTTACTCAAGATAACTTAAAAGGAGCGTGCAAAGATTAGCATAAACAATATCCCTCACATGTGCAGATTGATATTTAAACGTTTTATATTATTTATTCTTCACAGTAACGTTTAGATATTTAAAAGGAATAAAACGCCAATAACAAAGTGAACTAGTTAGGTTAGCTGATTACCTTAAATATCCATAGATATCGTAGTCAGTTCTTACGGCCGTTAACACTTTCTCTGACAAGCGGATGCGATGAGACCCGTTTTCCGGTTTGGTCACGTTACGCACGGCATAAAGCCTATTCACTCGTTCTCGACTTAACTTTTGCAACTATATTTGTAACGTAAATTTTATTTATAAAGTGCAGTGTTATTTTACATTTGATGAACCTGAAAATCTTAAAACACTGTTTATTTCAATCGTATCTTTGTTCAGTTGTATCTATTTGTTGCTATTGCTATTTTTTATTGTGTTTACTTGTCTTTAATAATGCGTGAAACTGATAAAAGTTAGGCTAGTTGTTTTTCTATGCTATTCTTAAATCATGGGCAGAAGTGTTCTTTAGCCTGTTGATTTTCGTTCATGATATTCAGCTCAAATTAAAATGTTTTGATAATAAGACTAAGGTTGATTACAGTTTCTGTACCTAAAAAATCTTAAAACACTGTTTCTGCCAGTCGTATCTTTGTTCAGTTGTCTCTATTTGTTGCTATTGTTAGTTTTTTATAATTACTTAAAATCCCCAAGCCTACAGCAGACACACAGCAGAGGTCACGACCTTGGAGGTGGGGTACATGTTGAAGACCCTGAAGATGGCCATCTCCGCAGCGATGGTCTTCCCGGAGCCGGTGGGCGCTCCCAGCAGGACGTTGGTGTCCGTGTGGTACAGCGTGTGGAAGATCTGCGTCTGAATGGGATTAAAGTGTGTGAACTTGTAGAGACTCTCGTACTCCCTGTTTCCCAGCGCGGTCACAGGCAGCGGCTGCAGATCCAAGAGCTCTGCCATTAAACACAGGAAAACTAAGTCAGAATTGTGAGATAAAGTCACGATTACCTCTATCATTTTTTATTCCGTGGCAGAAACAAGCTTCCATTAAAATGTGAGGTTTAGCATTTTGTTAAACAATTAGTACGTGAGAGCAGATATTACAGTACATGTTATAAGTCACCCAACCAAAATTTCAAATTAAATCATGCCATTATTGCAAGAGGAACTATTAAAATTAATTTATACACTTATTGGTGTAATATATAAGGTCATGTATAATTTATCCAGCGCCGGCTTGAACGATGTCGCATGTATGTTGCATGATTTTATGAAAGTATGATGTATTGCGACATCACAAACGAAGAAAAACAAACAAAGTTATTGTAACGCTTGACATAAAGCAAGTCCGATTTGTAGTTTTCTTATGTCTGATTAGAACTACAGAAGCGTGAGCCGATCTGGCAATCATAGCATGGATATAGCAGATTTAGGATCCAGAAGTGCATTTCACCCTGTGAAACCATTTTGGAAACATTATTTTAAGGTAAAAAAAAAAAACTTCTTTAGAGTTGCTTTAAACCTCAGATTGTGTTCCAGTCATTTTGACCCACGGCATTTAACCCTCAGGTGCTCTTCGTTTCGGAGTCACACTTGTTATCTTCCCGGTCAAAAGTGACCGGACACCTAGAAATGAAACTTTCTCCATCCCAGTAAAACCAATGCAATTTATTTTTGTTCTATAATATTTATTTATTTTTTAATTTAGTATTTTGAGACAATTTAATTGAATTTATTCATATTTATGCAATATTTATGGTTTTTTTTTTGCCATGGAAATATATATATATTTTTTTTACTATATATATTATTTTTTTTCAAAAAAATTATTAATGCAGTATTTTAGTTTAATATAGTGTCTAGGCCTTCAAAAAAAATATTTTTTGAAGAAAATTAGCACCATCTGGTTACAGTATAGAGAAAAAGCGTAGAATCATGGTGTAACCATTAGATGGCATGTACAGCTCTCTATGGAGAGGCATGTGAATTCCCCAGCTGTTTATGAACACATTTTTTTTGTTGTTTTTGTTGGTGGAATTGAATATATAGTTGAAACAATCTCAAAAACGATTTCTTATAAAAAAAATTGACAAAAAACAAAAATTCACATTTTTTTTTTACAATTTCCCATTCATTATGGAGGGTCCTATGGGGGTCATTTTTGACCAAAGACCAAAAGTGTGACTATTTTTTTAAGACCACTTAGCATGCTTAGATCATGACCTCAATTTTTTTGTGTGTTCACATACCCAATGCCATAAAAGTTTCGTAACATGCAGATGAAGCTGTGATTTTTAAAATTTCCAAAACAGAAAATTTTTCGGTCAGAAATGACCAAAGAGCACCAGAGGGTTAAAGTAGGAATGCCCGATATATATCGGCACCATATCGGTATCACCCGATATATGTTCATTTTAAAGAAATTTTTTTTTAATGTGATCGTTATGGGCCTGATTAGAAAATTTAGCCGATACATATTAAAGCCGATAAATGATGTATTATTTCCTTCAGCTGAGACATTCGAATTGCTTTGTGTAACCAGACATGAAGTCAAAAATTATATAAAAATTTGGATTTAAATTTATCGAACAATATATCGGTTATCGGCTTTCAAATATAAATAATTATCGGTTATCGGCCAACATGTTCATGTCGGTGCATCCCTAACTTAAAGTGATTAATTCTAAATAAGGAATGAAGTGTCTGCAGAGCATCACACTTGTGTGTGTGTGTGTGTGTGAGACGCACCTGTGTGTGGCGGGTGTCTCTCGGGCAGAATGAGGTGCTGGAAGTTGATGATACACACCGCTTCAGAGCCCAGCCAGCGGTCCGACACGGCTCGGATGTAATACTGGGAAGGCATGGGCTCAAAGATGGGAATGGTGAAGACGACCTGCTGAGGCTCTCCACTCAACACCTGACGGAGAACATGGGTTTATCTTCAGCTCACCCTCACACAGACAGTCAGTGTTATATTAGCATTATCCACTTAAATGCGAATGTGTGAAACTTTCAACTCTTTAGCCACTATTGGTCAATAACTACAAGAATAACAGTGAAATTATTTGCGCTACAAACCAGTGTGTTTGTCTTTCTTACATTTTTCATTATTATAATAACTGGAGGCGGATGATACCGGATACATTTGAGTAATTCTGTTATGTGCTTTTGTCATTTTAATATCTCTATTTGAAGAGTTCAGATGCAAAAGCCTCTAAGTGCCATTTGAAATTTTCTTCTTTAATGATGATTTTTATCAAGCTTGTATATTTAAGTTCAGTAATTTCACTTAAATAACAATTGATAGGTAATCTTCATTGCCATTTAAGTGAAATCACTGAACTGAAATATACAAGCTTGATAAAAATTATCATTCTAGAAGAAAATTTCAAATGGCATTTAGAGGCTTTTCGCTTTTGCATCTGAACTCTTCATTTACTGTAGCTCTAATTAATTTTAATTTCAGTTTAAGCCATTCTAGTACTTAAACTCATTTAATTTCAGTTATTCAAGTTTTATCTAATATTTATATATATTTTTTAACTTAACTTCGATTAATTAGCCTAACCATTTTTAATAGTTTTAGTTCTTAAGTTTTAACAAAACTGTATATCGTAACTGTCGGGCAGAAACCTTGTTTCTCCATTTTTATTTATTTATTTTTTTTTTTCATAAATCATTACTATTGGTCACTCTTTACGTCTGCAAATATTTAACCAATGAAAAGATTTAAAAGAGCTTGTGACTGAACCTTGTGTCTCCATTGGCTCCTCAAGCTGTCAGTCAAACCTCATAACTCCGCCCACCTCTATCGTGAACACAGTTTGGATAGTCTCTGCTTGTTTGCAAGGGTCATTAAAGAACTGCTTTTTTTTTTTAATAAGCACAGCGTGTGTCTAAAGCCACGATATCAACTTTGACAGAGTGTTAAATGATTTAAAAACACTGTTTTTCCTTTGACAGGGTTCGTAACGATACTGTTTTCAGCAACGTCAGGACTTTCAAGAATTTTTCAAGCACTATATTTTAGGGGTTTTCAAGGTTATCAAGGACTACAATCTTTATTACATTTCGAGTTTTCTAAATATAAATTAAACTAATAAAAAGTTACACCACGGTAACTAACCATTAAAAAGCTTATATAATATAGATATCACTTTCCTTATTCAAACAGATTTTTTCCCTCATGAATATTTAATTGAGCTCAAGAATGAAAGCTGTGTCATATTCTTGTTCATGAGGAATATCAAACTCATAGCCATGCGAAAGGGCTCTATAACAGATGGGCTGCAGCATTAATTTTGCATGAAAAGATTGTTTAAAAATCAATAATTCAAGCACTTCCAAGTACCTTTCATAAATATGTTTTGAACACTGGCTGGTTATGTACTTGCTAAAAAAAAAGGATAATTTTTAAGCTTTAAGCAGCGTGTACGAACCCTGATTGAGGAGTAGTGTTTTTGGAGATACAAGGTTTCTGCCCGAATATTAGGTTTGAAGGCGAGCGCTCGTTCTCCTGGTCACGCTGGTGTCAGCAGGTGTACCTGTTTCTTCTGCAGGAGGAAGTACTCGGAGTGGTAGATGTGGTCGTTGATGGGATCCTCCACCCACAGCCACCAGGGCTCTCCCACCGACCCGTGGACCTGTTCAACACCGGATCAGAAGAGCCATGAGAGCGAGAACAACATCATCTGTGACGTCCATGAGAGTGGACACAACTGTTTCCATGGAAACCACATAACCGAACAACACATGAGTCAAATACCTATAACATGAGAAATAAAAATAAATAAACTTCCATAAGAAACTATGTCTTTTTTTAAGTGGCTATTCATTCCAAACAAATCACAATAAATCAATTTTATTTTGACAGGTCTGATACAGTCCACAGTTAAAATGTAACACTTTACTAACAATTTACAATAAGCTCCTGGACACGCCCCTACTTGATGACGCACATTGGGCCCCATGAGATCATGGACACGCCCCTACTTGATGACACACTGGAGCCCCTGAGCTCATGGACACGCCCCTACTTGATGACGTACTGGCGCCCCTGAGCTCATGGACACGCCCCTATTTGACGCACTGGAGCCCCTGAGCTCATGGACACGCCCCTACTTGATGCACTGGAGCCCCTGAGCTCATGGACACGCCCCTATTTGACGCACTGGAGCCCCTGAGCTCATGGACACGCCCCTACTTGACGCACTGGAGCCCCTGAGCTCATGGACACGCCCCTACTCGGCTAATAACACATTTTTCTGTGGTGTGACGAACTCAGAACACATAATTTTGACTTTACAGGGACCTTAAACCTCATTATAAAGTGTTAGCATAGAAACGTCCCATCGGGAACTTGCCATTCGTCTGAACTCCTGCTGATCCGCATCGTTGATTCATAGACACTGGATCTATTTCGTGAAAAGTAAGTGAAATCTCTACAGCCTGTTGAGCTGTAGACTGGTTCATGTTAAAGCGAGTGATAAACTGTACGTATCAGACGTCAGGCGGCTTGTATTTTGCATGGAAGCATCCGGATTAGTTTTTCCGCATTTCTCACGGTGTGAATAAATCAAGCTTGGGCTGTTTGATCTGAATCTGAATCACACAGCTTCATTCACATTACCAACCTGAACTATAGCCATATTCAACACGTTCTTCAACGTATTCAACCGAAAAAATATTGCAAATTGTATTTATTACAAATTGTATATGATCCTTCAGAAATCACTCTAATATGATTTGATGCTCAAGAAACATTTCTGATTATCATCTATATTCATGTGGAAACTGTGCTCGTCTTTTTGAGAGTTTAAAATAACAACATTTATTAAAAAAAGAAAGCTTTTGTAACGTTATAAGTCATATTTTAACGCATCCTTACTCAATAAAAGCATCAAGATCTGTCAAATAAATACCGTTCTGAGCCCAAATGTTTGAACAGTAGTGAGTCATTATGTATTAGGTACATGAAGCAGTAAGTGGATGAAGCGTTATGTAATGTTTGTTAATGCCATGTTAATGTGTGTGAGCCAGGACACTGGCGGGTGATTAGTGTGTGCTGATGGTCTTCCAGCTGTTGGGTGTCACGCTGGAGGAGTTCTGGTCACATGACTCAGAGCGGCCCATCTGTGGCCCTCAGGAGAACAACACACACACACACACACACAGATCTGGGCTATTCAAGCCTTTGTGCTCTTAAACACAGGGGAGGAGACGACAAATCAATGCCTTCAGATCCTAAAGAACCAACTGTGAGCCTGAGCGTGTGTGTGTGTTTGAGAGAGAGAAAGACTTTTAAACACATTTTAATTTACAAAAACACTAAGAAAACAAACCAAAGTAAAACAAATAAACAATAACAATTCTTATCAGAAATTAAATACCAGATTCTCTGATTTAGTTCTAGTCACCAGAATCGCTCCAACACACATCTCCATTCAAAATAACAGACGTTAGTTAGTGTGCAGATAATTAAATAGCTATATTCAAGGACCACTCGTGACTTCACCAAAGACTTACAAAATAACACCACGCTTACATCATCTCCAGCGTTTTTGATCACTGATGTGTTTCTGATGAGTTTAAGATCACTGATGTTACTTAAAAATTGCGTATTAACCTATTAAAAAAATTGGCAAGTGTACACTTAACGGCAACCCAAAATAAATAGACTATTGGTGTACGAGAAACCAAATTTTACAATAATTTCTCCCAACGATTGAAAGAATGAACTAAGACACTCACAAAACATATGAAAAACAGTGTTAACTGCATTACCAAAAGGACATAACGGTAGAGTTTGAGGCAATAATGCAATGCAAGAGAAAGAGAGAGAGTGTGAGTGTGAGTGTGCGTGTGTGCGTGTGTGTGGTCCTGGTAAGCCCTACATCATGGAGACAAAATGTCCCCACAAAAGGCAATGGCAATATCCAAAATCCTTGACCTTGTGGGGACATTTTTCGGTCCCTATGAGGAAACCAGATTATAAATCTGGAATCTGAAAATGTAAAAATGTGATGGTTAAGTTTAGTGTAAGGGGAGAGAATATACAGGCATTACAAATATAATGTTTTAGTTATACTAAAGTTTTTATTACATTATTTCCTCATAATTGCCAAGGGTCTTCTCAAACTGTTCCACCGAAACAAGAACAAGAAAATGTCAATGCTTTTGCATTTTCTCCTAAATATTTTGCGTTCGCTTGAAAAACGTATACAGTAATAACAATGTACAGTAGAAACCCATGACAAAATAATTGATAAATAGATTAATTAATAATTAACAAAAAAATAATATAATAAATATATATATATGAAGAGTTCAAATGCAAAAGCCTCTGAAATTTTCTTCTAAAATGACCTTTTTTATCAAGCTTGTATATTTAAGTTCAGTAATTTCACTTAAATGGCAATTAATTGGTAATCTTCATTGTCATTTAAGTGAAATCACTGAACTTAAATATACAAGCTTGATAAAAAAGGTCATTTTAGAAGAAAATTTCAAATGGCACTTAGAGGCTTTTGCATCTGAACTCTTCATATATATATATATATATATATATATATATCAAACAATACTTAACATGTTCAAGTTGATCTCTGTGTAATATAAGAAAGCAGAGTTAAAAAAACTGAATAAATGTAATTTTTTTCAGATTTTTAAGATTTATCCAGACTCTAAGAAATTTGAATAAATACATTTTTGAAATTATGATTATTTCAATAAAATCAAAAAGACGCATGTAGATCATTAATAAACGATTCCATGAGTTTTTGAGAGCAGAAATCGTACCATTTACTTATGCATGACGCTAATTTCATTAGTTTGTTTCTGTAAAGCTGTGTGACCCAAATGGATGGGAATATTATGTGTAATTCAAATAGATGAAGTTCGGCCTGAATGTTTTGTGTGGATGAGTTTGGGATCGGCTGGTGTAAGGAACTGAGCATCCACTACAGCAGTGCGTGAGGCCCCGGATGCGGTTGCCATGGTTACCTGGTCACTCCACCTGAAGTCGGGGGTGATGCTGAGGCGCACGCGCAGGACGGTGCGTGTGATTGGCTGAATGCTGGACTCCATCAGGATGGCAGGGATCTGATGGACACACTGCTTCACCTTCAGCCCGATGTTTACGTGATGCAACATGTGACCTACACACACACACACACATAGACTTCCATTGACTTTATATAAGATCACAGAAACATGTGCAAAACACTAGATTTAAAAAATAAATAAAATAAGAAAACACACACGCATAGACGCATCCAGAAATATAATTTGTGGTGAAAAACACGTGGCGTGAGACTGACCGATCTCATCTTTGCCCATGTCCCTGAGCTGGTCCACGGTGATCTTCCTCTCCTCCAGGCGGGACAGCACAGACGGGGGCAGAGCGCTGAACTGCCGGAGCGGGTGAGCCCAGCCCCACAGACGCTTGTCGATCACCTTACACAGGTTCAGCAGGCGGTGGGTCATGACGGGCCAGCGCTTCCTCAGGGCGATCTCGAACAGGGCCCGCACGATACGAGCTGCGTTCTGCACACACACACTAATTTAGGGACACACCTTTCATACTACCTTTCTAACTATTAAAGGGGTGATGAACTGAGGAATCAAATGTTCCTTGAGCTTTTGACATTAAAATACGGAGTGTGTAAATCGTCCCAAAATGGCCGCCAAATTCAAAATGGTGGACTCCTGTCGAGTTTAGGGTATGGGTTCTTGAGGCTTTTATGTGCGTCTTGATATGATACACATTCCCACCAAATTTCGTGCATATAGGTTGAACGTGGACGAGGGGCTAATTTTTTCCAATTTTCTTGGTGGCGTTTTTCAGCTAGGCTCAAAACTAGGGTACAAAATAGCCGATTTTTTTTTTATAACACACATACTAACCACACTCTGACGCACCCACACAAATATTGTTGCATAATTTATCCAGTTGGCTCTATAATATGCTGAACCAGAAAACAGGAATAAAGTGATATTTGTTTTATAGGCCAAACTTTAAAAAAATGACACCATCTGATAAAAAATAGTAAAAAATTTAATTTTGAAGCCTTGCCATCAGAATGAAAGCCTCTTAACAAAGATTGAATAATTTTATAGTTAACTGAACCGGGGATTAAAAATGGCAGTTTTAATGGGTTTCAATGGGGACATTTTTGTCCAAAAGGTGCTGAGAGGGAGTATTTTTTGTACCTAATGCAAAAAATATTTTTTTTAAGAAAATGACGGTGAAATGGTAAAATTCCGATAAAAATACACACCTGTGTCAATTCTTTGGCAGTTAGCTTTAACACAGGCAAAGTGATCAAAAAAACAAAACCGAAAAGGACAAAAATGTCCACAAGGATGCTCAAGGGCTAAAAAGCCAGTTCATGACCCCTTTAAACTTTGGCTAAACTTTACAAAAGTTCATAATGATGCAATATAATGTAGACAAAATTGAATGAATACATTTTCGTCAGGTTTGATACTGATAATGAATCACTCAAACCCCTTTATCTAAACCTCTCTATACAACTGTGGGACTCGCATGTCCTCCATGTCTGTAGTAGTTTAACACTTTTCACTCGTGTTTGTAGTTCTAACCGAATCCTCGTCCAGTGCGCGATGGATTGTGGGCAATATCAGCCGTTAGCGTGCGCATCGAGCTGCACTTCGGATTCTGACCGGATGTAGCTGTGGATTGACACAAATTTCACAATTCGATTCAAATTCGATTCACAAGCTTGCAATTCGATTCGATTTCGATTCAATTCAATATTGATTATTTTTGATATCAGTTACAATAAATGGCACATTTTCTCAAGGAAATCAAATCTCTGAACTAATGCTGTAAACTATGGGAGTCTAGTTGGGCTTCATTAGCCTAATATGAAGGTAATAATGAACTGTTTTGTAGCTATACAAACACTTAAATTACACTTTTATTTATTTTTATAATAAGAAGATTATATGAAATATAAACGTTTAAATGGTGGCTGTCATAAAAACCTGCCAGATTTATTCAAATATGCATTAAATATTGAAGAACATTAAGATTATAATGCATATGTAATATGGTGTATATATTTAGCAAAATGCTCCTCTCTAGAGTTATTTTTTCTAGCTGACTAACGAGTTTATGTGGGTTTTCTGAGGTAAATATGACGATACATTGATTACAAACTGTTTAACTGACGTCTTTCCACGGTTGAAACGCTGATTGAGTGAATCAATGTGACATGATCCGGCTTTGGATAAGTTGTACTCTATCTTTAACACACTTTCAGATGCTCGTTCATGTTTATTTGGCGCTGTGACTGGTATTATTAAGCCGGAAGAGAGATCAGCGCTGCTGCTTCTCCAGAGCGATCTCACGCCACAGCGACAAAACACTATTTATGTTTTTGAATTTCTAAAGAAAATGGACGTAATTTGAAAATTGAGACTTTGTTTCATATCAATAGTAACAAAGGACAAAGATTATTGCGAGTTTTTGGATGCGCGCAGCCGCGATACAACGATCCATTCATTCAAATGAAACAGGATGACTAATCGATTCTTGAGATTTAAGAATCGATATCGGTTCGTAAAAATGAGAATCGATTAATATCGAGGAATCGATATTTATTACCCAGCCCTATATATAGACAGCGCCCCCTACCGTATAACAGCGGAAAACACGGAAAGCCAGAAATGTCGGTCAATGGCAGGGAAAGAGTTAATCAGAGATAAAATAAAGTGAGAAGTTTTCAGATGGTTGAGGAACTCAGTGACGGATCCTTGGCAGTGGACGACCTTATAAAGCAGCTTGACTAATGGGAGAGCGTCATTTTAAACAGATTTATCATTTACAGTTCTCTTCTTAGGGGATACAGCTTTTTAAATTTAGCTCATTATCTAGAACACATTTCATGGAATAACTAATGTGGGCTGTCGGTGTAGATCAGAGCGCAGGGAGTGTGTGTGTTTGATGGCTGGAGAGTGAGTTATGCTCTCCTACATTACTTTGATCTATAAGGTGCACGTTCCCTCATAGATCTGACTGCTATGATGGAGCGATCTGGTGTGTCACTGATGGATGGAGCAGAAATGAACGAGTGCGAGGAGGACAAACACCTGCTGACCCAGATGCTGATGTTTAACAGGCCACGAGAGCGACCCCCGTCTTTCATCCGAGACCCGACAGAACCGTCCCATCATCCACAGCTTCACGTGAGCTTTGTGGACTGATCTGTTGCGAAGAGCATTGGGGATCTTTAAGGTTGTGCGGTCGGTCACAGGCGAACAACTCTGTCTTTTTAGGTTTGGAAAGAGAGTTTTTATAGATTTAGAAGGTTTTGAATGCTTTATCACTACTTAACCTTCATCCTTCCCTTGCGTTTTGTAACAAATCCTTCCCTCGCCGGTCAAAATGACCCTAAATTATTTTCTGTCCCAAAACCTTATTTTATTTTATTGTAATTTTACATTTATCTTTCAATAACTAGATTTTAAATAACTAGACTTTTTAAATAACTAGATTTTAAATAACTTTAAATAACTAGATCAATAAATAATAAACACATCGGGTTTTTTTTTTTTTTTTTTTTTGGTGTATTTGTGGTTTAAGTGTGTCAAAAGACCTGGGGTCTTGGACCTCTCCGAATAAACACTCAATTTAAAAAAAAATATATATTTTACGGGTCAAAATTACCAGAAGGATTCAAATCAATAAGAATAAATGTACATGTGTATTTTATGTTTTCCAGTTTAAAGGTGAACCCATAATTTTCATGGGCGAAATCCAGTCATTTCCACAGGGATGTGTGCGATCTGGACACGTTTGTGTGACGGACTCTCAAAACTGCTTTAGTGTGAGTTGTGTTTCATGCTTTGATACACTATTGACAATGAACCTTTTTCTTGCCTGCAAAACTTCACTTATGTGACCCACACCTTAATGCTGTACATTTAATAGACATCTCATTATAATTGGTTCCAGAAGAAAATATTTGGAAATTATATATTTACAACATCTGGAATATGGCATTATATATTCCGATGATTTAATATATATATATATATATATATATATATATATATATATATTAGGGCTGTGCAAAAGTTAATTGCGATTAATCGCATCCAAAATAAAAGTCTGTTTTACATAATATATTTGAGTGTGCTGTATATAATTATTTTGTATATATAAATACCTATGCATGCATGTATATATTTAAGAATTATTTGCGCTTAAATTGTGTGTATATATATATATATATATATAAATACATAATCTATATTATATAAATATTTTATATAGGAATAACACATTTTCTTAAATATATACATGCATGTGTGTGTATTTATATATACAAAATAATTATATACAGCACACACAAATATATTATGTAAACACATATATATAAATACTGAAATTGTGGTCCAAATTCTGGTTCCACTGAGAAAAAGAAAGAGCAAATCCATAAATATTATGATTTTGAATATCACTGAAAGCCTGAAACACAAAGAGATGAACTCTTTCCCTGCCAGTGTTTAGTAAAAAAAAAGTTGCGCCTGCATTTTTGATCATATTCTCCAACTTTCATGATCTCCAGTATATTTTGTTGTATGGATATGTACAAGAACAGAGAAAGAACAAAGCCTTTGCTTAAAAAAAAAGAGTTTCATAAACATACAAACAAAAAATCTCTCAATATAATATATATTATATATTATAGCAAAACAAATATATAAAATTACAATTATATATATTTGTTTTGATATATTGCCTAGCGCTAGTCACTCAGCCTCTTATTTACACTCAGTCGATTTACAAATGCTTGGAGAATTAGATCGACTGAGAAGCGAGCCCGTTCTCTTCAATCTTCAGCTGAACGACGGGAAGATCCGTGAACAGATGCAAAAAACATCCGAAGAATCATTGTGTGTGTGTGTGTGTGTGTCCATCTAAAACGCATTGGTGTGGCGGAGAGAGAGAGAGATCTCAGACTCGAGCATCAGAGAAGGTCTGGATTTAAAATCAACAAACGTTTGACACGGAAATGCCTCCCACTGCCGGATCCAGCTGCACGTCTGAAATCAGCCGGATTAGGAGCAAACAGGGACTTCAGCGATCCGAGCACATGGATATCATGGATAGATGTCTTCCACAGAGCACATCCCATCCTAAACACTCCATATCGAAGCGTTTTGCAAAACTTGCTGGATGAGCATCTCGCCCATTGTGGATCTTCAGCTAATTTACACAATTCACCAAAATTGAACTCGACTCGCATTCGTCATTGTGTCGATTCCCATGGAAATGAATAAGTTTGGTCAGAAGTTGAGAAACATTATGTGATTATATCAGACACGACTAATTGAGTGCAGTTGCATATGATTCGGCAGGTTTAATTTCTCAATGTTCACCCAAAACATGAAAGTTCTGTCTGTATTTACTCTCCCTCATGTTGTTCAACCCCGTAAGACCTTCGTTTATCTTCAGAACATGAATTCATATATTTTGGATGAAATCTAAGAGCTGGATCGCTCCTCCATACTAGTCCATAGGCTTCTTGAAGGATTGAAATTGGCCGGCCTAGAAAAGTTATTAACCCTTGTGCTGCATTAGATTTTTAACACCGTTGAGTGCATTAAGGACCAAAAATGGCCACATATTAAACATTGCCTAAAATATTATATCTTATTATTATTTTCCACTTTTACCAAGTTAAATCTTTAACCAGCATCAGTCCTCATCATAACTACCAAAAATGTATTAAATTTCAGGATTTTAACCCTTTAATTACCAGTTTTGTTTGCGAAACCATCGATTTGTATAAGAGGAAAAAACACAAAAATTCAATTATTTTCAATAAACTAAATGCAAAGAGAAAACTTTAGATTTGGATTATCACAGTCCCACTTTGCAAAAAAATCCCACTTAGCGCGTTAGAGACCAAAAATGGCCACCTATTAAACATTGCCTATTGCCTAAAATAAGGTGCATTTCCACCCATAGGGAATAAATATGTAGTGACGTCATCTGGTGGAATACACTATATAATGCAAATATAATGCTTTTGCTTCAAAATGAAAGGATGTTTGTGCAAAAATCATGTTTCATGTATTACTGACAGCCTCAGATTTAAACAACGTTTTAATGGGTTTCAATGGGCCATTTTTGGTCTTTATGGTGCTGAGTGTTACTATTTGATCTACACAGTGTGTGTTATACATATTTTGCAAAATGGGATCACATTTTTTACATGTATCCAAAAAGTCACAATTTTGCCAAATTTCATACCATTTGCATTAAAACAGCCAAAATGGTCAAAGAAATTAAACTGCAAAAGACCAAAAATGTCCCTAATGCAGCATAAGGGTTAAAGACATCGTTAAAATAGTCCAAGCGACTACAGTGGCTCAATATTAAAGTCCCCGTGAAATCAAAATTGAACCTATTTACTTTGTTAGCGCATATTACTAGTCTTGTGATGAACAATTAATCCGTGCAAGTGAATATATATTAAAAAAATGTTTTACCTTAGTAATCTTTAATCAAAATCTGAAAAGTTACTTCCGGTCTGGAACGGTTTCTTTTTCTGATGACGTAGGTTTCACAGTTTGGGTGGGGAAACGCTTAACCACTCCCCTCAAACCGTTAGTCTGCTATGAGCGAGAGATGGAGAGGAGGAGCGCTGGAGTAAAACCCTGCCCTCTGTTCAATATTCCATTTCACTTGGAAATACGTCACAGCAATGGAGAGAAATCGTTTGCAACTTCCGGTTCACGGGGACTTTAAAGAAGTAGGTCACTTTTAAAAAACTTTTGCTGATAATTTCCTCACCCCCATGTCATCCAAGATGTCCACGTCTTTCTTTCTTCAGTGGAAAAGAAATTAAGGTTTTTGATGAAAACATTCCAGGATTTTCTCCATATAATGGACTTCAATGGGAACCAAACGGTTCAAGGTCCAAATGAGGGTTTCAGTGCAAACTGTTCAAAGGGCTTTAAACGACACCAGACGATGAATATGGGTCTAATCTAGGACCCTTCGAGTCATGACTCGGAAAAAGATTCGTTCATTTTGATGAACGAGTTCGAACAGGAGAGTCACGAACGCGCGTCACAGAACAGAGCAAGGCGAGCATTTGAGCTTATAAAACTTACACTTTGTTATTTTATCTATGAAACGAGAGATCATTTCGCTTGATAAGACCCTTATTCATCGTCTGGAGTCGTTTAAAGCCCTTTTTTGATGAACAGTTTGCACTGAAACTCTCATTTGGACCTTGAACCGTTTGGTTCCCATTGAAGTCCATTATATGGAGAAAATCCTGGAATTTCTTTTCGACTGAAGAAAGAAAGACATGGACATCTCGGATGACATGGGGGTGAGTAAATTATCAGCTAAAGTTTTTTTTAAAGTGAACTACTCCTTTAACTTTATCAAGCGACGAGAAAACATTTTGAGCTCAAAAACAAACATATTCAACGACTTTATTTCAACTATTCACTTCCTTCTCTCTGGACCTCGAGTTAAACAGCATATGATCTGTTGTTGTACAGGTATGTCACATGCATCACACACATGACCAGCGTCGGCCGTGTGACGTAGCTTTATGCTATCACACTACGTTAACTGACTACAGGCCCATGGAGAAGGAAGTGAATAGTTGAAATAAAGTCGTTATTTTTGTTTGTTTTTGCGTACAAAAAGTGTTCTCGTCGCTTAATAAACTTAAGATTGAGCCACTGTAGTCACTTGGACTATTTTAACGATGTCTTTAATAACTTTTCGAGGCCGGCCACTTTCAATCCCTCAAGAAGCCTATGGACTAGTATACAGGAGTGATCCAGCTCTCAGATTTCATCAAAAATATCTTAGTTTGTGTTCCGAAGATTGAAGGTTGAACAACATGAGGGAGAGTAAATGCTGACAGAACTTTCATTTTTTGGGTGAAAGTGTGAATAACGAGGACGGAGCTGTAGTGAGTCTCACCTGCGCTACATAAGACAGGTCTGAGATCAGGGAGAAGCTGTCCACCTCCCCGCGCCCGATGTACGTCTGCAGGAGGATGTTGATCTTCCCGTAGCCGTTCTCCACTCCTCCAGCCGCGGGAAGCTCACAGAAATCACACAACATCTTCTCCAGCTCCTCCAGCTCCTCGTCCCGGACCTGTGCGTCACACACACACACCTCACTGTGACACACCCGCTACTAAACACATGTGTGTGTGTGTGTGTGAGTCGACGAGCTCTCACCTTGATCTGCTCAAACTCTTCCGCTTTGGAGACGATGCTCAGGATATCTGCTTCGGTCTTCTGCGCGCTAAAAAGCTCATTGAACGTCTGTGAAAGAATATTAAACATCAAACATGCCTTTAATATAATTAAGCCAATCATTACCGCAGTCTTCAGTGTCACATGATCCTTCAGAAATCACTCTAATATGAGGATTTGACTTCTATCTAAAATAGAAATCTTTTGTAATATTATAAACGTCTTTACCGTCACGTTTGTTCGCTTTATTGCATCCTTGCTGAATACAGAAATCATTCTAATCTGCTCAAGAAACATTTCTGATTATCATCAATGTTGAAAACAGTTATATTTTTGTGGTGGTATTTATTTTTTGATGAATAGAACGATCTAAGAACATAATTTAATGCATCCTTGCTCAATAATCTGCTGATTTGATGCTCAAGAAACATTTATGATTATTATCATCAGTTGCATACAGTTGTTTTTGTTGAATACATTATACATTTTTTTTCAGATTCACTCTAAAATGGGTCAAATATGGACAAACCCGGATGTTGGGTTAAAAATACAATTAAAAAAATTACAATTGAAAGTGAAAGTTGTGAAAAATTACATTTTTAACCCAATATTTGTGTTTGTCCATATTTGACCCAAATTTGGGTTCAAACATCCCAGCGTTGTTTAAAGTGTTTATTTGATGAATAGAAAGTTCAAAAGTACAGCATTTATTTTAAATATACATCTTTTGTAATATTATAACTTAATTCACTGTCACTTTTGATTAATTTAGTGCATCCTTGCTGAATAATTAAAAATCCTTTGTCTCTTTAAAATGTCTTACACACTCTAAAAAATGCTGGGTTGTTTCAACCCAATTTTGGGTAAAATATGGACAAACCCAAATGTTGGGTTAAAAATGTAATTAAAAAAATTACAATTGAAAGTGAAAGTTGTGAAAAATTACATTTTTAACCCAATATTTGTGTTTGTCCATATTTGACCCAAATTTGTTTAGAGTGTTTATTTGATGAATAGAAAGTTCAAAAGTACAGCATTTATTTGAAACATAAACCTTTTGTAATATTATAATTTCCTTCACTGTCACTTTTGATTAATTTAGTGCATCCTTGCTGAATAATGAAAAATTATAGACAAAAGCAATCATTTGTCAGTAACGTCATGTTTTCTTTCAGAATGAAACGCATCCACATCTCACCTCCATAGTGTTGTACTTTATGTAGAAGTGACTGGCTGTCCGGCCGAGATCTGTGGACGCAAAATAACCCGTCCTCTCGTCGAAGCGGATCATCCGAGCTTTATCCAGCTTTCGGCCCGACTCCACCACTAACTCCTTCCTGTACAGCTCCAACTGCGGGTCCATCTGATCAACACAATCAGAACCAATAATTCACATTATAAACTATCTTAAATACGAAAATAAGCTGGGCTATGTGAATAAAATATATTATAACAGTATTATACATATATTTATTTATTTATCTCCCCCCCCCACAAAAAATAAATAAAAACTGAAAACCAGCAAATCCCATTTATCCAGTGAGATCATGAGCACCTGACAGGCCTTGTGGTTGATCCCGTAAACCAGCGGATTGGCTCTCATTCGCACGTACAGATACGTGTAACTCAACCACCGGACGGCTTCATCAACATTAGTGACCGTCCCTAGAGCGATCTGCACAAAACAAACAACAATGAGCAAGAATCACATTTCAAGCACTTTAAATCAAATCCTAATGTTTTCTAGAGGTGTGGGTTGTGTTTAATGTTACTAACTATGTGATTGAGATCTTGGACATAATATGATAATTGATATGCCATGCACAACAGTCGTAAAACATGCAGAAATGACTCTAATCTGATATTCAGATGATGTCTGATGTCACTGCGCCATCTGTTGGATGAACTGAGCATGAGTTTCTACTGGAAAAGGCTTGCAGATGCTGCCATCGTGTGGCCGAGTCAGGAATTGCCCTTCTGCTATTATACACATCTTGAAGAGTTCATAAGCTCATTTCATTCTTTTCCAAGCTTATTATCTTTGATTCAAATATAAAGACACATTGTAGCTGCAAATTTGTTTAAAAAAAAATTAAAACCTACTTTTTCGAACAAACAACAACTAAAGTGAAATTCCTTGTTCAATTCAAAGAGACAAAACAGCCTGACTTTAGATTTGAGTGTTAAAACAATTTGTGATTTTAGTGTAGATGATTTATATAACCTAAATTAGATTATACACCTCCTCTCCTACTGTAGAATCACAATTACCTAACCAGTGCTGGGCATCGATTTATCACATCCAAAATAAAGTTAATCTATGCGAGTACTGCATATAATTATTTTGTATATATATACCATATGCATGTATATATTTAAGAAAATTTAGCAAGTATTGAATATATTTTTACTTAATTTATATATATATATATATATATATATATATATATATATATGTGTGAGGATATTTTAATTCCAAAGCCCAAGGGAACTTTATCAGGATGCATATTATCCTGGATCCATGAAATAACTGGCTTTTAAAAAAAAAAATCTGCCTGACTCTATGGGAATTTAACATAGGGGTGCCATGACTTATGCACCCTGTATTTTAAGGAAAAAAAAAATATTTATTTATGATACATTATTCATTCACAAAGAAAATTGGTGTCCTAAAGGTTGGAGTTTTCCTCATTTTTCTAATTAAGGCATTAAGATCAATATCCAAAAGATGATTTTTTATTCCTCTTTTTAGGCAACTTTAACATGGGTGTCCAAACTTATTCACATCACTGTATATATATATATATATATATATATATATATATATATATATATATATATAAAGCATTTGTATTAATACACATATATGCAAGTGTGTGTATTTATATGTACAAAAATAATT
The DNA here is from genome assembly GCF_988280905.1 of Pimephales promelas. NCBI lineage: Eukaryota > Metazoa > Chordata > Actinopteri > Cypriniformes > Leuciscidae > Pimephales > Pimephales promelas. The sequence continues at coordinate 1,304,305 of NC_142780.1, forward strand.
ATACACAGCACACACACATATATTATGTAAACACAAACTTTTATTTTGGATATGATTAATCGTTGCCCAGCACTAAATCTAACACTACATTTTTTTTTATATATATATATATATTATGAATTAGCTTATATTTTCAGCATAATTTTAATTTAAATTTTTGTAATTTTTTTGTGCTTCTGTAATTATATATATATATATATACAAGTAATATATTAATAATAATACAAAATATAAAATATAAAAAAAAAGTAATTGTTCCTTTCACATTTATTATCACTGATATTCCAATACAATTGTTTTGACAAAAGCATAAATAAAGTGTAATGCGATTAATGTATAACGTGATAATATGATTATTGAGTGTAGTAAAGAGTAATAAAAAAGTACATTAACTTAATAATCTGGAGATTGAAAGAGCGAATTTATGTCAAAGGTCATCATATTTGTATATTTGGCAAAGCATGTCTCCTCAGCTGGATAGGCAGTGTGTGTGTCTGTACCTCCGCGTTGAGGTTGTCAGTGTGTGTGTGTCTGTGTCTTAGTGTGATGAGGTTGTCAGTGTGTGTGTCTGTGTCTAAGTGTGTTGAGGTTGTCAGTGTGTGTTGTACCTCAGCGTTGAGGTTGTCGGACAGGCTCTGCTGGAACTGGCTCTCGATGGGGTTCTGCTGGGTCAGGAGTGTCAGGTAATGGCTCAGCTTATCATGGGTGGTGATGATGGTTCCCTCGCCGTACTTGTCAAACTGTGGCCGTCCGGCCCGACCGAAGATCTGCATCACGTCCAGGATGCCCAGATCCACCAGCGCGCCACGCTTGGCATCATAGATATTAGTGCCCTGATATCAGACAGCAATCATTAAAAGCTCATTCTGTAGATTCCACAATTATGATTCAAGCGCTCCTATTATACTTATCTAAAAGATCTGAAAGGATTTTGTTTTGGGATTCTCCTTCAACAGCTTTACAAGCATCCAAGGCCAAAAACACTTTATTTTCTCACAATATAGAATATAGATGTCTTTTCTCACAGTCTCTGAAACGGTTCGATACACAATTCAGTCTCTTTAAACCCCTCTTTCCATGAGCCTTCTCTGCTCTGATTGGTCAGATGGCCCAGTCTGTTGTGATTGGTCTACTCTGCTCTGATTGGTCAGATGGCCCAGTCTGCTGTGATTGGTCTACTCTGCTCTGATTGGTCAGATGGCCCAGTCTGCTGTGATTGGTCTACTCTGCTCTGATTGGTCAGATGGCCCAGTCTGCTGTGATTGGTCTACTCTGCTCTGATTGGTCAGATGGCCCAGTCTGCTGTGATTGGTCTACTCTGCTCTGATTGGTCAGATGGCCCAGTCTGTTGTGATTGGTCTACTCTGCTCTGATTGGTCAGATGGCCCAGTCTGTTGTGATTGGTCTACTCTGCTCTGATTGGTCAGATGGCTCAGTCTGTTGTGATTGGTCTACTCTGCTCTGATTGGTCAGATGGCCCAGTCTGCTGTGATTGGTCTACTCTGCTCTGATTGGTCAGATGGCCCAGTCTGCTGTGATTGGTCTACTCTGCTCTGATTGGTCAGATGGCCCAGTCTGTTGTGATTGGTCTACTCTGCTCTGATTGGTCAGATGGCCCAGTCTGTTGTGATTGGTCTACTCTGCTCTGATTGGTCAGATGGCTCAGTCTGTTGTGATTGGTCTACTCTGCTCTGATTGGTCAGATGGCCCAGTCTGCTGTGATTGGTCTACTCTGCTCTGATTGGTCAGATGGCCCAGTCTGCTGTGATTGGTCTACTCTGCTCTGATTGGTCAGATGGCCCAGTCTGCTGTGATTGGTCTACTCTGCTCTGATTGGTCAGATGGCCCAGTCTGCTGTGATTGGTCTACTCTGCTCTGATTGGTCAGATGGCCCAGTCTGCTGTGATTGGTCTACTCTGCTCTGATTGGTCAGATGGCCCAGTCTGCTGTGATTGGTCTACTCTGCTCTGATTGGTCAGATGGCCCAGTCTGCTGTGATTGGTCTACTCTGCTCTGATTGGTCAGATGGCCCAGTCTGTTGTGATTGGTCTACTCTGCTCTGATTGGTCAGATGGCCCAGTCTGTTGTGATTGGTCTACTCTGCTCTGATTGGTCAGATGGCTCAGTCTGTTGTGATTGGTCTACTCTGCTCTGATTGGTCAGATGGCCCAGTCTGCTGTGATTGGTCTACTCTGCTCTGATTGGTCAGATGGCCCAGTCTGCTGTGATTGGTCTACTCTGCTCTGATTGGTCAGATGGCCCAGTCTGTTGTGATTGGTCTACTCTGCTCTGATTGGTCAGATGGCCCAGTCTGTTGTGATTGGTCTACTCTGCTCTGATTGGTCAGATGGCCCAGTCTGCTGTGATTGGTCTACTCTGCTCTGATTGGTCAGATGGCCCAGTCTGCTGTGATTGGTCTACTCTGCTCTGATTGGTCAGATGGCTCAGTCTGTTGTGATTGGTCTACTCTGCTCTGATTGGTCAGATGGCCCAGTCTGCTGTGATTGGTCTACTCTGCTCTGATTGGTCAGATGGCCCAGTCTGCTGTGATTGGTCTACTCTGCTCTGATTGGTCAGATGGCCCAGTCTGCTGTGATTGGTCTACTCTGCTCTGATTGGTCAGATGGCCCAGTCTGCTGTGATTGGTCTACTCTGCTCTGATTGGTCAGATGGCCCAGTCTGCTGTGATTGGTCTACTCTGCTCTGATTGGTCAGATGGCCCAGTCTGCTGTGATTGGTCTACTCTGCTCTGATTGGTCAGATGGCCCAGTCTGCTGTGATTGGTCTACTCTGCTCTGATTGGTCAGATGGCCCAGTCTGTTGTGATTGGTCTACTCTGCTCTGATTGGTCAGATGACCCAGTCTGCTGTGATTGGTCTACTCTGCTCTGATTGGTCAGATGGCCCAGTCTGTTGTGATTGGTCTACTCTGCTCTGATTGGTCAGATGGCCCAGTCTGCTGTGATTGGTCTACTCTGCTCTGATTGGTCAGATGGCCCAGTCTGCTGTGATTGGTCTACTCTGCTCTGATTGGTCAGATGGCCCAGTCTGCTGTGATTGGTCTACTCTGCTCTGATTGGTCAGATGGCCCAGTCTGCTGTGATTGGTCTACTCTGCTCTGATTGGTCAGATGGCCCAGTCTGCTGTGATTGGTCTACTCTGCTCTGATTGGTCAGATGGCCCAGTCTGCTGTGATTGGTCTTCTCTGCTCTGATTGGTCAGATGGCCCAGTCTGTTGTGATTGGTCTACTCTGCTCTGATTGGTCAGATGGCCCAGTCTGCTGTGATTGGTCTACTCTGCTCTGATTGGTCAGATGGCCCAGTCAGTTGTGATTGTAAGCAAAGTAGACTGTTCGTGGGCAGCCAATGAAGACAATTATGCAAATTTGATACGATCCTACATAGGTTTGTGTACACACACACACACACACACAGAGATGATGCGAATTCTCCACCCCCTCGTCAATATCAGGACCTCGTCAGTATTTCTTTCACCCTTTTATTGATAGACAGTGTAACATTGTGTGAGAGATTATTTATATGTGTTAGTGTGAAATTGAACACTATTCCAATGTTATTTTCAATAATAATTTTTTTTCACTTTTCCATGTTGATAAGAGCATTAAAATGAGAAAAAAATATTGTAACAAAAAGAAATCAAGAAAAAAATGTTAACTATGACATTAATGCGATTAATCGCGATTAAATATTTTAATCGTTTGACAGCACTAGTCCTGACCTTGATGATGACAGCGTGAGCGGGTAAGTTAACACCCCAGGCCAGCGTGGCGGTGCACACCAGAACCTTAATGTATCCTCTTGAAAACATGTTCTCCATGAGAGTTCGGTCCTGCCGTAACATCCCGGCGTGATGGATCCCGAAGCCGTCGGGAAACATCTCCCTCATCTGCTTGTTTCTGGAGCGCTGCACCTGTGGCACACATCAGGAACACACATTAGTCTGGAGTGAAGAGGTTACAGCGGGGATGAAGGCGCACCGGGACAGCCGTGCATTCGATTCAGTTACACTTTATTTCCAAAGGTCCACTTCAGACATTCTAACTAACTGTAAGTAACTTTGCAACTACATGTCCACTAGCAGTCATTAGAGTATTAGCAGACTGTTAGCGTGTAGCATAGACATGTAGAGTAGGATAATGTCTGTTGGGGAGCATCACAATAAAGTGTGTGCAGATATTCAGCAGACAGTCTACTAATGATGAGAGTTCGTTGGCAAGTAGTTGCAATGTTACTTATAGTTTGTCGAACGTCTAAAGTGGACAATCGATTTTTAGTGGGAACTCAAACTGTTATCTTTGATTTTATTCTCCTCTAAACCACTAGATGGCACAGAAACTGAACACAGCAGGTCATAACCATTTCATAATGCACATGCAAACATGGCTGATTCTCGACAAGATCCCGGTTCATAATATGTAATGATTTTAAATAATTTGTACAGCAAACAAATGAAAATCAAAGGTAATTAAATCAATTTTTGATTAATTGAAGAATATGTACAATTATGGTATTTGTGAATGGGGCGAAAGGAACAATAACTGATTTTAGTATAAATAACTGGCTTTTCCTTTGTTGACATGACATGGATGGATTCAGATGTTTAATATCATTTATTAAGTTGTGTGTTCACATTACACATTAATAATAAAACTATATAAAAAATATGATATAATCATATCATATAATAAAATGTATTCATTGTTGCACAGATATCCCATATGAGAAATTAATGGAGATTGGGGCAAAAAAACATGAATTAACAAAAATGGCCCCAAAATTCAAGATGTGGGTCAAAAAATTGCCCCTGCAGGAATAAAAAACAAAAGGAAATGTGACCCTCGGGACAGTTGAGGAAATTGATTGTGGCAGGTTCAATTACATTTTTTGAACTTATTCATTTTTGTATATATATATATATATATATATATATATATATATATATATAAAGTTATATTTTTGATATTATGGGATGTATGTCATTTCTATGGAAGGTTGTTTCCACCACATATCTCAGTATAGCATGATATAAACTCGTAATTGCGAATTATAAAGTCAGAATTGCGTGATATTGAGTTTCAATACTGTTATAAAGTCAGAATTGCATGCAATAAAGTCGTAATTGTGTTATAAAGTAAGAATTGCGTGATATTGAGCTGCAATTGTGTTATAAAGTCAAAATTGCATGATATTGAGTCACACACTGCATGAAAAGTGGGATTTTCGTCCCCGTAAACTGCCGGAAATCTCCCTAATTTTCGGCAGTTAACGACAATTTACAGACTGTGAACGTCGCGTTCCACTGTGCCACATATTGACGGAAACGAACCATGACGTATGCATGCAGCGCTCGCGGAGGTGCGAATGGCCCTAATTAGCATATGAATAGCAGCACTGCGCGCGCCTTGCCAGAGAATGGCTTGAATTTCCTCACTCAGTATTGGTTGAAATTCACTACATTTAAACAAGAAAATCACTCGTGATTGGTTGGCAGATCTGTTACTATTGGTCAGCCGACATAAAATTATAATAATAATAATCATATATATATATATTCATATGATATGCTATTATGTTGTTTATTCATGTCATTGTTATCCTATGGACTAAATTATTATTACCATCAAGGACATGAATTTATTGAGGAAAGGAACATTTGCCACATACTGTTTATTCAAAGAAATAGCTTTATTAGAACAAACACAAAACTATGTACACAGCATAGGAGAACATCTTTCAAAGCACAGAAAACATGTCCTCCACCCTCTGGAAACATGGGACAACATACATACATACAGCACTACAGTTATACAAATAAATCAATAATATATTGCATCTCTATTCAAAAATAAATTGCCCTGAATGGCATCAGAATTGGGCACCAGATATATCAAACACAATGTACAGTGGAGCCAGAATTATGAACGAATAATAAGGATGTAATTTAAAGGTATGGTTCACTTTGAAATAAATTTTTGATATGTTTTATCTTATCTCAAGGGCATCCAAGATGCAGGTGGTTTTGTTTCCACAGTATTTTCAATTTTGATATTTTTAGGTCAAACTGTTGTTGTCTGTCAGTCATATAATGCAGGTCTATGGTCACCACCTCAAAGAGCATGCACAAAGAAGACCAAATTAAACATGATTTAATGACTCATAAATTAAGTACACAATGATTGACTAAGACACGAAATGAGCGTTTTGGGAAAGAAAACAAACAGTATTTATATTGTATAAATGTGTGTGTGTGTGTGTATATATATATATATATATATTTAGATATACACAAAATGCAATACATCTTAATATGTTTAGATCTTCACAGTAAAACTTCCAAAATCTGTGTAAACAATGAGTGACGTACCAGTGCAAGATCGCTTCTGGTGGTTTCCACCGCATGCGCAGATCATATATATATATACACACACACTGTTCATTTTCTCACACAAACCGCTCGTCTCGTATCTTAAGCCATCAACGTGTACTTACAGTTATGATTCATTAAATCATGTTTAATTTGTACTTCTCTGTGCATGCTCTTTTAAGAGATCCCCATAGACTTCCATTATATGACTGACTGATGCCCTTGACGTAAGCCAAAACATTTCAAAAAATAATTTCAAAGTGAACTATCCCTTTAAAACTCTTAATTCAAGTCCTGTAGGCTTGGCTCATCAGGGCGAAGTGAATTTAAGTCTTTGCGACGCGTGCTTGAGGTTCACCTTGATGTACATACACCTCAGTGGCTGTGGAAACGAATTTCATGACCCCTTCTGCAAAGTTGAAAAAGACAAATGATTTAGATGTATGCAAAGGCAATCTGCCCCAAGTCCCCACATTTGTAAGCAAAAATATGTTTCTTCTGCATCCACTACCTGGTTTCCTTCAGGCGATGGCGGATGTCGACCAGTAGTTTCAGGACCTTTTTCTGGAACACTGAAATAAACGAACACATTTGGTGATGTTTACAATGCTCTAATTAGAATAACAAAGTTTGCTAGCTCACAAGAGAGAAGGTGTCTATTAAAAGTGTCTTCTCCACTGCCAATAGATCAACACTTACCACCAGGTTTCAGTCACTGCATCTCCCAGTCTCAGTCACTGCATCTATACCACAAAAAATGTGTTTTAAAAGTTATTATCAAATGATGAAACTGAACAGATTTATAAGATATTTAAAAACTTGGTCAAACATTTATAACTGAATATAACATGCCATGTTCCAGTTCTCTTTGGCGTTTTCACCACTGTCTCACGCTCAAAGTCATCTATAAACACAGACGTTAATCCAAATTAGTTTAGTTTTACTTTTTATTTGACTGGGGTCTGTTCAAAAGAAAAGAGGATGAGATCACAACACGTAACGTTACCTTGTTTAGGTGTTTTTTCTCCCATCAGCGAAGGACACCTCACTCCTAACAGCCCCTGAGAGACAAAACAAATCACAAACATCTGAAGATTTCACTCATCACACAAAGTGATGCAATTTTACAAACAAGGATAGCCTACACTAGAGCATACAAGCACATTACGCGCTTTGTTTTAGGACCCTGGCACTTATTATTTTTTCATAATTTCTGACGATATTCAGAGTAAATGAGTTAGTTTGATTACTATCAAAGAATGGTAGCTAACTTGCAGCCAGATAACAACGTGCAACCCAACGTACAGTTTAGTGTCCCAAATTTGTTCAAATTGAAATGAAACAAAAAAAGAATTAAGAGCAGCAAGCTAACGCAAAACAAAAAACTGTTCCGTTAGGTTAACACCCTTGGACATTCGCGGCAGTAATCACAGCCGATTTGTGAAGTTTAAGACAAAAACGCTAAACTACCAAAAACTATAAGTAGACATGGACATAGAATTCACTAAGCTGGACGAACTTACCTTCAATTTAGAGGAAAAGATGGGTTCCCCAGCGATCATGACGGCGAAGCAGGCTGAATATCTGTGTAGTTACTTTCTGCTTAAAAAACACGCCACATGCCTGGCACGTTGCCTCAGCCAATCAGAGTGGCTGACGTTACAGGTTGGATTATGACGATATGCTGCCTCAGCCAATCAGAGTTACGTTCACTGGTTTTTGACTCAGGTTGAAAGGCTGTCGCCGGCTGTCCTTGACTTTTCTGCTGCTGTTAGTTCATTTTAAATTAGGAATAAGGTGGATATACCTAAATAGGCTACCATGAAATGTAAAAATACATATATGCATAAATAAATAACTTTATTAGGTTACTTAAAATAAATAAACCAGTAAAAAAATTGTAAAAAACAAAAACAAAAAACATCTGTTTATAACTGTGAATTAACATCAAAGATGTTATCATATATTTTGAAAACCTCTTCCTTAAATGTTATGATGAATCTTATAATTTTATTAGGAAAATTTCATATTCATAAGAGTAAAATGAATAATTCTAAACCTTGTTTGAAGTTTTTTTTTTTTTGGTCTAATTTTTAGTTTTCAGTATATTCTGTCTCTCAAATGTATCGATAAAAATGTAGTGATACAATTGTATTTGCTAAAGAATATTGAAGCTAATTGAAGCTAATTTTCTTTCTTTAAATAGTACAAATTACTGGTTTCTAACTTTCTCTTAAATCATAATATTATACACAATAGAGATAGTCCCTTTCCTGTTTTTATTTCATTTGTTCAATTCTGTCCTATTTTTATTTGTTTCTTATTTATTGTGAAATTATTATTTGTTGATTGTTATCTTTTTGGATGTCATGTTATTGTTGTAATTGTTGTGCATTATGTGCAATGTTAAAAAAACAAAAAACAAAAAAAACACAGCAATTAGGTTATACTGAGCCTGATCTTGTTACCTGGGGTGAAACTCCCCTACCCTTATTTGCATGTGTATAGCTCACAGCATTTTCATTTACATGTCAAAGCCTCCTCTAGATTTAGGAGAAGGGGGGACAATGGGGGGACAACTGCCAAGCAAGGCCCACGTCAATTTCCGGCAATTCACAGCAGTTTTGAGTGTTACCTGTAAATTGCCGTGTGCAGTCGTAAACCTGAACTTCCACGACAATCTACAGTGCCGCTTACTGACGAAAATCCCACTTTTCATGCAGTGACAATTGTGTTATAAAGTCAGAATTGCGAGATATAGAGTCGTAATTGTGTTATAAAGTCCGAATTGCATGCAATAAAGTCGTAATTGTGTTATAAAGTCAGAATTGCTTGATATTGAGCCGCAATTGTGTTATAAAGACAGAATTGCGTGATATAGTCAGAATTGTGTTATAAAGTAAGTATTGCATGATATTGAGTCGCAATTGCGAGTTATAAAGTCAGAATTGCGTGATAGTCACAATTGTGTTATAAAGTCAGAATTGTGTGATATTGAGTCACAATTGTGTTATAAAGTCAGAATTGCATACAATAAAGTCGTAATTTTGTTATAAAGTCAGAATTGTGTTATAAAGTAAGAATTGCATGATATTGAGTCGCAATTGCGAGTTTTAAAGTCAGAGTTGTGTGATATTGAGTCAAAATTGTGTTATAAAATCAGAATTGCATGATATAAAGTCGCAATTGTGTTATAAAATCAGAATTGCATGATATAAAGTCGCAATTGTGTTATAAAATCAGAATTGCATGTTATAAAGTCGCAATTGTGTTATAAAGTCAGAATTGCATGACATAAAGTCGCAATTGTGTTATAAAGTCAGAATTGCGTGATATTGAGTCACAATTGTGTAATAAAGTCAGGATTACGTGATATTGAGTTGCAATTGTGTGTTATGTCAGAATTAAGTGATATTAGAATTAAACTTGCAATTCTAACTTTTTCCTCGCAATTGCAGCATTATATCATGCGATTCTGACTTTATAACACGCAATTCTGAGAAATAAAGTCGCAAATATCTTTTAAAAAAAATGTTTTATTCTGTGACGGAAACAAGCTTGCGTAGATTTCAGATATAGCCATAGGATCAATCAACAGCGTAATCGTGGGGCGGTACTTCCAGTTTTCTCGACGGGAGACGTTGCATTTGGTGTAGAAACCACACATGACTTTAAAAGCAATACTCCTGCGTGCAGAAAGCAGTGAATCCGTCAGAGGAGAGTGATTGAGATGTGTGTTGTGTTGAGTTTGTGACCTGCGCCGGCACCATCAGACGCTCGATCTCACCCTGTCTGAGTCTAAATGCGGGTCAACAGCAACAAGGCCTCGGTGCCGCTGAGAACAGCCCATTACACACACACGTCTGTCCCGCTTCAACACACAGAATACCAAACACACCAACATCTGTCTCACATCAGTCTCCACCATGGAGAAACACACTGGCATCAGATTATGGTCCCATGATGCTCTGATATACGCTGCTGATTGGTTAATATATTCATACAACACAATATTTACACAGAACTCCAAAGGTATCATGGCAGCACATCCAAAAACCATTTAATATGCACCATTGACCTTTTATTACCATTAAAATGAATGTTAATACAAAATACAGATCCAATAAAATTTCAGACAGTGCCAAAACTTTAGAGGGCCGAAATCAATGACATGACAAAGCCTTTCATTAACGCTTCAAAGATGGTGTGCTTGTTTTTAGAGTCATGCAAACATGTGGATTGATCATATTGATTTCTCTTTTTTAGTGGGTCTTCATTTTGAAGATCTAAGATCTTTTAGTCTTTTGATTATCGCAATAGGTTTTGTGCTTTTATAACCCAATTCAAACAATAAATGTGTGCGAACCACACATTCAGGACAGAAGCTCACAGTGAATTGAAAGCCAAGGTAAAAAAGGGATGATTTTTAAGATGGTTTTAAGAGTTGTGAAATGGCCATTTTTGGTTTCAAACATGTAAAGTCTGTCAGTAATGACTCTCCCTCGTTAAGATATTTTTGATTAAATCTGAGAGCTGGATCACTCCTGCATAGTCTTCTAAGGGTTTGAAGGGTTTGCACTGAAACTCTCATTTGGACCTTGAACCGTTTGGACCCCATTGAAGTCCATTATACGGAGAAAATCCTGGAATGTTTTCGTCAAAAACCTTAATTTCTTTTCGACTGAAGAAAGAAAGACGTGGACATCTTGGTTGACACGGGGGTGAGGAAATTATCAGCAAAAGTGTTTTAAAAGTGACCTCGGAAAGACATCAATAAAACCTCACATAACTTTACATTTTCCTCAGAACGGCCTCCAGAAACGAATGGCCAATCAGGGTTCAGAATTCTGGAGTGGCACCTGTGGCGGCCAATTACAGTTTAGAGGCCACTTACTCGTTGTTAATGAGTGTTTGGTGATCAATATGGTGATTGAATGTAAAAATCCTTAATAAAGACGTTCCTTCCATTTATCACATAATGACGGGTGTAAATATTCCAGTCGTATAGAGATAAAGATCTCATTGCTTTTAATCAAAATAGCTTTTACTATTTCTGTTCTTCTCTAGGTCAATTTGGTTGTCCACTGCGCCGGTCTCTGAGGACCTGTAGATTCGATCAGCGCTATAATGAGAGATCGGCTCTCTGTTTTAATGTGTTCAGGAGGAACACCTTTTTCTACAGTCAAATACAGGTCCTATACGAAGTCTAAAGTGCTAAATCATACATTCTGAAGTGAGATTTTAAGAAGCGATGATGTCATTTTGTATCATTGTCACATCAGGCCGTGTTTAATCTCACAACATCCCCATCAGGCCATTTCTGTAAGACCCACAATGCTAGGGCGTTTAAATGATTGCTAAGGCATCAGAAGCAGACGGTGAGATAATGATTATTTGGAGATTGCTATCTGGTTGGTAGGGTGTTCAGGATGGTTGCTAGGGCATTGATTGTGGTTGCTAAGTATGGCTGGGTTGACTATTTATTTCAATAAATATAGTTTTTAATCACTGTTCAGTTTGATGCACCAATATCGATTCTTAAATCCCAAGAATGAATGGTTTAGTCCATGCTGTTTTCAGTTGATGCATGAGCAAAACTTCACTAACCATTATTTTACATAATCCCAACGCTTTGTCTCAGCTTTTAAATTCTGTCAATTGTATCATGAAAATACAAAGAATAAATGCTGTTTTGGCACTCTTCAGATCTGTGGCGTGAACCGATCATCTCGTCCTCTTTACTATTAGTTAGTTAGAGCATCAAATAAACATCAATGGACATAAAAAGATACCGTACAACTTAGTGAAACATCTCATGTGTTATTCAGGAAAACGTTAATAATACAACAGTGTCAAGGAACTAGAAGAGATCACTTTAGAGAAGAGCATTTTTGATAAATATAAAGACTGTAATATACATTTATTAAAATATTACTTAACCTGTTAGGGATTTATTGTGTGTTTGAATAAATCTGGCTTTTATTAACTACAATATATATATATATTTATATGAAGAGTTCAGATGCAAAAGCCTCTAAGTGCCATTTGAAATTTTCTTCTTTAATGATGATTTTTATCAAGCTTGTATATTTAAGTTCAGTGATTTCATTTAAATGGCAATGATAATTACCTATTAATTGTTATTTAAGTGAAATTACTGAACTTAAATATACAAGTTTGATAAAAATCATCATTAAAGAAGAAAATTTCAAATGACATTTAGAGGCTTTTGCATCTGAACTCTTCATATATATATATATCAGTAAAAAGTTGTATAATAATGTCTAATTTAAACATTTGTATAATGTTTGAGTGTTGATTATTATATAACAAAATGGATTTTGTACTAATTTTAAGCTTTAATATTATAGAACGGACAGGGTTTACTGTAGAGTTTACAGCATTAGTGTCTGTAAGATAAATTGACATGCACTGCACCTGATATATAATCAAACTAATCGATATTGAAATCACAGCAGAATCGAGAGTCAAATCGATTTGTGACATCTGTGTCGATACCTAGCATTATTGCTAAGGTGAGAAGAGCGCTTATTTGGAGATGGCTGAGGATCAACGGCTTTTCAGACGGCAAAAGCTTCAAGATCTGGAGAGATTTATGACTCTTAGATGTTTATTTTCTTGTTGGACACATAAGGAATTTCAGAGGTTGAACGTTAACTGGGTCAACAGCCATGTGTTCACATCATACCACCAAATGTACAGTATGTGCCTAAATCACTGATGTAAAATACAATAATGTTCCTACGCAAGGCTGTGTTTACATCACAGATGTTGTTTGACATCATAATAGTTGCATAATGTAGATTTTACAGTATTAGTTTAGCGGAAAATGTATTTCTGTCATAAGTTGACCTCAAATGTCAAACCTCACTGGTTGTAGCATGACGTTTGTGTCATCATGTTTGATGTAGTCTCTGTTTAGATAGTGTAGATCGGTCTCGGTCTCGACTGCGTTTGTTCTCCGTCTCAGACTTTAAGGATTCGGGATTTTTATCTCAAGACCACAACTGTGAGGATATCCCTAAATTGGTCAGATTTATTTGTTTACATCATTAATGTGATTTGATTTAAAACTTACTGCTTAAAATGCAATCAATGACTTATTCATAAAGTGGTTTCTTTTCTGACTGTGGTGCCGGGTTCAAAACCAACGCAGGATTGTCTAAAATGCCCATAAATTACCACAAAATTCTAGTTAAGATTGCAAAAACGTACTTGTATGAGATCAAATTTTTTATATGGATAAAAATCGAGCAATATCACGATATTAAGTTAATATTAAGGCGAGACACGGCAGTTTTTTTTTCACTGGTGAATTTTGAGATTTTGGGCTATTTGTATTCAATAACACGTCGTCTTTCAGACTTGTGCTGAAAAAAAGTCCAAAATACACATTTAGGTCTTTATTTTACTACACTTTGTCTGTTTGCGTGTGTAGATTTCGCCTAAATTCCTCAAAAGTTGGCATTGGTAATCATCCTGTTGCCCTGTCACTCTGTCATCACACACGCCGTTAGAAAGCTCTCTCTCTCTCCACTTCAGTGCTGTCGGACCCAAATATGGTCATTTCCTGTTTATCAGCAACCAATCATGAAAGTAAAATGGGCCATTTAACTCGAAATGCGCAATCCCATAAAAATCTTTAAAGGCCGTTTTCTCCAAATGAGTTTTTTCTCACACTCCTAGTGGCGATTTTCCACTTCTGTAGCACCTACACACACTTTACAGCCGTGTTCCTAACTATATTGGGAAGGTTTGTTCAGAGGGATTTGTTGATGTATCATTCTTGGCCTGATTTATATGACATTTTATGCCTAAACATAGGGCGGAAATCTATTTTTTTAAGGCTATTGGCAGTATTTTCTGCTTTACAGGGTAACAAAAGGAGATCTTCATAATGACTTTTCATTGAATATATCAACAAAATGCAAACATAATTTTGAACCTTTTTTTTTTTTTTAATGGTCATATTCGTCACTTCAAAATATATGCAAATTAGCACATATTTAATTAGATATGGCCTGATTAGCATATTTAAACATAAAATTACAGAAAACTTGCAATACATTTTTTTTCTCCTATTTATGCGAGTAATCAACTGGGAAAGTTTCATGGTGACATCTGTAAGTTCAAATATTTATCCTATTCACCTGCAGTGTCTCGCCTCATGTGGCATACATTTTAGAACGTTTTAGACACACGTTTTTGCTATTTCAGCAACATGTTTCGTTATTTAATGAATCAGCTGCTTTGAACAAATGGGTTGAATAAATTATCCCATGGCTCACTCATTAAGTGTTTCATATTTAAAAGTAGACCTATCATTTTATTGGTAACACTTTACAATAAGGTTCATTAGTTAACTACATTAGTTAACATGTACAATATGTGAACAATACTTCTTCAGCCTTTTTTAATCTTAGTTAATATTAATTCCAACATTTACTAATACGTTATTAAAATCAAAGGTTGTATTAGTTAACATTAGTTAATGGACTGTGAACTAACATGAACACACAATGAACAGCTGTATTTGTATTAACTAACATTAACAAAGATTAATAAACACTGTAACTAATGCATTGCTCATCGTTAGTTACTAATGTTAACTAATGAACCTTATTTAAAGTGTTACCATTTTACTTTTTCCATCACATTTCTAGATTCAAAACGTCCTGGACATTATTTAAGCGGGTTTACCGATTCAGATGCGTGATGAATTTGATCGTTAGTGATTTGATTGATGCTTGCTTTGATTTGAAAGGGAATTACAAGGTCACATTTTTATCATATAAAGTAGAACACACCAATCCGGTCTTTACAATCTTTTTTTTTTTTTTTTTTGGAGATTGAAAGCTTTAGATCCCATTTACTTTTATAATAAGGGCAAAAACCACTGAACACTCTTCAAACGTAATCTTTTGTGAAGCAATAGCATGAAATGTAAACTATTATAAATGATCATCCATTGTACCTTGTAAAACATTAACAAAATCAAACCACCAAAGGTCTGAAGATAAACGAGCGGGATGAAGCTTAACCTTGAAGCTGTTCGATTTCTCCCTGACGCCAGAAGAGAACATAAGTCTGGATTTCACACATATATGGTTTGTTCACTTGTAATGCGGTAATAAGGTCAAAATGTAAAGCAGCCCTGTTTTAGTTACTCTAAACATATAACCTATTTTCTATATTCGCAAGCAGCTGAAAATGAATCATCCAGAGAAATCAGTAATCACAACAAATCAGAAGGTAAACAAGAGAAATACCCCGTGAAACGCATGCAGGAGTGTGTTGGGGATGGAGAGGAGTGGCACACGTTCTCCAGGGCGCCGCCAGACTCTAATTGAAACGCTAAGGTTTGCTTTGAGGTGTCACAGAGTATTAAAGCTGTGCTTTCTGAGCGTAAGTTAAAGTGAGGCCGGGCCAGGCGCTCACGTTCAGAGGTTGGATTCAAGATGGCAGTGCATCGGCTCTCTGATCAAGGCTGATTAAGGCCAGCTGAAGAGAGATTATTAAGCAGAAGCCCGGGTGCTTTCCACCGGCCGTGGCAGACAGCGCTGATTAGCCATTACTCGGCCCTAACACAAGCAGACAGTAGCCATACCACACCGACACACACACACACACACCTCTGGGTGATACAGATACTGAGACGTGACCAGATCTGAGCGAGCGGCCTGTGGACATCACAAACACAATGACCTCTGATTCTCAAATCACGCTCCGGATCGGTAAAAATAAATCTGTGTGTGCAACACAAGCAGGCTCATGCGGAGACGACGTCTGAATACGTCTGACAGGGACATTAACAGAGCATTTCAAATCACACTCAAATCTCTTTCATTCCCGTTGACACATGGCCATTTTCTTAGCTTTGGCAATGTTCATTCCAGAAGTGGTTTATTTGGAGCATTTTCCAAAACGTATGCCAGTTCTCTGTATTATAAAATGCTAAGAAAACACAAAACAACAACATGCTATCAGTTTTGTTACGGGGGAAAGGGAAAAGCAAAGAGAAAAGGAAGCAGGAAGGTATGGGGGGAAAGAATGGGGAAATGAAACTGGAAAAGGAAAGTGAACAGGAAGTAAAGGAAATTGGGAGAAATGAAAAATGGAGGAAAATATGTTTAAAATGAACAAGAAAATTAAAAGGCGTAACAGGAAAAGAAAAGGGGAAATGGGAAATAAAAATAAAAGAAAAGGGGAAATGGGAAGTAAAAATAAAATGGGAAATAAAAATAAAAGAAAATGGGAAATGGGAAATAAAATGGAAAGAGGACAAAGAAAGCAAAAGGAACAGAAAGTAAATATGGAAAAGAAAGGAATTTAACAGGAAAAGGAGAGAAGGAAATTAAAGTAAAGTAAAGGAAAGTAGAGGAGAGAAAAGGAAATGAAAGTAAAGTAAAGTAGAGGAAAGGAGAGGAAAGTAAAGTAAAGCAGAGGAAAGAAAAGGAAAGGAATGTAAAGTAGAGGAGAGGAGAAAAGTAGAGGAGGGGAAAGGAAAGCTTAGGGGGAAATTGGAAATAAAAATGAAACGAAAAAAAGAGAAAGTAAAGGAAATTGGGAAAATAACGACATTTAACAAGAACAAAAAAAACAAAGAAAGGGAACTGAAAAAAAAACAGAAATGAAAAGGAAAAAGAAATTGGGAGAAGAATAATGAAAAGAAAGGAAAGGTGAAAAATAAATGAAATGGGCAAAATAATGGGGATATGAGAAGGAAAAGGAAAAGTAAAGAAAAAAATGGGGAAACAAAAAAGAAAGAATGAAAGGGAAAGTGAAAAAGAAAGGAAATGGAATGTGGAGGCGGGGATTAAAAAAGGAAATGGAGAAAAGAAAGTAATTTAACAGCAAAATAAAATTTGTAAAGGAAAGTAGAGGAAAGGGAGAGGAAAGGGAAGTAAAGTAAAGGAGAGGAAAGGAAAGGGAAGGAAAGGCAAGGAAATGAAAGAAAGGAAAGGACTTAAAGGAAAGGAAAGGAAAGGTGGGAAATAGCAGCATTTAACAGGAACAAGAAAACAAAGAGAAATGGAACTTAAAAAAAAAACAGAAATGAAAAGGAAAAAGGAAAAGAAATGGGGAAATGTAAAGGAAAAGGAAATTGGGAGAAGAATAGTGAAAAGAAAGGAAAGGTGAAAAATAAATGAAATGGGAAAAATAATGGGGATATGAGAAGGAAAGAAAAAAATGGGGAAACAAAAAAAAAAGAATGAAAGGGAAAGTAAAAAAAAAAAGGAAATGGAATGTGGAGGGGGGATTAAAAAAGGAAATGGAGAAAAGAAAGTAATTTAACAGCAAAAATAAAATTTATAAAAGAAAGGGAAGTAGAGGAAAGGAGATGGATGTAAAGTAAAGTAAAGGAGATGAAAGTAGAGGAGAGGAGGGGAAAGGAAGTAAAGGAAAGTAAAGGAAAGGGGGAGTTGGATGATGCAAAACATATTTGATATCTAACATATTTTTATTTAATAAATATATCTATTAAATGTGGTCAGATGTATTAAAATCGCAAGCTTTCACAGAGAATGACTGAGCGTTTGGTTGTCTTAATTGTCCAGCACTGAACAGACACATCCCCACAGGAGAGAGAAGTTAAAAATAGTTGAAAGCACAAACAATAGAAATGAATGAGGAGAATGTCCCAGGAGGCCGAGGGGTGTCTGAGAGAGACGACCTGATGTCACACTCGATGATTCCTTCACACACACATCCCTCACGATCCGTGATCCTCCAGACACACACACACACTCTTCTCTGCTCTGAGCACTAGGTGTCTCCTTTCATCCACCGCTGAGGAGAGGAGTCCTGCCGCGCGTGTGTGTGTGTGTGTGTGAGTGTGTGTGAGCGGAGAGAGAGAGGCATGGCGGAGCGGGACAGGGGTCATCAGAGGGTCTCACCCAAACCATGATTTTAACGCAAGACAGATCCGCCAGGAGGACACCAGAAAAACACTTTCCTTTTCTTTCTCTTCTTTTACTTAAATGCATTTAGTGTATGGTTGGAATAACCGCAGAAATCTTCTTATTTTGCTTTCAATGCATGATTGCGTTTAAAGAGAGCGTGTTCTGCCCTTTCCTAAGTCGTGATGTTGTCTTCAGGCTCGACTGGAACAGGTTCTCCTGCTTGAATGTTGATTATTCTCCTCATATTCTCCATTGTTGCGGCTCCTCTCTTCCCAGTCTGTCAGTAACGCTCTGTTTACTTCCTGCCTCTATGAAGCCCCTCCTCCTGAAAGCACACCGTGCTCTGATTGGTCGGCTGTATCAGTGTGTTCTAATTGGTCGAGCGCTTCGAGTGTGTTTGGGAAATGTTCCGCCCCTTTCCATAGCCACCAGTTTAACACTCTACTAACTAACTCAACCAGGCCCCGCCCCTTTATTCTGCGCATAAATTATTATAATGAGGCATATTGAGACTACAATGGAGGCGTTTCAGGAGTTCAGGAACACTGACACTGATATAGAGGAGAACTGTGTGAGTTTGCATAAACAGCAACATTAGACACTAAAGAAAGATGAACATGTAAGAAACAAAAAATCCCATTAGTTGACAGCAATAAAAAACACAGCGTTTTGAGGGCACAGGAGCATATCGGCAGTAAAGCACATCACTCATCATGACGGAACTGGTATTGTTGGGATAGCATGTGCCGCCTACATAAACATAATAGTGGAGAAAGCATAACCCCGGGCTGTGTCTGCCTGAACACTGAAGCACTGCATTACTGATGGGCTGCGCAGCGCTTAAGGCGGGTGTATGGGATATGAATAGTCAGAGGGCGTGCGAAAGGATCTCTATTCGTCATTTCTATTAATAGGTTGAGTCCTTCCAGCAGATCACCCTGAGAGCTGGACTACCTGTGCCTGAGAGTAATGCTCATAGCATGCACATGTACACATTTGAAAATCTTATCCTCAATACAATTAATCTGATGCACTGCAATCAAAAGACTGGGGTCAGCACATTTGTAATATTATCAGGGATGCACCGATATGAACATTTATTGGCCGATACCGATAACCGATAATTCTTTATACTTGAAAACCGATATATTGGCCGATAAATAAAAAAATGTATATAATTTTTTGAGAAACTGATTACAAAAACAAAACTCTCCATGTCTCAAGCATACAATTAAAATTGTTCTCATTATCGAGTTATGTAGCTTGTATGAGAGACTTGCACTGAACCATATTTTCCTTTTTTTTTTTGAAGTGATTCCAGTAATTTCAAGCCATGCAAAAGCATCATCATAATACACAATTTATCGGCTTTAATATATCGGCTACATTTTCGAATCAGGCCGATAACGATAACATTGAAAATGAACATATATCGACTGACACCGATATGGTGCCGATATATCGTGCATCCCTAATTATTATTATTATTATTATTATTATAAAGAAATTAATATTTTTATTTATCAAGGATGCATTAAACTGAGCAAAAGTAGAGGCTTTTGCATTGATACATGAAAATTCCATTGAAAACTATTTTTGAACATTGCATTTCTCAAAGAATCCTGAAAAACGTGGTTTCCAATGATGCATTGCTAATCCGCATAATGAGACCAGCTTTGCCATCAAAGGTAAAAATAAAATACTAAAATATATTAAAATGTTTTAAAATTAGTCATTTTAAAATGTTAATAAAAATTACTAATTACTTTACTGGACATTAAAAACATTGGTGCTTTTTCTGTAATTTTTTAATGATATATATATATAAATCATTAAAAAATTATATATTTAGATTATATATTTTTTATATAAATTATATATTTAAATTATAATATGTTATATATTTTTTATTTTTTATTATATGTTTTTTATTCATAAAAAAAAAATATATATTTAGAATACGTTCTTCATCGGAATGGGACGAAACTTGGTAAAGGTTTTGACACTTTCCATGTGAACACAAAAACTAATTATGGACATGATTCAAACAGGTTAAATGGTCCTTTAACCAATAGTTACACTTGCTCCTCTCGTCAAATATGAGCGCACTGGAAACGAATGAGTGTTTCCTCTAGTGGAAGTGTTCGGTACTGCAGCCACATACACACACACACACTCACTGAACACTCATCTACTGAGAGGCTTTGATTTTTTAGCTTAAAATGTGTTTTTTAATATATATATCACATAAAATTGAAAATAGTGTTTTTGCACTTTTCTCATAATAAATGTACAATTCTGTACAAGAGTTACATTTTTAAATAACCTTTTCACTTCAGCAATAATCTGCCGAGTGTGTCTTAGAGAAAATATCAAACTCCAATTTGTGCTTTAAAGCGTTCAAGATTTAGCACAGGTTAAGGTGGAAATTTCATTTTCAGGTCTATACTCAAAATGTGAATAAATGGATTATAAATACAGCATTAATAACATTTAGTACCATAAAATCCCCTAACATGCAAAACATTAAATTAAAAAAATCATTATCGAACTAAAATATAGTAATTCATTTCATTGAAATAAAAATAAAATAATAATTTTACCGAACCCAAACTTTTGAACAGTACTTCTATAATCTCACTGTACAGAATGTTTGGCATTTTTTTTTCTTTTCAATTCTAATGTGGCTAATCGAGCATCAAACACGAACAATATTAATTTAACTCGTTTTAAACAAAATCATCAAATTTTGGAGAGACAAGCAAACAAGATCACAGATCATTTATTCAGAGTATTCTTCTACACATGGCTTTTGTTTGTAATCTGTGCAGTCAATTAACTAGCATTAACAAATCATAAACACACTTGTTAATGTCACACACACACACACACACACACACACACACACACACACGGAGAGTTCTGCTCCTCAGTCACGGGGGGGAAAGCGCTTATAGAGGCTCTTATCTTCGAGAATGCATTAAGATACGTGAGCCTGATTGACAGCCTCTTCAAACACACACACACACATTAAAGCGCTTTAATGAGCATTATAGAGTACGCTCACCTCTGACTTTATCAGAATTATAAACAATCCACTTCATATACCTGACCTTACAGGTGATCCGCTTCCCTCCATATTCATATGAGAGATTAACAGATCATTAATATTAATGAGGGCTGATTGTCACAAGCAAACACGCTGCGTCATCAGAAGGTGAGTACTGAGGTGTGTGTGTGTGTGTGTGTGTAGAGGCCGTGTCAGAGACCGTCCGGCCCACCACTCGCCACACACAGTGTCACACACACCGGTGTTCGGGGGTCTCCCGCGGGCTGATAGCGGCTCCTGATTGGTTCAAATGTCCCGATTCTAGAGCGAGCGAGAGCACATGTAGCGGCAGAGAGAGGGAGCGAGCGAGAGACCTTGCGTGTGTGTGTGTGTGTGTGTGTGTGTGTGTTATAGATGAGTGGTGGGACATACACACACACTAAGAGGTTTATGCACTGCTCTCTCGAGACTGCATTTACACTGTAACTCACATATATGCACATATATATATATATGAAGAGTTCAGATGCAAAAGCCTCTAAATGCCATTTGAAATTTTCTTCTTTAATGATGATTTTTATCAAACTTGTATATTTAAGTTCAGTAATTTCACTTAAATAACAATTAATAGGTAATTATCATTGCCATTTAAGTGAAATTACTGAACTTAATTATACAAGCTTGATAAAAATCATCATTAAAGAAGAAAATTTCAAATGGCATTTAGAGGCTTTTGCATCTGAACTCTTCATATATATATGTATATTTAATAGGGCTGGGTAATAAATATCGATTTCTCGATATTAATCGATTTTCATTTTTACGAACCGATATCGATTCTTAAATCTCAAGAATCGATTAGTCATCCTGTTTCATTTGAATGAATGGGACATTGTATCGCGGCTGCGCGCATCCAAAAAATCGCAATAATCTTTCTCCTTTGTTACTATTGATATGAAACAAAGTCTCAATTTTCAAATTACGTCCATTTTCTTTAGAAATTCAAAAACATCAATAGTGTTTTGTCGCTGTGGCGTGAGATCGCTCTGGAGAAGCAGCAGCGCTGATCTTAATAATACCAGTCACAGCGCCAAATAAACATGAATGAGCATCTGAAAGTGTGTTAAAGATAGAGTACAACTTATCCAAATCCGGATCATGTCACATTGATTCGCTCAATCAGCGTTTCAACCGTGGAAAGACGTCAGTTAAACAGCTTGTAATCAATGTCATGCATCGTCTTACCTCAGAAAACCCACATAAACTCGTTAGTCAGCTAGAAAAAATAACTCTAGAGAGGAGCATTTTGCTAAATATGCATTCTAATCTTAATGTTCTTCAATATTTTATGCATATTTGAATAAATCTGGCAAGTTTTTATGACAGCCACCATTTAAATGTTTATATTTCATATAATATTCTTATTATAAAAATAAATAAAAGTGTAATTTAAGTGTTTGTATAGCTACAAAACAGTTCATTATTACCTTCATATTAGGCTAATGAGGTCTATAGGCTTCAACTAGACTCCCATAGTTTACAGCATTAGTTCAGAGATTTGATTTCCTTGTGAAAATTTGCCATTTATTGTAGCTGATATCAAAAATAATCAATATTGAATCGAAATCGAATCGAGTTGCAAGCTTGTGAATCGAATTCGAATCGAATTGTGAAATTTGTGTCAATACCCAGCCCTAATATATATATATATATATATATATATATATATATATATATAGACACTGGCTTTAATCTGCACCTCATGTGAATGAGCCAGATATTAAACACACGAGGCCACAGCGATCTCCTCAGAGCCACAGCTCACGCAGGAACAGGATTTGCATTATAAATGGCCGTTTGTGCAGGTGTTTCTCCTAATGTTATATAACCCATGACAAGTTAACCCATTATGCTGCACTGTTATTAACCTTACACCACAAACAGTGAATCTGGTGATAGAGCAGAGTTTGAGGTTTCAGAAAGTGCCGTGTGTTTCGGTACGCGCTGTGTTAAAGCACATTAACAGCACTCGGATAAGGAATCGTAGAGATATATCGATCGCCAGGAAGAGCTCAGAGCCAATATCTCGTATCCAAACAAGTTTACCTCCGAGTGCCATTAAAGTGGTGTTTCCTTGAGGATTCGGTGATCTGCTGTAGATTCGGGCTCTCCCGGAGCAAACGGCCCCAATGTGATATTTCTGATAAGAGTGAGTGAGGATTAAAGTGAGGTAAAGGGTCTTTCTGTGCTCTGGAACATCACTGTATCTATCTGTTTCTACACACACACACACACACACACACCTACACAGTCCATTCTGATTTTTCAGAACATTTTGATTTTACAGATTTGGTCAATCATTATGACACACTGCAGTGTTTATTTAAATAAGAATACAGTGCAGTGTGTGTGTTTCGGAGAAGCTGTGTATTGATCATCTGTCAGTCAAAAGTCTCTCAGCAGACCTGAACACACACACACACACCTGTGTGTACGCATGAACACCACTGGGCCTGTGTGAACGTCACCACTCCTCATACAGCACAATTCACACAATAATCTTCATTATAACTACCTAATATTGATTATTACATCTCGAGATTGATCTTTGAGTCTATGCTTTGCACCAATAACACTTCACTGAACATTATCTGAAGCACGGCCATCTTCCAATCGGGCTCCATGATTCCAGCGATGCGGAAAACCAGGACGGGATCGAGAAAAATAATCATAAAAACGTATACATTTACTGAATAATGCAGAATCTCACCGAATGTGTCATTTTAGATGAATAAATAAAAAGCAGGTCAGTACATTTAAATCTATGGAAGCTTGTTTCTGCTACAGAATGAAAAATAAAACATTTTTGTCTCACAATTCAGACTATTTTTCTCACAATTGAGAGTTTACATCTCGCAATTCTGACTTTATTTCTCAGAATTGCGAGATATAAAGTCAGAATTGTGAGATATAAAGTCAGAATTGTGAGATATAAAGTCAGAATTGTGAGATATAAAGTCAGAATTGTGAGATATAAAGTCAGAATTGTGTGATATAAAGTCAGAATTGTGAGATATAAAGTCAGAATTGTGAGATATAAAGTCAGAATTGTGAGATATAAAGTCAGAATTGTGAGATATAAAGTCAGAATTGTGAGATATAAAGTCAGAATTTTAAGATATAAAGTCAAAATTGCGAAATATAAAGTCAGAATTGCGAGATATAAAGTCAGAATTATGAGATATAAAGTCAGAATTGTGTGATATAAAGTCAGAAATGCGAGATATAAAGTCAAAATTGTGAGATATAAAGTCAGAATTGTGAGATATAAAGTCAAAATTGTGAGATATAAAGTCAGAATTGTGAGAAATAAAGTCAGAATTGTGTGATATAAAGTCAGAATTGCGAGATATAAAGTCAAAATTGTGAGATATAAAGTCAGAATTGTGTGATATAAAGTCAGAATTGTGAGATATAAAGTCAAAATTGTGAGATATAAAGTCAGAATTGTGAGATATAAAGTCAGAATTGTGTGATATAAAGTCAGAATTGCGAGATATAAAGTCAAAATTGTGAGATATAAAGTCAGAATTGTGTGATATAAAGTCAGAATTGTGAGATATAAAGTCAAAATTGTGAGATATAAAGTCAAAATTGTGAGATATAAAGTCAGAATTGTAAGAAATAAAGTCAGAATTGTGTGATATAAAGTCAGAATTGTGTGATATAAAGTCAGAATTGTGAGATATAAAGTCAGAATTGTGAGATATAAAGTCAGAATTGTGTGATATAAAGTCAGAATTGTGAGATATAAAGTCAAAATTGCGAGATATAAAGTCAAAATTGCGAAATATAAAGTCAAAATTGCGAGATATAAAATCAGAATTGCGAGATATAAAGTCAGAATTACGAGATAGTCAGAATTGTGAGATATAAAGTCAGAATTGCGAGATATAAACTCAGAATTGTGAGATATAAAGTCAGAATTGTGAGATATAAAGTCAGAATTACGAGATATAAAGTCAGAATTGCGAGATATAAAGTCAGAATTGTGAGATATAAAGTCAGAATTACGAGATATAAAGTCAGAATTGCGAGATATAAAGTCAGAATTGCGAGATATAAAGTCAGAATTGTGAGATATAAAGTCAGAATTACGAGATATAAAGTCAGAATTGCGAGATATAAAGTCAGAATTACGAGATATAAAGTCAGAATTGCGAGATATAGTAGCAATTGCATGTTGTAAAGTCAAAATTGTATTTCACAATATACCTTTATATCACACAATTCTGACTTCACATCTCGCAATTCAGACTTTATATCTCACAATTCAGACTTTATATCTCGCAATTCTGACTTTATATCTCACAATTCTGACTTTATATCTCACAATTCTGACTTCATATCTCGCAATTGTGAGATAAACAGTCGCAATTATTTTTTTTATTTTATTTTTTTTATTCAGTGGCGGAAACAAGCTTCCATATAAATCAAATCCTGATATAAATAGTTGTTAAATTGTATAAGTTTCATGGTTTCTGATTTTGTATAAGTTTTAAGATTTCTAACTGAAACATAAAATATATGCTTGTTTTCTGATAGTTGAGACCTTTCATTAATACATGACACAAGTATATCTGTATCTTTTACAGATCACATTTTCCAAACCACTTTTTTTATTTAGAAAATGTATAAGCACATGGTTAAAATCACAAATCTTTAAAATCAACTCATATTTTGTGTTGGTTCAGCAAGTGGTTAAGTAACATGATAACTTAGCATCGGATTTAAGAAGTTAAAGGTTAACGATTAATCGATTGTTAAAATAAACAACAAACGATTTGGGGAATACAGTATATGTAAATTGACATCCCTAACCACGATTATATATTTTTTGTCTAGAAAAACTCATATTCAATGTTTCATCCAAATAAAAATGTGAAGAAACAAAAATCAATATTGAATTTACTCCAAGGTCCTTCGGGTCACAGAAGGGTGAGCAATCCTGAGACGTTCAATTCAAGATGATGCGAAAACCTGGACCGACATCACAAGTGGAGCGGCTGGCTTCTTTAAAAACATTTCAAAGTATTAAAGTGTAGCGCGCAAATCCTCGAAACACACGCAGCGTCTGGACCACACACACTGGAGCGCGTGTGAATGTCAGATCTGCGGGGGTTTAATTGCACACCCACTCCAGCTAATAGGGCAGCTTCCAAAAGTTTAGACCTGCATCGCCTTCGGGTTTCATTTCAAAGCGTCCGCACCCGTCCGGCCCTCACAGGGACGCGTTTACCATTCTCCCAGAAACGCACAGGTGACTGACCTCAATCTCTCTCACTGTTCTCGCCTGCAGAGCCGCTGAATAACGCCTCATAAATAACAGCGGCTGAAGAGAACCGCTCTGAATTTCTTTGTCCTAAGCAGAAGTGTGACGCAGGTTCTCTATCGTGGGTATAAAACACGGAGGAAAAGAGATGTTTCTGGTTCACCTCAGGGCTGAAGTGCAGACTGTCCAGAAAGACTAGATTTAGTGTGTGTAAAAGACCCTATAAAAGACTGAACTATAATGCTGAAAAAGGGCTTGGAAAGTGCAATGTGAAGCCATGCTTTGATATCGTGATGTTGTATGAGTTTTGAAACATTTAGGTAAAACTGAATCCATATTGTTTGGAACAAAGATCAAATTAAAAAAAGCCTCATGTTTTAAGGTCCTGGCTGGAGATATTGTAATTACTGCCAAGGAATCAATCAGTTATCTTGGATGTATGCTAGATTGTAATTTATCTGGAGTAGGTCAGGCCCAAAAGGTAATCACCAAAGTTAATCAGAGAGTTCATTTTTTAGCCAGAATATCAAAGTTATTGGATGAAAAAACAAAGCTAGTTTTGGCAGGAGCTTTAATTCAGCCATTTTTTGATTATGCTTGTGGTGCATGGTACAATGGTCTCACAGTAAACCTGAAACATAGGCTTCAGACGTCTCAAAATAAATTAATAAGGCTAATTTTAGACCTCCTCATTAGAACTCATCTGGAACCTTCCCACTTTGAAAGGGTGGGATGGTTGAAAGTTGAGGATCGGGTGTCTCAGATGCAGCTGGGCATGGTACAAAAATTTGTTTATGGAGATGTTCCTAAATATTTTAGAAATTATTTTAATAGACTAGACGAAGTTCACAGGTACTCCACTAGGGGTAGCTCAACTGATTTTGTACCCCCCAGATTTAATACAAATCTGGGCAAACAGTCTTTTCTTTATGTTGGAACTACCCTTTGGAATCGGTTACCTGGTGCACTGAAGACAGTAAGAAGTATAGGTCATTTTAAACAAGGTCTGAAATTATGGTTTAGGGGCCAAATGTAGTTTTTATAATACCAAAGTTTATTTATTTATTTTTTGTATAATATGTATGAATTTGGTTAATGTATGTGAATGATTGATGTGTGATGTGTTGCCACTTGACTTCTTCCGCTGCCTTTATAAGGGACCACAATGGAAATAAGTCTTCGGGCTTTATTGTGTCATCCCTGACTACTTTTGTATCTGATTTTAATGTATAAAACAGTTTCTTACTGTTTTTCATATTTTTATATTTAAGTGGTCAAATAAAATAAAATCAAATCAACAAATATGCTTGTTTTCTGATAGTTGACAGCTTTCAATGATACATGATACAGGTATACACTCATCAAAGGATTATTAGGAACACCATACTGACCCCCTTTCGCCTTCAGAACTGCCTTAATTCTCCGTGGCATTGATTCAACAAGGTGCTGAAAGCATTTCCTTAGAAATGTTGGCCCATATTGATAGGATAGCATCTTGCAGTTGATGGAGATTTGTGGGATGCACATCCAGGGCACGAAGCTCCCGTTCCACCACATCCCAAAGATGCTCTATTGGGTTGAGATCTGGTGACTGTGGCGGCCATTTTGGTACAGTCAACTCATTGACATGTTCAAGAAACCAATTTGAAATGATTCATGGTGCATTATCCTGCTGGAAGTAGCCATCAGAGGATGGGGACATGGTGGCCATAAAGGGATGGACATGGTCAGAAACAATGCTCAGGTAGGCCGTGGCATTTAAACGATGCCCAATTGGCACTAAGGGGCCTAAAGTGTGCCAAGAAAACATCCCCACACCATTACACCACCACCACCAGCCTGCACAGTGGGAACAAGGCATGATGGATCCATGTTCATTCTGTTTACGCCAAATTCTGACTCTACCATCTGAAATCGAGACTCATCAGACCAGGCAACATTTTTACAGTCTTCAACTGTCCAGTTTTGGTGAGCTCTTGCAAATTGTGGCCTCTTTCTCCTATTTGTAGTGGAGATGAGTGGTACCCGGTGGGGTCTTCTGCTGTTGTAGCCCATCCGCCTCAAGGTTGTGTGTGTTGTCTGCATACCTCGGTTGTAACGAGTGGTTATTTCAGTCAAAGTTGCTCTTCTATCAGCTTGAATCAGTCGGCCCATTCTCCTCTGACCTCTCGCATCAACAAGGCATTTTGGCCCACAGGACTGCCCCATACTGGATGCTTTTCCCTTTTCAATCCATTCTTTGTAAACCCTAGAAATGTTTGTGTGTGAAAATCCCAGTAACTGAGCAGATTGTGAAATACTCAGACCAACAACCATGCCACGCTCAAAATCGCTTAAATCCCCTTTCTTTCCCATTCTGACATTCAGTTTGGAGTTCAGGAGATTGTCTTGACCAGGAACACACTCCTAAATGCATTGAAGCAACTTCCATGTGATTGGTTGATTAGAAAATTGCTTTAATGAGAAATTGAACAGGTGTTCCTAATAATCCTTTAGGTGAGTGTATCTGTTATGACTATGCTTTTTTTTTTTTTTTTTTAAATGTAAAAACGCTTGTAAAGAGACGGTCATATTCCCTGTATTCAGAGTAAAGCCAAGCTTCTGAGCTTTAAAATCGACACATATTTTGTGTTGGTTGAGCAAATAGTTGTTAAATTACATGATAAAGTTAGCCTGGCGTCATTAAACTCAGATGCTAGTCCGACTGTGAGTCTGAATCTGCTCCACCGGGCTGCGGTTATGGGGCGATATAATACATATTCTACATATATTAAAATGCCTCCAACACTGAACTGGATCATCAAACGTCTTGCTGGCGGTTCTCTGTTCCTCTTGTAAATGAATGCGCTGTCTACATCTCCTATAACAGACGCCATGCTGAATCTCAGTTCTCCAGCGGCGGCCATCTTTGTTGCAAACGAACTCAACCCAAGCGCTCTTTGGTGACGTGATGATTACATCACTGTTAATCATCTGTCCATCATCGTATAAAGCCCGCCCGGATGATTTGATTGGTCCGAACAGCTCTGCTTCGGGCATATGGATCGAGTCCAGACTCAACTTCCCATCCTCTAATGTTGTGGGCGGAGCTAAGCTCAGACAGCATCCAGGCTAAAAAAACGTAGCAGCGCCTCCCGCTTCGGACTTACGAGGTTAAGGTTAACGATCAATCTCTTAATCAATCCTTAATTTAAACAACAATCAATTTTTGGATGTAAATTGACATCTTTAACCGCTTTTTTGTGGAAAAACTCTTCTTTAATGTTTCTCAGTCTCATTTTCATCCAAATAAAAAGAGTAAAATAAAATGATTGTGTACCTGTTTCTCACACTGGCCGTAGTCCGGGC
The DNA here is from genome assembly GCF_988280905.1 of Pimephales promelas. NCBI lineage: Eukaryota > Metazoa > Chordata > Actinopteri > Cypriniformes > Leuciscidae > Pimephales > Pimephales promelas. The sequence continues at coordinate 1,334,342 of NC_142780.1, forward strand.
CGTGGTCCACCTGGAAGAACGACAGCTCTCCTCGGTTCTTGGCCATCTCGATCAGACTCATGGCGGTGCGGACCGTAGAGTTTCTGGCGTGCACAAACACCATCACCTAAAACACACACACACACACACACACACACCGGCTTCGGTTACATCTGGGGTCTGGAAATCAACAGAATGAGTGAACTGAAGCTCATAAATGCCTGAACTGGAGCTCTCTACATTAATGGTCGACCGAAACTGAGTTTTTAATGGCCAATATAAAACTGATGTTTAAATCCCCACGCAATTTCATTTAAAGATAGTAAAAACACCTGCATAACAATTGTAGAAACTACTTATTTTATATAATTACTTAATTGGAAATCATTTGAAAATGAATTCCATGAAAAAAACAAATATATATATATATATATATATATATATATATATATATATATATGTAAAGAATTGCTATTTTAAAATACTAATACAAAAATGCTATTTATTGTACTATTTATTACTATTTATTATTGTATTTTTTTACACTATATTTAATGAAAAAAGATAACAATTTTGTAATCACAAATAAAGATATATGTTAAATATATAAATGAAGAATTATTTAAATTTCATTTGAAGATATTAAAAACATATGGAAGTGAAATAATGCCAAATGTTTTATAATAATGCATTACATTAACCGTGTTTGCATTTAAATGTGTTTAAATGTGTCTTTTTTTGCATTTAGAGAGTTTAAGGATTGGCATTTACAGTAGAGACATCCCTTTACCTCTGTACAGATAAAACGTTATAAAAATGATTATAATCTGCATGGTTAACGACTAATACTTCTGTATTATGCTGCCAGTCATTTTGCAAGTCAATTTTTGAAAGACTATGCGCCTGCACACATGCATATTAAAATGCACATATAGACTTAACATGTAATATGCAACGTTTTCACAGATTCATGTTTTAAGTTTACAAGGAGAAGATAAAGTTTTAAAAAAATTGTAAAACTTGAAACCTATTTCAAAGTTTGCGTTCTCAAGCCACCAAACGCTGCTGTCGTGCGAGTGAGCGGCCAGAACACATTAAGAGTTTTCTGTTTTCAGTTTAAACGGTGTCGTGTTAACGGCCATGAGTTAATAACTAATGATCTTTACAACGGAACTGAATCGATCAAAACTAACTTTAGCTGGACAATAACTTTATTCTAGAGCTGATGTAAAGCCAAATCTCTGTTACAATAACCACACATAAACAATATTCTCTCAAAAATACAAACATGTACATGCATGTTGGTCACATATTATGGTAGCCCTGCTTGTGCTAAATAGAGTGTAATTTCACCTGTGCCATTAATATGTTTAAAAGCAACTGAAAAAAGCACAAATGTCACAGCATGTCAAAACATCTCAAGGACCCCCAAAAAACCCTAGACCCCAGAGGGTTAATTTCCTATTATCGTTGTAAAGCTGCTTTTGAAACGAATATTGTTAAAACAGCTGTATAATTGAAGGAGACGTGACTTGACTGTACTGTGGATACCGTTACATATTCATGACTCTATTTTTACATTTATATTGTTTTGTTTTAATGGATAGAGACAGAATATCAACCAAAAAAATCCAGAAAAATGCATTTATAGATCTGATCATGTATACATCTAGATCTGGCCTCTAAGTCCCGGATCGGTCTGACAGGGCAGAAACTGCATCATGTGCAGAAGGGCAGAGCGTCTGTGTGCGTATCAGTCAGAGGACAAAAGAGGCTTGTAATTTTCCTATTACACTCAGGCTGCCCTTGCAAAGCAGTCAATACTTCAGACAAAAACAATCAATAACAGAAATACAAGACAGTTATGAGATGGCAAAAAGACCTCTCTCTCTCTCTAACTGTTCTCGCCGTCCTCTCACTGAAAGTACTGATGCTGGGGGGGAATAAAAATAAATCTGACAAAGTGATCTCGACTTCACACATAATATTCTAACATATTAACTCACTTTAAACCACAATAATCCTGTGAATGAAACACACATGTAGAACTGTGACCTTAAAGGGTCATTCAACCTCTGGAAAGACGAATGTGTATTTAAATTGGGTCATTTATGTAGAAGAAATGTGACATTATTTTTGAATTTGGAGCTTTCTAGACTGAGAAAAGCCAGAAAATGTATTTTTGACTCATGTGGATGAAAGACAACAACTCCCAGAATGCACGTGCCTAATGAAGCTGCTCACATTTATGCATAAGGAATCTTGGCTAAGATAAGGAATAGTTTACCTTGAAATTATACATAACTTTGTTTTTGACAGGATTGTCTGAAAATAATCTTGAATATAATATTTATTTATATTAAATAAATAAATAAATAAATTTATTATATCTATATTATTTATTATATATTATTATAGTTATATTTATATTATATAGAAAGAAAAACTAACGTATCATCACCTAGTAACTAGAAAAAGAATAAAAAAATCTGGATCTAACGATTTTATCCTACAAATATTGTAATTGTTTAATCAGACGAGTCGAGTGTGAAGTATGACTGTAACTCCGCTCCGCCGCGAGTCACGAGTCGATACGCGAGCGCTGCTGCTCTGTTTGTTTGGGCGGACTCTCGCCACGGTCAGTCCTGGAAACAGAGCCAGCACTTTGGCATTCATCACAATTGTTTGGGCCTGTGGATAATTGGTAGCTAATTAATTCATGATTGCTAATTTAAGAACAGCCTTCCAAAAAACACAAACATGTCCTTGACCACCTGCCAACATGATTCTCACCAGTGCTCGCCACAATCTGCTCTTCTCAGAGCACAGACAGAGAGTGTGTGTGTGTGTGTGTAGACGCAATAAAAACGAGAATTATTTTGCAGTGTAAACAGCTTCATTGATTATGACTAATTGATCACTATTTATCAGTCCAATTGATAAATCTGAACACAGTGTTTACATGAATGCCACAAACTGTAAAATGACTGGCTTGATATGTGTGTTTATGTCACAAGCTTCAAATTAGATTTAATATTGTAATATGCAGAAACTGCATGAATGCATAGTTTTAGAAAGCAAATTTAATAAGCTTTCCTGTAACTCAAACAGTAGAGCAGTGGTGCTTGCAACGGTTCGACTCCCACGGAGAGCAAGAACCGATAAGAAGTGATGAGAATGTAAATGTCTGCCTTCAAATGCAATGCAAGTCACTTTGGATAAAAGCGTCTGCCAAATGCATAAATTAAAATGCAATGTAAATGTAATATTTATCCGTTTTAGGTCATGATTAGCAGACGATAGGCACATAAACACACACACACACGCAAAACAAGCCGTCTGTGGATAAGAAGCAAGGACTTGTGGGACGTTGAGTGGAAGGAGACATGACACGACAGTCACTGATACTATATTCAAGAAAAACACATGCGCAGAGCCTCCCAGTGCCAATTTTCAATGCGATCGAGTGTGTGCATGTTCTCAATCCGAACATAACTCATTCTGATTGACATGGACTTTTTTATTCTGACTGTCCTACTAGTTCGATTACAAAACGGGTTATTAGGGTCGCTACTGTGAAGCTGAAATCCTGATTGGCCAAAGTAAGTCTGCTGACAAGATGAGCCATAACCATTACGACACAACAAATATCACTGAGTGTGTGTCTGCAGAGTTTCACAAACCTTATGAGCCAAGTTGAACTGCTAAAAATGCCAAAAGACATGCTGTGACTGGATCATGATCACTGAAACCCCATTTGGAAGTGGTCTGGGATGCGTTTTTGACCATGTTTTTGCATGCACTCAGAAGAGTTGATTCAAAATGCCAACTTAAGACAACATTTACATGTAAAAGTCCACAATATGTGTACAACACACAGTATATATACAATCCCCCCCAAGTTATTGACTTAAATTCTTCTTTTTAATGCTTAACACAAGTCGCTAGGAATTTTAATCTGAATTAATGCATTTTTCAATAACATTTGTTATCCCCAGTGTCACTCGTTAAGGGCGCTGTATATCGACTGATACACTCGAGACTCAGTCAGGTCAAGAGCACACAGTCATATTGATTAATCTGGAGGGTTCACAGAACGCACGTGTTATATAGTATAGTAAGCTCTTCACTGTCATCATATCTTTGGTTATCTCCATCATTCTGCGGATGGAGTAAAACAACCATGTGTTGGACACACAACACAATTACAACAATAACAGTAATAACGGAAACACTTTACTTGAAGGGGTGTGCACAAGACTGACATGACACTTTCATAATCATGACACATGACATATGTCTTGAATATAAAGTAGTGTTTATGCATGTTTATGACCACTGATATTAACCCCCTGGGGACCAAGGTGTATTTGGGGTCCTTGAGATGTTCTGACATGCCCTGACATTTGTGGGGTTTTTTCAGCTGCTTACAATATAAACATATTAATGTCACAGGTGAGAATAGACTCTATTTAGCACAAACAGGGCTACCATAATATGTGACCAACATGCATGTACATGTTTGTATTTTTGAGAGAATATTGTTTATGCGTGGTTATTGTAAAAACTTAAAATGCATTTTTACTTGAAATACATTTTTTTTGCTTCCAAATGATCTGAAAATCATCCTGCCTAATCTTTCACATAAAACAATAGATTGTTTTGAATTTTTTTTTTGAATTACAATTTTTTTTGGTTTGGAAAGGCAATATGCGTGAACGGCCCAACCCCCTCATGGATAATCTCATGAATAATTAGGTTCAAAGACCCGCAAAATAATGAATGAAAGTGAGCTTTTCATTCAGGTGTCACACAAGAAAGAATGCAAGGACACGTATATATATATACACATGTGCTCAACTTGTGTAAACATTTTTTTTCAGCACATTTTCTAGACATTTTATTTAACCCTCTGGGGTTCTAAGGTGTTTTAAGGCTCCTTAAAATATTCTGACATGCCCTGACATTTGTGTTTTTTTTTTCAACTGCTTACAGCATAAACATATTAATGGCACAGGTGAAATTAGACTCTATTTAGCAGAAACAGGGCTACCATAATATGTGACCAACATGCATGTACATGTTTGTATTTTTGAGAGAATATTGTTTATGCGTGGTTATTGTAAAAACTAAAAATGAAAATTTCTGAAATAAGTCCACAAAACACATACTAAATATGCGTCCACAAGACTTTTGACTAATGGATGTTGTTGCCTAGTGTTTTTTCTTCACGGTCTGAAAATCATTCTCCTAATCGTTCACATAAAACTGTGAATTGGGTTGTATTGTTTGCCAAGGCAATATGTGAATGGGCGTGAACAGGCACGCATAATAATGAGCCTTTCATTCAGGTGAGTCACACAAGAAAAAATTGAAAGGACAACATACAAACATACATGTTTATGACAGGTTGAGTTGTCTTAGTATTGGTTTATGTCAAGGTGTCATAACAAAGACATCTCAAACAATGTCATATTTGCATTATAACTGAGCGAATCACACTTAATGACAGTTGTCACAAACATGTATAAACCCTCCTTCATATTCAAGACGTGTCCTGTCATGATTATGAAGGTGTCATGTCAGTCTTTTGCACACCCCTTCAAGTAAAGCGTTACCGTAAATTAATTTGCGTTTAATCACAAAAATCTCACATGACGTTTCCACAAAACTTTGCCATTCCACTAAGAAAATATTAATTCGCTCACATATCGTTTGCACTTCCAAAGAAAGCTAGTGTTATCTCCCAAAATGCAAACGCTTTGCAAGCGAAAGGAAACTTGCAATGAAAACATAAATCTTGTGAGAGTGGTGATGGGAAACTATATTGCAATGCTTTTGAGAATGAATGCAGAGTTTCTTGGGAGAGTAAATCTTATGAGCGAACGCTTAGTTTATGATGAGATACCACCCGTGTTCAGAGCAAACACTTGCGCTTTACTTCCATGGTCCACTTTTGACATACCAAAGTTTCTCTGGGAAATGTCCACGCTTTATGAGCGCATGCAAATATATTTTTCATCACCACGACCCCTTTGGGACTCATCATTCATCCTGAGTTAACAGCCTTTTGAATGCAAATAAAACTTCCACCAAATGATTAAGAACCTACAATCACATTTAGTACAAAGACTCGCACTACAAAAACGTTTTCTAAAACTCTTAAAGGGATACTCCACTTTTTTTTTTTGGAAATAGGCTAATTTTACCACTCCCCCAGAGTTAAACAGTTCGGTTTTACCGTTTTCGAATGTATTCAGCCGATTTTAAGATATTTAGAAGAATATCAGTAACCAGACCGTTTCTGGTCTCATTGACTTCCATAGTAGGAAAATATATTCTATGGAAGTCAATGAGACCAGAAAGTGTCTAAAATCAGAAAATCGTCTGAATACATTCAGAAACGGTAAAACCCAACTATTTAACTCTGGGGGAGTGGTAAAATCAGCTTATTTCCTAAAAAAAGTGGAGTATCCCTTTAAAGAGCCACAATAGAGATAACTTCAACCATTGTGCTGCTTCAAATGGATCATTAGTTCCCAAAGACTAACTAAATGACCATCGTCAATGAACTTCCAATACAAATGACTCCGAACAAGAGATGTGAATCTCCTCTACACAGTTCATCTTCTGTCCATTTGCATGCAACTTGAGTTTGCACAAACAGATGCAATCGCTCAAACTATTCATCTTGTCAACGTATGCAAAAAGATTGAATTCCTATTTCACCTCACCACAGAGATCCTACACAGATCCACAGAGACCTCTGCGGCAAATATTATTTATTAGACTTTTTTCATCATTGCAAAGCTGTAAGAAAGCAGAGTGTACAGTCAGTAACTGCAGTATTAAACCTCCATCTGCCTCGTGTCTGCCAACCGCTGGCCCGACAGGGGGGCTAAGGGGGCATTTCATAAAGAAAATTCAATCCATCATGCTCCCACATGAAATTAATATATGTCACAGCCACTTCTGACAATTTAATATCAAGCTGAGAGAGACGCTCCCCCTGCGCCGCCGCTGAGAGAAAGGACTCGCTTCTTTACAGTCTTCAACTCACCAAATCGCTTCCCGTTTCACTTATAAACGCTTTAGCATTTAGCTATAAATTCAATTTATTGGTGGGAGCACATCATGAGTCTTTCGAAAGACGGATTTTATCCCAAAAATTAGAGGGTAGGAACGTTAACCCGGGAACAATAGCTATTATTACATATAGGTCCATGAAATGATGAAATCTGACTGGATGAGACGTTTTAGAGGCTGTTGCAGTTCACACACACGTGACCACTCACGACGTCAATTCTGCATTAATGCGTCAAGCTGCTACAGGACTCAATGACATGACACATTTTATTTATTTTTTTGCACAATCTCTCCGCACATGTGAAGACTTGAGCAAGACTCGTATGAAAGTCACTGCATTAGTTAACAGAAGAAAGTGTCACGAGCAAGAAAACATGACACTAGAGTCTTTCTCAGAACTAACTGCACTCCTTTCAGACATTTTTGCAATGGCATTTATTTAGCGAGAGATTTTCAGAGGATGCATGACGTCACATTCCCAAGTTCCCCGTGTCCTAGCAACCCCTGGAGAGGTCATCACACTTCGTTGGGGTCAGTAGGGAAATTGCTTCGTCTTTTCAGCGGTACGTCTATTGCTGGTCACATTTACAGTATAAGTATGCATTTAAAGCTACAATACATCACTTATAATTTAATAATGAAAATTAAGCGTTTAATGTTGTTTATGTGCTGTTTTTGAATGTGTTTTAACACACACCGTGTAAGTTGGTAACCAATCAGATCAACATGTGATGGTCAACCAGTGGATCTCTGAGTGAGTGAGTGGGTGAGGGGAGGCGGGGCTCATTTGCATATTCATAGAAACCGCATATCCTAAATGAGCAAGGGTGACATTAAAGCTATTTTAAAGCATGACATTTTTTTTTTTTTTGTCCAAGGAAAAAAAAAAAGTTTAAATATGTCATTTTGGTGATCAAAGATGAGTTTTAAAGGATACAATTATTGACTACTTTAAAAAACGTACAAAAATCAGTTCTTCAGCCAACACATAAGACATCGGTGTTCAAAACTGTCTAATTACCTAACCCCAAATTACAATGGTATGCTTATGTGAATGACTTATAGTTTGATTTTTCGGGTCCGATTCAGTTTGGGGTCATTCATCTTTGAGTGGTTTCAAAGGAGTGTCTTGCAACAGGTTAAAGTCGGCATGAAATCAAATTTGACAAATCTTTTTATATGTAATATTGCAGTGTTTAATCCGTGCACTTCATTATTTTTTTTAAAATTCATGTACCCTTGAAATCTTTAATCAAATACATTACCCTTCCCTCCCCCTTCGAAACGACCTCTCTCTCTTTTGGTCATGTGGAATGGCAAAAGGGTGCGGCCAGATCCGATGAAGGTGTGGCTATCGGTGCACCACCTCTCAGAGAATCGCATTCAAATTGTTTGCAACGCCCAACCTCAAACGATCCAATCAATTCCCGAAGGATGAAATCAAGCCCTGCCCTACATTTTTTCTAATTTCAGAAGCCGTTTCACTTGGATATACGTCACGACAAGGAAAAAATTACAATCTCACCTTCCATTTCACGCCGACTTTAAAGGGTTAGTTCACCCAAAAATGAAAATTAAGTCATTAATTACTCACCCCCATGCTGTACCAACCCTGTAAGACCTTCGTTCGTCTTCCGAGCACAAATGAAGATATTTTTTTATTAAATATTCCTTAGATTTCCACGACGCATGCGCGAGAACTGAACTGAAGTAGTTGAAGGAGATCGCAATTCTCGCGCATGTGTCGTGGAAATCTATTGAAGTCTCGTTTCAGGCCAACAATGAAGAAAAGGAATAGTCGAATAAAGTCGTTATTTTTGTTTGTTTTTTCGCACAAAAAGTATTCTCGTCGCTTGATAAACTTATAGTTGAGCCACTGTTGTCACATGGGATATTTAAACATTTTCTTCATTGACTTTCTGGGCCGTCAAGTTTCATTCCCTTAGGAAGCCTATGTGGTAGTGATTCGGCTCTCAGATTTAATCAAAAATATCTTAATTTGTGCTCGGAAGACGAACGAAGGTCTTACGGGGTTGGTACAGCATGGGGGTGAGTAATTAATGACTTAATTTTCATTTTTGGGTGAACTACCCCTTTAAGTCTAGTTAAAATAAAGTCTTCACAAAACTAGTTCTATAAACAGATAAACCACGTATTTCAGCCTTTAAATAATCTTTTATAAAAAGATTGAGTCAAAAAATGATAAATTACTGACAATCACGTGCACATCCTCTTTTCTTTTATTATAAAAAGTAAAATTCAGGCCGATTTTCCTGTTGCGTCTGTCGTTGCTAAGCAACCATGCACTGCGCTCTCCACAACGACAAAGTTGTTTTAGTAGCTAATGGACTTCCACCACCGAGAAACGGTGCTTTCAGCATTGTTACGGAAGGGGCTGTTTGGTTGGTTCTTCGATTCGTTTGCGGCATTCTGAATCTGAAACGGTGAGATTTGTTCAATCTCGTGCCTATATTTGAATGAACTTGAGCGCGCAAACCTGGTGTGTGAACGACCTCGTATCAAGCCACGAGCTAATGCTAGCACGCGAGCGCCATGTTTGAAGCCCTGCACTAGAGCTCCGCTTTGTAGGCTACGACTACGACTTTTTTCAATACTTTCTGCGGCCAGAGTTTTGGCAAATGAACGAGGGTAAACACTTTTTTAGACCCGACTAAATAAAATTTAAGACCTCAGCCGTTTTTAAGACTTTCTAAGGCCTTAAATTTAAAGTTCAGACTTTTTAAGACCCCGCGGAAACCCTGTCGATCTACAACTCCATGATCGTTCTGAATCCCATCCAGATTACGTGTTTGACAAAACACGGTTTTCTCAGCCCCAATGTAAGATTCCATTAGACCATATATCCAGCACTTTTGTCCATGACCAGGACATGCAGTTAAATGCCTAACCTGGCCTTTAGAGCAAGAACGACTCTAAAAACTACACACAAAAAACAGGAATAAATCAAGCCGGAGATGCGCAGAGCATTTGCAGGGTGGGAGGTCATGCGGTGGTAAGAGTGGGGTTGTTTGGAGATTTATGAGATTTGGAAATTGAGTTCAGGATGAGGCACAATATACCACAGCACAGCAAAGCCCGTGACCTTCAGCGCTGGAACACAGGAATGATGATTTTCAATTAAACCTCTAAACCTTCCCAAGAAGGCCTTGCTCACAGCCTTTCATTGTGTTTCTCCTTGAGTAGAAACTTCCTGAACATTCATACTGGAGAAGACAAATGACGATCAGGTGCAGAGATCAACGGCAGCGATGTGGACATGCGTAGATGAGGGACGCGAGGCTCTTCTCTCACATCCTCCGCAATGAGGTCACGACGAAGTCCCGTCCTGCTAGCGCTCAGTCCCATGGACATTAACAACACCGACACATTTCTCACATACTGCTATTTTTAGTTACTGAACCAATCAACAGATTACAACCAGCACTGGCGAGGTGTGATGCGTGTTGACTCGTGTAGAACTGAGATCTGTATTGGGTACGGTTGGGATTTACAGATAGAGGTCGGGGGTTTAAGGTAGCTTTATGGACTATTATATTACATTTATGTGACAATTCGCCATCCTCTCATCCCTCATTCTGCTGTTTCACAAATGAAAACATCCTATGTGTTCAAAGTTGGTGATGCAAATCTCACTGATTTATTCGGACACACTGTGCAAGACATTTTACAACGTTTTAGTTCAACACTGGAAAAATGAATGCCAGCTTACAAAAAAGCTCATTCAGTTTAAGTTAAACAAGGAAACGTTATTACATGCTGTAAACTACAAATCAGGTTTCATGCCACTAAAACATTTTAGAGGGAAAATACTAAATATAAATGGAATTACTATATAAATTGCTTAATATTAAGGTTGCCCTGTAGTCAATGATTGTATCCCTTAATACAATTAATGTATTTAATGCATATAATGACATTTAAATTTATTTTCTTTTGAAAAAAAAAAAAATGTCTTCATGCCTTAAAAAGCTTGAATGTAACTCGACACCCTCACCTCATTTAGTATGCACGGTTGTATGAATATGCGAAGGAGCCCCGCCTCCACTCACTGCAAAACAATTCTCGTTTATATTGTATCTTTGTTGTTTTTGATTGACTCTGCCATTCTCAGTTTGGCCATTGAGTTCATGAGCTCAACAGAAACGAGTGTGATTGATTACACTGTTAAAGTCAATAACTGTATCCCTTAAAACTGATCTTTGATCACCAAAATTGGCTTGAATGTAATTTGACACCGTTGCATCTTTTAGTATGAGCGGTCCATGAATATGCAGATGAGCCCCGCCTCCACTCACTCACTCACTCAGCTCACCACTGGTTGTCGATCACACGTTGATCTGATTGGTTAAAGGTGGTTTGTGACGTCAGAAACACCAGCGATTTCAAAGCATGTTTTTGAGACTGTCTTTGGTTCACTGCAGCTTTAAGGAGGAAATACTCAGCAATGCTGTCCACTTATCAACACACACACGGTTTAAAGTGTATTAAACACACCACATACACACATAAACAATTGTCATGGTAAGGACAACATTATTGTTTTTTTTAGTCTTGGAACCTACTTTATTGGACTCCTTGACCACAAAAATGTACACGTTGACACCAAATTTGTCATTATAGCTATAACAGAAGCAAAGATATGGGCCTCTCAAGTATGGTCGGCGGCCATTTTGAAAAAAATTGCGTAAATAAGATACAAAATGTGATCTCACTTGTGTCTTAGGATAAATTTATTTTTATGGCCCCAAGATACTTCTATACCAAAGGGGACGTTTGCATCATGACTTGAAGTCAAAAGTCACTAAAGCTCCCTACTATATTGGTTGCCGCTCTTCATTTGCATATGGTTAAAAAAGGTCACCGTCGCACGAGTAGCTGGAAATCGCCAGCTCTGCATTGAAATGAATGGGATCATGTTTGCTTTGTCGCTGGCAGTGTGAACAGGGTTTAAATCTCGTCGAAATGTTTCGTTTCGAGGCATGCTTTGGTTTAGTTTCTTTTAATTTGCCAGGAAACTCAGGCATATATGGAGATTAGGCATGTGCCGGTATCAAATTTTCATGCTGCGGTTAATTGATTGAGCTTTTATCACGGTACACGGTATTATCACAATATTTTAATGAGATTATATTTTAATGCTCAAGAATGCATTGTGGGTCTCTAAAAAAACCCTCAACTTACATCACAATGTGTAATTGTGATTTTCAAAACATATGGTAACTAAACCAAATTGTTTAAAGTTTAGTGACAACATGTTACAATGTTTACATGGGACAATGACTGGTAGGTTGGTAAATTCGAATCTATTATTTTTCACGGTATTTTGAAGAGCCCGCGATAACAATATCGTGCATATTCATTACCGCGATTTATCGCATTACATGTCTAATGGAGATCTAATCAGGGTTATACTGGAACTAGAATGAGTACGATCACAATCTAAGCTCTTTTGTGTCCTTGACCCCACATTTCAGTCGTAATATACATATTAAACATTCTGCCCAATGACAAAAAGAAGAAGCCATAAACTTCAACATTACCTGGTGACCTGCTCTGATCTGCTCCAGGACCTTCTCATAGCACACCTCCTCCATGTCATGCAGCTGCTGAATCTGTGGAGAAAAAAAATAACCATTAAAGACTGAAATATCATTCAAAAAGCCATTGTATTTGGCAAAGCACGAGATTTCTTGGCTGCTGGGTACCTTATTTGTAGTCTTGATGCCAACAAAGCTCTGGCCAAGTGGAACAGGACGGAAACGACTGTCAAAGTAGAACAATCCAATGAAAGGGTTCACATGCAGGAAAGACGCCACGTCCAAGTAATTTGGCAGAGTTGCAGAGAGACCGAGAATGCGAATCATACTCTGGGTCGACTCCACCTAGAGAAACATGAAAACAAGGTTTGAGAGGGCTTTCTTTCTGAAGGGTCTCCTAGCAGCTGTGATCATACCAGCTGGCTTTCATTCACCACTGCTGGGCGAATTTGCACTGAGAAAATCCACAAATTTCAATAGGAATCGACACGATATGGTGGAAGATTTCACGTGAGTTTTTCGAGGAGCTTCGCCACAGTGCCCACAGTGGGTCGAATTTTTGAGTTTCGATATCTCAGCTCTGGAAGGGGCTAGAGCCTCCATTTTTGCACTCAGGTCTAAGTCTCATGGCCCTCTATCAGAATCCAGAGTTTTGAGAAGATTGGAGAAACTTAATTTTTCGCCCGGAAAAAAAAACCCAAAGGGGTACCACTGTCGTTTTTTTTTTTGGGTTCAATTTTTGAGTTTCGATATCTCAGTGACTTCTGTGTGAGCTGTGATTCACACACTATTGACAAACACAATTTCACACACATTTCATTATTGTGACTACACCGTGAGACTGCATAAGTGGAAATCAACCATCCGTGACATGATTCAAAACATTAAACAAGCAGCAACAAAAGCCTTAAAGACGTCCTTGATTATAATTTCACTTTTTAGCTTTAGTTAGTGAGTCATGCTGCTGTTTGAGCATCTGCAAAGTTCAATGGAAGGGACTACAACTAACGGCTGGTAGGGACTACAACAAGCTTCTTCCTGGTTTGGTGACATCACAAACCCTCAAATTTACATAAACCCCGCCCCCGGGAACACGTAAGGGGGTGAGTCCATGTTGGGCTGCTTTAGAAGAGGTTGTTTTTTACACCCTGGAAAAAGTTGCTGAAGAACTTAAAGAGATTGAATATTATTTGTTAAACTGTTGCTGTACATTATAACCTCAGCGTTTGTCTGTGCGATGAACATTTTACGGAGAACAGCTTCCAGAAGAGTGAACAACGCAGGCTATACACACAAAAGCTTCTCCTGAAAGACGGAGCCGTTCCCATTTTGTCAGGGACAATTTGTTGTTTGTGGATCACAACTTGTAAGTAAGTCTATTATTTGTAGTTGTGTTTTCTATAAACAGTTTCAATTATAAGCTTTATGTAGTTGCTATGATGTAAAGCTTTGCCTCCGCTATTCTGCTAACTAACATCATATTGATGTAGTGTTTACTGTAGCTTTTGTACGACTGTTCACCGCCACTTAGGGAAATTAAACACCATTTTGTGATTTATTACTGTTTTTATTTCCATAAATATGAATAAATGGTGGATAAGATCGTATCTATAAGAAAAAACAAACAAAACAAAAACACTAATACTCTAAAACGTCCTGTGAAATCCTTGCTTGTAAAGTCCGTGATTGAAATCCGTTCAGCACAATCCTCTTGTTCGTCAACATTGTCAGGGTCTGAATCAGCTTGAAATGGTTTGAAATTGACGCAATCATTAATATTTAGCCTACATCTGAGTAGAGCTTGTGGTTATGAAGGGGCGTGACATATCCTGGACATGTGATAAGTGCTGCCAATCACAACACACTGGGCCAGCGAACCAATCACAGTACATCAACAGGGGCTTCATCAAAAACGGTGTGTTTAACCAAACAAAATCAAGACTTAATTGGACCGCTTTAAAAAAAGAAAAAAAAAAGCAGAAACTCCTCAAGGTAGTCAACATAATTGAGTAAAAAAAAGAATTTGATGTTAGAATGTATTCAAAATACAAGTCAAATCTACAATAGTATATTAATAAAAAGAGATAAATAACACTGTTACGGCTATGATGCCAAAAACTGCAACGACAGCTGGTTCCAGGTTTCAGAACGCAGCTCTCTTTACAGGTAAAATATGTTCATATTCCAACACTTCAATTATATAATGAAGTGCAGATGAGGGAATCTGACAGCCGTCACGGTAATACTCCTTTTGACAAGTATCCCCACCGTCTCACACTGCCAGATGTGCTATTGTAAAGTTTTGAAAAATAAACACCTCAAAACTAATGACAGTCAGAGCGTCTGAGAGCGAGAGATCTGCGCTGAGGCTGACAGGGAAGATTGGTAAGGCTTTTAATATGATGCAGTGGATGTCTGTCCAGGTAATCTAGATATCACACCGCTAGTCCCCATTTATGGCTACAAAGAGTGATGAAAACACTCATGGAAATCCTTCTCGGGCTCAGCGAGAGCTCAGGTCACCTCCGCTGGAGCTGATCGCTCGTGTTATACACATATTCCACTGTTATGTTAGGGATCAACTAAAGCTGAACTGAGACAAAAGCACAGAGCAAACAGCAGTATGAAGCTAGTCACATGGAAAAACGAATAGTGTCACCCTGTTTTGAGTCAAGCTTCCCTTCCGGTAAAGTATTGAGATGGTACAGTGATCGCTTGACATTGGTTTTGACAAACGGCTTGGCACCGCATTTTACATGATGCTCTAAGAAACGCAGTAATAGATCTCAGGTCCATAAATATTTGTATAAGGTTAAATTGGTTAAATTGATTAGAAGTAACATGAACGTATCAGTTTTCACAAAAATATTAATCAGCACAACTGTTTTCAACATGTAGGGGTGTAACGGTTCACAAAATTCACGGTTTTGTTCGATACGATACAGTGGTGTCGCGGTTCGGTTCGATACGATACAGTGGTGTCGCGGTTCGGTTCGATACGATACAGTGGTGTCGCGGTTCGTTTCGATACGATACAGTGGTGTCGCGGCTCGGTTCGATACGATACAGTGGTGTCCCGGTTCGGTTCGATACGATACAGTGGTGTCGCGGTGTCGCGGTTCGGTTCGATACGATACAGTGGTGTCACGGTTCGCTTCGATACGATACAGTGGTGTCGCGGTTCGGTTCGATACGATACAGTGGTGTCGCGGTTCGGTTCGATACGATACAGTGGAGTCGCGGTTCGGTTCGATACGATACAGTGGTGTCGCGGTTCGGTTCAAAACGATACAGTGGTGTCGCGGTTCGGTTCGATACGATACAGTGGTGTCGCGGTTTGGTTCGATACGATACAGTGGTGTTGCGGTTCGGTTCGATACGATACAGTGGTGTCACGGTTCGGTTCGATACGATACAGTGGTGTCGCGGTTCGGTTCGATACGATACAGTGGAGTCGCGGTTCGGTTCGATACGATACAGTGGTGTTGCGGTTCGCTTCGATACGATACAGTGGTGTCGCGGTTCGTTTCGATACGATACAGTGGTGTCGCGGTTCGGTTCGATACGATACAGTGGTGTCGCGGTTCGATACGATACAGTGGTGTCGCGGTTCGATACGATACAGTGGTGTTGCGGTTCGCTTCGATACGATACAGTGGGGTTGCGGTTCGCTTCGATAGGATACAGTGGTGTCGCGGTTCGGTTCGATACGATACAGTGGTGTTGCGGTTCGCTTCGATAGGATACAGTGGTGTCGCGGTTCGGTTCGATACGATACAGTGGTGTCGCAGTTCGGTTCGGTACAGTGGGGTTGCGGTTCGCTTCGATACGATACAGTGGTGTTGCGGTTCGGTTCGATACGATACAGTGGTGTCGCGGCTCGGTTCGATACGATACAGTGGTGTCGCGGCTCGGTTCGATACGATACAGTGGTGTCGCGGTTCGGTTCGATACGATACAGTGGTGTCGCGGTTCGGTTCGATACGATACAGTGGTGTCGCAGTTCGGTTCGGTACAGTGGGGTTGCGGTTCGCTGCGATACGATACAGTGGTGTTGCGGTTCGGTTCGATACGATACAGTGGTGTCGCGGCTCGGTTCGATACGATACAGTGGTGTCGCGGTTCGGTTCGATACGATACAGTGGTGTCGCGGTTCGGTTCGGTACGATACAGTGGTGTCGCGGTTCGGTTCGATACGATACAGTGGTGTCACGGCTCGGTTCGGTACGATACAGTGGTGTCGCGGTATGGTTCGATACGATACAGTGGTGTCGCGGTTCGGTTCGGTACGATACAGTGGTGTCGCGGTTCGGTTCGGTACGATACAGTGGTGTCGCGGTTTGGTACGATACAGTGGTGTCGCGGTTCGGTTCGATACGATTGTGTTTTCTATTAACAGTTTCAATTATAAGCTTTATGTAGTTGCTATGATGTAAAGCTTTGTCTCCGCTAGTCTGCTAACTAACATCATATTGATGCAGTGTTTACTGTAGCTTTTGTACGACTGTTCACCGCCACTTAGGGAAATTAAAGATCATTTTGTGATTTCTTGGGCATGCTGAAAATCAGCTTTGATCGCAGGAATACATCAAATTTTTAAATATACTAAAATACAAACATTTTATTTTAAATTGTAATATTTCACAATATTAAAAAAAAAATATTTGTTTTTTTGATTAAATAAATCCAGTCTTAGTGAGCAACCCCAAAATTTTTAATTATAGTGTATATTTGCATTACTTTTATTAAAAGTGTGTCTTTTAACTTGATTTCTCATAAATGTAACTTTATATTTGCCAATTGTGACTAAATCTTGGAATCAACGTTGTCTTTATTTTCAGTAAATGTGATTTTAGTTGGTTACACTTTATTTTAAGGTGATACCAAGAACACAGGATGAGATGTTCCTATCCTTTGTGCAAGCACTCCCAAGAGTTCATGAACAGTGAGCCTCATAAATTTGGGGATCGCATCGTCAGTAGTGTACCTTTGGTTCATAGGGTGTTTCGGCCTTTCACACTACACACCCTCTCCAAAGGCGGCCAGCGACAGGGTGATCAAACCTGCACTTGCGTCCCATTCCCATCATTTACTGTTATTACTATAGTAAGTACATACAGTAACAGTACTTATAATGTGACTTATATAGTCACTATGTCACCTTAAAATAAAGTGTTACTCTTTATTTCTGATTGCTGTGGCTTTAACTCTTGTAATTGTGACTTTATGGCTCACAGTTGCAACTTTATATTCCACAGTGTGACTTCACTATTTCATAGTTTAGAAGCAATATATATGTTTTACTCTGCAGCAGAAAAATACAATACAAACGACGAGGACGAGTTACGTTAAAACTCAGTGATAGTCAACTAGTTCAAATCACTAATATGAGCAGCGCTAATACTGATGCTTGCCTTAGAAAGCACAGCTGAGGAGATGATCAACTCTTGCTCGGACACACTGAGCTACATCCACAGTTGTTGGATATCAGCACATTTCCCTGGACAGGAGCGTATAATGATGCAGGCGCAAGGTCTCACCTACATGTGTGGTCACCTGAGGACAACTAGATCCTGGATGGCCATCTGTTGTGCTTACTGAGACCTCCTCTATAGTCTGAACACGGGACACTTCATAGTGTCTGGCACACACCAACACACACGCCTGCAGCTCGCCGATGGGGGTCTCTCGTGCTTCAGGTGACATTTGAGGCGTTATGAAACACTGAAATCTGACTTTTTTTTAGAGATCTCTGCTTTAAAGAGCCTTTGGGGAAAAAAAGTGAAAGAGCAGTAATTACTCCACCCGGACCTCGCCGGCTGAAAGAGCTTCTATAAATGATCTGCAAGTGATTGGTGACGGGGTCAAAACACACAGTCTGTGTCTATTCAATGTGCAGTCGTGCGCAATAATACTAGTGCCAAGATTTAAAAACACAATCCAAAATATTATTAAACAATAGTGCCTGACTGATATATCGGCAGCCCGATATTATCGGCCGATATTAGGCATTTTCAAAACTATCGGTATCGGCAGTTATAATGGCCGATAAATGAATTTTTCGAAAATAAAATAAAAACGGACGAAACACGCTTGAACCATGTCATGAGTGTTGGAGGTGTATAGTTTGTCCACCAGAGGGCGCTCTACACCGTCTCTGTTGGCAACACTCGTTGAGTTGGTCACGATACATACATTGCTTGAATAACAATTAAAAGATCATCCCCATCTGTTCTCTAAACTCAAATAAGCAGGACAACATTTGTGACTATCATGTCCAGTTTTGCTGCCGTTAAATAAGCCGAGAGTGAATTAGCGGAATTAGCTAGTAATAGTTACGTTACGTTGCTACAGTGTAGTCGACTGACTGTCCTTTTAACTTTTGACAATGTGACTGAAGTATTTCTGTAATATAGCAATGAGACGCATCATCTCTCCTCGGCCTGTTATATAGAAAATATATGTTTTAAAATTTGCAGTATGACGTTATCCATTGCTAAATTACGGCTCATCATAGACTAGCTAGCCATAAAGCTAGCTATCATCAGTCTGTTCTGTTGGGACAATAAAAGAAACAAGTTTCTTTTTAAAATGCATTATCATATTATTTTAGTTAAAACTCATAAATAACTACAAATAACTAATGTTAGGGGAATCTGTTAATGTTTTGTTGCGCGTTTCTGAAATAAAAAAAAATAAATAAATAAAAATATCGGCCGATATATCAGAATATCGGATTTTAAAACCAAAAAATATTTGTATCGGTCTTCAAAATCATTTATCGGTCATGCTCTAATAAAGAATATAGATAAATATATCAAAGTTGTTTACAAATTATACACCGAGACGAGTAGTCGACAGTTTGGAAAAATTAAGATAAAAAATGTCTTATGGTCACTTATGTTATTACATTTGCAAATAACGTTTCTATTGAAATACATTTCCTGAGATCAAAGCTGAATTCTCAGCATCATTACCCCAGTCTATTTTTAAATGTTAAAAATTAACATTAACAAAGATTAATAAATCCTGTAGAACTGAAGTTAATTATTAGTTCATGTTAACTACTGAACCTTATTGTGAAGTGTTACCAACAATCCTGAAGCAAAACCACCTCAACACACACAATTATATATTTAACTTTATGAATCTAATACAACAATCCTCATCCATAATACAGTCAATGAGGAGAGCTAGGACAGACCGCTCACATCTAACTCAGCTCAAGTATGGCCGTACTCGCCTGTGAGGAGAGATATGAAATCATAATTTAACCATCCCATAATCAATTCTGGTTCCCAAGGGTGTGCGAGCGCGCTATCTTTAGACCGCTCTGAGGATGACAGCCCGGCTAAAAGAAGCAACACAATCCTCGAAAAGTTTGTGATGTAGAAAAGCTTAGCATTTGACAATGTCTGAACAAAAAATGGCAAAAACATGCATTGCAGTACAGACGCTAAAAGATTCAGCAACCATAATACATCACGCCTGTTTTTGTTTTTCCTCCTGACGGGAGAAATAAGGCAAGAAGCCGTGTTTCCCTTCTCCTCCAGCATCTTTTATTAATGATCCCCTCATTTCGCCACTTCCACAGGCCGCGATCTTGCTTACTGTGCAGAGATCAATAATTCAAAGTCTCCTAAAGACAGGAATACCTTCAAATTGTGTTGACTTTTGGCTCAACCACTGCACACACACACACACACACACACACACACACACACACACACACACACACTAATTAAAATAAGAGACACGGGGAAACATTTCAGAAATGCTTTGATTTTGTGCCATTACTATACTTTGTTTCTGTAAACAAAAGACACTATTGTCCAGCTCACTATTTTATATGACTAACACATAATTCCCATTGTTGTGTTAGTCATATGAATAATACATGTTTTGTGATACATGTTTTACATTGAATCTTAAATTTATCTCAATTTCTGGGGATCAAATGAGTAATTATACACACACACACACACACACACACACACACACACATCACAGTATAATTGAAGTATATATGAAGAGTTCAGATGCAAAAGCCTCTAAATGCCATTTGAAATTTTCTTCTTTAATGATGATTTTTATCAAACTTGTATATTTAACTTCAGTAATTTCACTTAAATAACAATTAATAGGTAATTATCATTGCCATTTAAGTGAAATTACTGAACTTAAATACACAAGTTTGATAAAAATCATCATTAAAGAAGAAAATTTCAAATGGCATTTAGAGGCTTTTGCATCTGAACTCTTCATATATATATATATATATATATATATATATATTTATATATATATATATATTACATTTAATAGGCATAAATCTATTATAACAACTCTCAATTTAAGTGAACTTAAAATAATGTTCAATAAATTAATTATAATAAATATAGCGAGTGATCCATATACCGTTTATTGTGCTGAATATTAGACGCCCCTGATTATACGATGAAATTATTATTTGACACTTGCGTTTCGGATCGTTAAAATAGGGAAAATAATGAAGGACAGGATGTGGGAGAGTGTGTTTTGTCAAATAAAATAAAATAAAAAATAAAATGATATAATTATCAGATCACACCATCAGATCACCTTCACCTATTTGTTCATCTGACTGTTATTATTCATGTATAACAGCCAAACAACATCTGAAGTGAATGATTTAAGGGTCAAGAGCCCAACTAAAACACACACTGATCTCCATAATGGTGACTTAATTTACAGTTTTCTCCTTCGGTGATTCTGCTTTATTATCATCAGGTGTGTTCAACGATGGCAATTAAAAAAAGAGTTCTTAATTCATCTTTGACGTCAATCTTTTGTTTAGAATAATGTGTAAATTTTACTCATTTTAAATGGTTAACTTTTAAGTAATTAATTTGGTTAATTATTACACAATTGTAATTTGTTAAAGGGGACATATCATGCAAAATCCACCTTTTTAGCCCTTAAATGCATTTTGTTGTATATTTGGAGTGTTTATAAGTACAAACAAGATGAAATTATTCTCTTCAGGTGATTCGTTTATATCTTTATATTCTGTTTTGGTCATATTTTTCAACCTGTTCAGATTTGTCTGTTCTCTATGACGTTTTTTGAGCAAGTGCGTCACCGTATTTGCAGCGGAACTGACAGATAAGGACATTGACTACCGGCCCAACAGTTCCAGCAATCCGCCATTATTATTTCTCGCTCCGATTTTGTAGTCCGAGCTCAATGATGCAGAAGTTACGAGAGGGCAAGTCAAAATGTTCGTTTGTTGGATGTACGTTAGTGAACTGAAGCACTTCAAGGATTCCCACTTCAACAACCTCCGCCAGTATAAAGAAGGGTTTGCCGATCGACTTCGTCTGAATGAGGGGTAAATTCCTTCTATCTTTGGCGACGACGAACAGAGCATTACCATAAGCTGTAAATATCGTTAATAAAAATAAAGTACTTTACTTTCTTAAAACACATGGTGGTCATGGTTTAGCAGTTTTGAAGTAACGTTACACGTCTGCAGTATTATTGTTTCATCAATGGTCATTTAGCTGCTTTTCTGAAGCTTTTCTAAACGTATCATATTATCAATACAGATTTTTTGTGGCAAGATTAGACCGTAGTCATTTATCTTGTCAGTGTGCTTGTTTTAACAAGAGAAATAGTCGACTTTCACTAATAACACAAAACAGTTAACTCACACACCAATACATCCATATGATGAAGAGGTTGTTCTGCAGGTTCGTCGTCGTCTTTATCGACTCGCTCGCTCTGGCTGGAATATGTAAGGCTTGACGGACAAGTCTTCTGTTGTTGATATTTTATTAACGTGTGAATAAAAATGTTCTTTGAAGGTATCGTATATAATCGAATATCTCTAATCAAACTACAATAATGGCCGAACGTGGGGAGTTGAACCGACCGTGAACTCATGGACCTGGAGAGCGGGCGGGGTGTGACGCATCTCCTTTTTATTTAAAGGGGCCGCTTTAAAACGGGTCGCTCACAGACGCACATCAGAAAAGGGGCTCGTGGAGCTTTAATAATGAGGAATTCAGACCCAAGCATTGCAGTAATGCTTTATATAGACCACAACGGTATGATTTATATGTAAAAATGAATGATTTAAACGCATATGTACCCTTTAAATTGAATTAATAATATTGATTTTAATCGGTTGCCTCAATTTTATTGATTAGATTTAACATATTCAGTCGTATTCATTTTTACAGTGGGGCTTTTTATCAGATCGGTCGATTATCAAAATAACCGTTAGTTATTTATAACCAATCTTTTCAGAGTGTTATCAATAGAAACTTGTGTGTATTAGCAAACACTTTCAAATCAGGGGTTGTGAGTGACAGCTAGTTTGTGAGCAAGAAACTAAAAACCTTATTCCATTTCAGTTGATTTGTACAGATATGCTAATCTCTCCCGCTAACTCTACCTGATGTGTCAGTATGACATTCAGCAAAGTAATAGCTTGTTATCTTTTAGCTTTTAAAATTGAAATTAAGTGCAAAGATTTCATTCCTCAAAGCCAAAGAAACTAGATGTGACATTGGAAATCTAGTGGCGGGTGTGATCTCGCAGGATAATCAGCTCAGTTTGGCTTTGAGAAGAGCACACATAGCCTCGCTGAACCGGGATCAGTTAGCACTTCAAACGACTCGAGCGCGGACACAGTAAACAGCAGTCTCGTTTGATGTCATTTCCTTTCACTTACGGCTACTGAACGCCTCTCTCAGCTCCTGGCCTCGGCTAACGAAGAAATGTGCGGCGTGAAGGAGAAGGCTGCGTTTGCTGACGCGGCGCCCTGTGAAAGTCTCTCGAAGGGCAATATTACCGCGGTAGTTTAGCTGTGTCGTTCGGCACCGAGTAGACGTGAGCTTTGCTTGAGCTTATTTCTGTAAATTCCCGCGTGTGATTGACACCTGACGGCGACTCGTCAGAATGAACATGGATATGGGACGACGCGAAAAGTGGGCTGTCGTCTCCCCGCCTGTCAGGATTTGCATAATCACACTAATATCCCAAATGGCCAGAGCGACTCTAGTAAGAGTGGCTGTCAATCATCATCAGAGGGGTTCTATCAATCACACACACACACACACACACATCCACTGGAGGAGGAAATTACCTAGGTATGGGTGAACCAACAAACTACTGGGATATTATTGGATATTATATCAGGTGATTAATTCTAAAGCACTAGCGGAAAAGACAGAGCTACTTTTTGTCTTTTTGAAGAGAAATGTTCATGTTGCTTTAATGTTGTCAAACTTGATTGGACATTTGCAAACCTTTTTTTTTTACTTGCTTCTTGTGCACACACAACAACACACACTTCTGGAGCTATTAAAGTCCACACTTAACTTCATGCTGCTATAATAATAACCAATGTGGCAGTGTTGTAGTACTCGAGACCATATTTTAATGGTCTTAGTCTTGTCATGGACTCGTGTCCATTTGGACTCGGAATTGACTCGTACTCGAACATTTTTTTTTTTAGGACTCAGACTTATTCCCGAGTCCACTCGAGTTCAATTAAAAATATTTTTCATGATTATTAATGTATGTGAATAAAATATTTCTTTAAATTGATTGACACGCCCAGTGATTGGTGATTTTCTAGTGCGCAACTGCGCATGACACATTGTAATAAAATTACTTTTAACACCACCTACTATGTGGCCGTTTTACCCTAAACTGATCATATTTTTTAAACTCTAAGTAAATTCAGTAAAAAAAAAAGGATTTCTCTAAGTAAATAAAAGTAAATTAGGTAATCAACCGTCACTGGTCTCGGACTCGACTCGGACTCGACCGTCTCTGGTCTCGGACTCGACTCGACTCTCTATGATCTCGGTCTTGACTCGGACTCGACTCTTTCTGGTCTAGGTCTTGACTCGGACTCGACTCTCTCTGGTCTCGGACTCGACTCTTTCTGGTCTCGGTGTCGACTCGGACTCGAGTGAGGTGGTCTCGACTACAACACTGCAATGTGGAGATATTAAAAGAGGAAGCACGTGGAACTCTCACCATAGACCTTTATATTCAACATTTACAATATTGACAATAAACAAAGAGCAAATTTCTATTACTATAATAAGCCACATATAATTGAATATTAATACAAAGATGTAAATATAAGAATCTGTTCAATTTTATTCTTTTGTCAAACTCTTGTTCATTTTTCACTTGGTAAATATGGTCAAATGTGCTTGATGTGAGAGTCCATACGTCATTATCTTGAGAGACTAGCCTTTAAAGTGGGAGAATTACATGGATCGCCCGTGGACAGTTACAAGTCCAGTTCATTTTCTCAAGCTATTTTTAGCTTAGTCAGGAAAAGTTTTTAAATGATTTTGAAAGAAGTTTCTTCAGCTCACCAAATCTGCGTTTATTTGATCGAAATACAGGAAAATCTGTAATATTGTTCAATATTAAAGGGGTGGTAAAGTATGATGTCTCTTTTCTAACTTTAGTTTGTGTGAAATGTTGCTGTTTGAGCATAAACCACATTATCAAAGTTACAACACTCAAAGTTGAAAGCAAAGGAAGATATTTGTTTTTAAAGAAAAGGACTACAACAAACGGCTAGTAGGGACTACATGAGCTTCCTCCCGGGTTCCTAAAATGTGCATAAGCCCCGCCCCTGAGAAGAGGAAGAGTGGTTGTATAAGAGTACATTTGTGAGTCAGCTCAAACTTTAGCATCCATCTTTTCACATGCAATAGAAAGTCACTCGGTGTGCATCTCACTACAGTTCCTTTATGAGCGATTTATACGTAGATTACATGACAGAATATCCTAATTGAGGATAGTTAACCCCACATCAGCAACATAAATTCATCAACTAAACATTCAGAGACATGTTGTCACTTCTTGAGTCTCTCCATCTTTGACTGACTCCATTTTAACATTAAAGGGAGAGCAGTTTGTGTCATTTTAGTGTGTCTGACTGCGTGAGGAAATCACAGCTGCAAACACACAGAGCTCTTGAAACCCCGCCCCCTGGCAGCAGCTCATTTGCATTTAAAGGGCCAGACACAAAACGGTGCGTTTTTGCAAACCCTAAAAAAAGTGACTTTAACATGCTGTATAAAAATATCTGTGGGGTATTTTGTGCTAAAACTTCACACACACACACACACACTGGGGACATCAGAGATTTATTTTACATCTTGTGAAAATTGCATTTTACCACCGCTTTAATATAATTTTAAAATAACTTTTTTTATATATATATTCAGCATCTAAAAGAAGCTTTAATCTTCTAAGAATGTAGTGTATCGTATCAACAAAATGAATAGATACAAATATTTGAATAATTTACTCGTGATTGTTTTTTCCTCAAATCATCCCACGTGGAGTGCTATACAGTATATAAATGTGTGTGTGTGTGTGTGTGTTACCTGGCGCAGTGTGCGGGCCACCAGGCTCTCCAGGACGGGCCCTCTGTCCTCATGAAGAAGATGAACTTCGTCCAGGATGAGCAGCCGCACGATCTGAGACAGAGCCACGTCTCCCACACTCTTCCTCGTCACCACATCCCACTTCTCTGGAGTCGTCACCAGCATCTAGCACACAAAACACTCATTAGCAGGGCTTTTCCCAAGTCACCTTTATTTATAAAGCACTTTTTACAATACACACTGATTCAATATATATATATATATATATATATATATATATATATATATATAATTATTATAATGATGAACGATTAATTTAACGGATGGCTAGTCGACTATTAAAAGACACGAACACGCTCTCGCTGGCACATGGATAATTGTGTCAGAAAGTTATAAGATTTCGACCATATTCCTGTGACTAACATTCATCTAATGATAATAAATATGTGTTTTTACACTAGTATCTAGTTCTCCTCTCTCTTTGTTTTGCATTAACTATACCTTTACAAATGACTGGTGGAAACTGGGTCTGTGTGCAGCTAAAAATGTCCTTTATATCTCTCGAGAGAATTAGCAGTGGTTTGTTTTTAAAAAGTAAATGAGAGGCCAAGGTATAGCAATATCTTTCCATGAACAGAACAGGCCTGAAGGAGACTGGCACTGAACTGAATCTCCTCAGGGTCAAGAAGTCAATGGACACTTGCTGAATTATGATGTGTAGACATTTCATTCAACTGATGTTTCAGACAAAATCTGGCCAGTCAGAATGTTTTTCCCAACCCAAAAACACTTCCAAAAGAAGCTATATATATTTCTTCTATAAAAAAGCTATATAAAAAAAACTTTTCCCGTTATTTCGTTAGTAATATCTCTCGTTAGACATAATATCTAGTCAAAATGACATATCTTATCAAAACAACATAATATCTTGTTATAACGACATGATATCTCGTCAAAACGACATATCTCATCAAAACAACATAATATCTCCTTATAACGACATAATATCTCGTCAAAACAACATATCTCATCAAAACAACATAATATATTGTTATAACGACATAATATCTCGTCAAAGCGACATATCTCATCAAAACAACATAATATCTCCTTATAACGACATAATATCTCGTCAAAACGACATATCTCATCAAAACAACATAATATCTCCTTATAACGACATAATATCTCGTCAAAACAACATATCTCATCAAAACAACATAATATATTGTTATAACGGCATAATATCTCGTCAAAACGACATATATCATCAAAACAACATAATATCTCGTTATAACGACATAATATCTCATCAAAAAGACATATCTCATCAAAACAACATAATATCTTGTTATAACGACATGATATCTCGTCAAAACGACATATCTCATCAAAACAACATAATATCTTGTTATAACGACATGATATCTCGTCAAAACGACATATCTCATCAAAACAACATAATATCTCCTTATAACGACATAATATCTCGTCAAAACAACATATCTCATCAAAACAACATAATATCTTGTTATAACGACATGATATCTCGTCAAAACGACATATCTCATCAAAACAACATAATATATTGTTATAACGACATAATATCTCGTCAAAACGACATATCTCATCAAAACAACATAATATCTTGTTATAACGACATAATATCTCGTCAAAACGACATATCTCATCAAAACAACATAATATCTTGTTATAACGACATAATATCTCGTCAAAACGACATATCTCATCAAAACAACATAATATCTTGTTATAACGACATGATATCTCGTCAAAACGACATATCTCATCAAAACAACATAATATCTCGTTATAACGACATAATATCTCGTCAAAACGACATATCTCATCAAAACAACATAATATCTCCTTATAACGACATAATATCTCGTCAAAACGACATATCTCATCAAAACAACATAATATATTGTTATAACGACATGATATCTCGTCAAAACGACATATCTCATCAAAACAACATAATATCTCCTTATAACGACATAATATCTCGTCAAAACGACATATCTCATCAAAACAACATAATATCTTGTTATAACGACATGATATCTCGTCAAAACGACATATCTCATCAAAACAACATAATATCTCGTTATAACGACATAATATCTCGTCAAAACGACATATCTCATCAAAACAACATAATATCTCCTTATAACGACATAATATCTCGTCAAAACGACATATCTCATCAAAACAACATAATATCTCCTTATAACGACATAATATCTCGTCAAAACGACATATCTCATCAAAACAACATAATATATTGTTATAACGACATAATATCTCGTCAAAGCGACATATCTCATCAAAACAACATAATATCTCCTTATAACGACATAATATCTCGTCAAAACGACATATCTCATCAAAACAACATAATATCTCCTTATAACGACATAATATCTCGTCAAAACGACATATCTCATCAAAACAACATAATATATTGTTATAACGACATAATATCTCGTCAAAGCGACATATCTCATCAAAACAACATAATATCTCCTTATAACGACATGATATCTCGTCAAAGCGACATATCTCATCAAAACAACATAATATCTCCTTATAACGACATAATATCTCGTCAAAACGACATATCTCATCAAAACAACATAATATCTTGTTATAACGGCATAATATCTCGTCAAAACGACATATCTCATCAAAACAACATAATATCTCCTTATAACGACATAATATCTCGTCAAAACGACATATCTCATCAAAACAACATAATATCTCCTTATAACGACATAATATCTCGTCAAAACGACATATCTCATCAAAACAACATAATATATTGTTATAACGACATAATATCTCGTCAAAGCGACATATCTCATCAAAACAACATAATATCTCCTTATAACGACATAATATCTCGTCAAAACGACATATCTCATCAAAACAACATAATATCTCCTTATAACGACATAATATCTCGTCAAAACAACATATCTCATCAAAACAACATAATATATTGTTATAACGGCATAATATCTCGTCAAAACGACATATCTCATCAAAACAACATAATATCTCCTTATAACGACATAATATCTCGTCAAAACGACATATCTCATCAAAACAACATAATATCTCCTTATAACGACATAATATCTCGTCAAAACGACATATCTCATCAAAACAACATAATATCTCCTTATAACGACATAATATCTCGTCAAAACGACATATCTCATCAAAACAACATAATATCTCCTTATAACGACATAATATCTCGTCAAAACGACATATCTCATCAAAACAACATAATATATTGTTATAACGACATAATATCTCGTCAAAGCGACATATCTCATCAAAACAACATAATATCTCCTTATAACGACATAATATCTCGTCAAAACGACATATCTCATCAAAACAACATAATATCTCCTTATAACGACATAATATCTCGTCAAAACAACATATCTCATCAAAACAACATAATATATTGTTATAACGGCATAATATCTCGTCAAAACGACATATCTCATCAAAACAACATAATATCTCCTTATAACGACATAATATCTCGTCAAAACGACATATCTCATCAAAACAACATAATATCTCGTTATAACGACATGATATCTCGTCAAAACGACATATCTCATCAAAACAACATAATATCTCCTTATAACGACATAATATCTCGTCAAAACGACATATCTCATCAAAACAACATAATATCTCCTTATAACGACATAATATCTCGTCAAAACGACATATCTCATCAAAACAACATAATATATTGTTATAACGACATAATATCTCGTCAAAGCGACATATCTCATCAAAACAACATAATATCTCCTTATAACGACATAATATCTCGTCAAAACGACATATCTCATCAAAACAACATAATATCTCCTTATAACGACATAATATCTCATCAAAACAACATAATATCTTGTTATAACGACATGATATCTCGTCAAAACGACATATCTCATCAAAACAACATAATATCTTGTTATAACGACATAATATCTCGTCAAAACGACATATCTCATCAAAACAACATAATATCTTGTTATAACGACATGATATCTCGTCAAAACGACATATCTCATCAAAACAACATAATATCTCGTTATAACGACATAATATCTCATCAAAAAGACATATCTCATCAAAACAACATAATATCTTGTTATAACGACATAATATCTCGTCAAAACGACATATCTCATCAAAACAACATAATATCTCGTTATAACGACATGATATCTCGTCAAAACGACATATCTCATCAAAACAACATAATATCTCGTTATAACGACATAATATCTCATCAAAAAGACATCTCATCAAAACAACATATCTCGTTATAACGACATAATATCTCGTCAAAATGACATATCTCATCAAAACAACATAATATCTCGTTATAACAACATAATATTTCGTAAAAACGACATATCTCATCAAAACAACATAATATCTTGTTATAACGACATAATATCTCGTCAAAACGACATATCTCATCAAAACAACATAATATCCTGTTATAACGACATAATATCTAGTCAAAACAACATATCTCGTTATAACGACATCTCGTTATAACTGCATAATATCTCGTTATTTCGACATAAATCGTCAAGAATTTGAGAAAGTATTTTAGGCTGATTGTTTGTCTTTTCTGTTACAAATCACATAAAAGCAAACGCATTACTTTTTCACAAACCATTTACTTTATTTGATTACCAGTTCTGAAGCCCTTAGTCAAAAAGTCCAAAAGTATTAGATATGACTGACAGAGATCGTAAACTAATGAAGACGGAGAATGTGAGTGAGCACTGTGTGATTACTGATCAGGCAAAATAAAAGTCTGCAACACCATCAAAATAAAAGTCCCGCTTCCAACACATCGGCCAATCAGAAAAACTTATCGGCCGATGCCGATATCGTAAAAATACCAAATATCAGCCGATATATCGGTCGATGACTAATTTCAACGTTCACACAGTCAGTGTTTGGTCAACCGCATTGGCATGACTTTTAAAATGCAATCTACATACAGCAGGACACAATAATGACTATAATGAGCAACGTCACTACAATCAATGTACAGCACAGTCAATCAACCATTAAGTTACAGATTACTAAACAACAAGAGAAAGGAAAAGAGAAATGGGCAACTATCAACCCGAGTGGAAATGCTTTTCAGGGTTTAGATGCCATTACATCTTCAACAGTCTGACAGAAATCAGAAAACAGAAAGCAATCTGGAACGAACAGGGATGTACGGACGCATCAGGTCAAGTGTACAGCAAGGTGCAATTCTGCATGTTTTGAACAAAACAATGTGTTGAGCCTCGGGCGGAGACGTGTGATGAGGCAGAGGTGCTCTGGGAAAACGGGCTGTTTTTAGTTTGGCTCTGATGTGGCCTCTGAAAAGAGAAACAAATCAAATCTGACGCTCAGATTCTTGATGCTTTCGCAGGGATAGGGACGAATTCTGTTGATGTCAATGCAAATGTCTCTAAGTGCTAAAATCTCTGTTTTATCAGCATTGCTACAATTATAGCTGATTATTTTAAATGCTGCATGCAAGATGTGAGTGAACAAAACTGAAGGATTTCAGTCTCTAAAAGGATGGGGGGAAATCTATCCACATATGAATCGCAAATCTACCTTCCGCCGATTGGAATCGATTGCTGATGCTGATGCTGTCGACCCGGAGAGTTTAGAGATCGCAACAGAGGAAGCTTTATGAATGAAGCTTATACGTGACAGCAGCAGTTCACATCAATATCTTAACACATTTAAAATAACCTTAAATGATGTTTAGAGGTTGAGAGGTCTCCTATTCAGAGAATAATTATGTCCTGTCCTGTGTCCTGAGTTTTTGCACTTCAGTTAATGTGTAGAAGATAATGATTACAGAATTAACCCTCTGATGCTCCTCGGTCACCAAATAATTTTCTTTTTTGAATTATTAAAAATCACAGCTTCATCGGAAGGTTATGATACTTGGTGACATTTTTTGGCATTTGGTATGTGAATACAAAAAAAAATTGAGGGCATGATCCAAGCATGCTAAGTGGTCGTAAAAAAAAAATAGTCACACTCGTGGTCTTCGGTCAGAAATGACCGACCCATAGGAAATGAATGGGAAATTTACAAAAAAAACTAAAATTCTCTAAATTTTAGTTTGTAAAAACTACAAATCGGCCAGGGTTCTTGAAAGAAGTATACCACAGTAAAGGGGTGACACTCTACAACATCAAGAGTGCAAAAAATTTACACCCACCCACACACACACATATACAAACACACTTTTATACACACACACCAATAAATTCAGACCACAAAAAATCTGTTTTGAATTTTTAAAAATCACAGTTTCATAGGAGTGTTACGAAACTGGGTGACATTTCTGGCATTAGGTATGTGAACACAAAAAAAAGTTTAGTTCATGATCCGAGCGTGCTAAGTAGTCGTAAAAAAAAATAGTCATGATTTTGGGCTTTGGTCAAAAATGACCCCCATAGGAAATGAATGGGAAATTGACAAAACACAAAAATTCACAATTTTTTATTATTTTTTTTTTTTGTAAAAATTTTTGAATAAGAAATAGTTTTTGAGATGTTTTCATTTATATATTCAAATACACCAAAAAAACAGCTGGGGAATTCACATGCCTCTCCATAGAGAGCTGTACATGCCATCCAATGGTTACACCTTGGTCCTACGATTTTTCTCTATAATGTAACCAGATGCTGCTAATTTTCTTCAAAAAATATATTTTTTGCTGAAGGCCTACACTCTATATTAAACTAAAATACTGCATTAATATTTAAAAAAAATAATATATATATATATATATATATATATATATATATATCCATTGAAAAAATAGACCATAAATATTGCATAAATATGAATAAATTCAATCAAATTGTCTCAAAATACTAAGTTAAAAAGAATAAATATTATAGAACAAAAATAAATTGCATTGGTTTTACTGGGATGGAAGAAGTTTCATTTTTAGGCCTCCGGTCTCTTCTGACCGGGAAGGCCCAGGACGTGACCCATAAAGGAAGACCATCACAGGGTTAAATGTGGTATTTAATTAGAGTGAGTTGAGCAGTCTTATTTTCCTCATTTTTTTGTAATGTCTTTGAACAATATGGGGAACATGAATCGCAATATTTCGCAGAATCGAATCGCAATACTTGCTTGTATCGCAATATATTGAGAATCGCAATGATATTGAATCGTGGCACAAATACTATCGAATTGTCAGATTTTGTGCCAATTCCCACCCCTACTTTCGGCGCATAAATCACAGATTTCCCTGCAAAATATGCGGGGCTTGCATGATTTCATAATCCTCATAAAAAAAGTCACATATATATTAGCAGAAAGTTGAAAAACGTTGCGTTTGCTTCACACGAGAGCCGCCGTTTCCCCCTGTTGCCATGGGAACGTTATGAAGTCACATAATTACGCGACATTGAAAAGCTGTAAAACAGGAGCACACTTTGTTTTTTTATATTTAATTGATTTATTTTGACAGATGTTGTAGCATATCCCTTTTGTAAAGCCACAGAACTTGTTTGACTCATCAATTTGATCATTAAGGTCTGAAATAAAACGGAATATATTATATAATATTGTATATGCTTTCTTATGCTTTCGCATTTTTAAAGAAAACGTGTTTTTAGCTGCAACAATCAGAAAAAAGGACTGAAGATTTCAGTTTCTTTGGTTCCAGAATTTGGTTGGGTGTGTATGAACATCTGTATTTAACGCTCCAGGATTGGATATTGCCCCATCGCTGTGATGGACGGGGATGTTAGGACAAGCAAAAGCATTCGAGCAACAATAGTGACGGAGACGCTGGTGTCACTGCCTGGTTGTGTATGTAATCTGAGGGCTGGGAAACCATTCATTACTGAAAAAAAATGAGCATGTAGACTATTCGCTCTTGTGCTTACTTTAAATTAATTAGCCAAACACACAAGAAATTGAATGACTACCCATACATGTGCCGCCCACATGATGAGCCAGTTTGTGTGACAACTAAATTACACAAATCTCAAAGAAGATTTCCCTCCGATGTCAGCCATCTTCAAAAGGGCAATCATTCAAGACACAAAATATGATTATTTTGACACCATTAACCAACATTTTAGAGAGAAAAAAATTACAACAATGCATAATTAATGGTCTGAGAGCTGTTTACCAACCTGTCTGTGAGTGTTGAAATTCCTATTAAACACTTTCAGTAAAAGCAGTTCATTAAATCCTCTCTCGTTTGCATTTAAATCAATCTGCCCAGCCATTAGAGACTGGCTTCGGAAGGGGAAATGCACGTCTGCCGTTAATTAGACCGCCGCTAATCTAAATGGAAGCGCTGGCAAACAGGTAGCAGAGCTAAAGTGCTCATTTTAATTACAATACAAAGCCAGATGGGTAAAAAAAAAAAACTACTTATTTTACTTCACAGACGGCGACTTTGTTTTCTGCAGCAAACCAAACCCCGAGCGTGTGATAAAGTCAATCTCCTACTGTATGATGGTATCTCTCTACTGACAACCGTTCTGGCCTGGAGATTACATGGATAAAACTAAAATGATAGGGACTGAATTATGACGGATGAAAAACAATC
Organism: Pimephales promelas; assembly: GCF_988280905.1. Classification (NCBI taxonomy): domain Eukaryota; kingdom Metazoa; phylum Chordata; class Actinopteri; order Cypriniformes; family Leuciscidae; genus Pimephales; species Pimephales promelas. The sequence goes on from NC_142780.1 coordinate 1,369,057, forward strand.
AATTCAAAATAAACTAAAGACTAAAACACAAACAGTGCTGGAATAAAAACATAAAATAAGCAAAAAAGGAAGAGTCGATGAATATGGTTGCTGATACTGATTTAAACAGCAGGTTTTCCCCCATCTTTAAACATCTCTATAAGTCTAATTCAAGATGCAATGCCACATTTAAAAGATTTACTAAAAATATGCCATCTCACACTTTATTTTATCTTTACTCAGTAAATTATTCAATTGCAATGTACATTTCAATTCTTAATATAGATGTGCATTATTGTCAATGTTATGTTGATTCCTTAACTGATTCTTTGACAGTGTCTTTATGATTACTACAAGCAAAACTTAAAATACTGCAAGTAAAAAAACATTTTTCTTCAAATTATACTCGCAATTTTTTACTTGCATTAATTTAAAGGTGATTACAACCCTTTCAAACACAGGCCATAATCAAATTTTTAGAAGAAAAGTTACATATAGCACCTTTAAGTTTTGCTTGTAGTAATGACATATCAAAACCATTTCTTAAATGTAAATATAATATAATATATATATATAATATAATATAGTAATATAATACATTTACATATAATATAAAGCAAATGTCATATAACAGCTATATAATATCTAAAGCTATAATAACCTTGGAGTGAACCAGCGTGGGTTCGCTATCTCTGAGTGTTTGATTGTGGATTGTGTGAAGAATGTTCCAGACCGCTCCTCGTTAGCAGCTCTATCGTCGTGTCTTAATTAGCATAGCGCCTCTGTCGCTCTGTCCTTCTGCTAAACGGCAGATATTCACCTGCTCAGACCTGTGCACACACACACACACACACACACACACACACCGCTCCTGCATGAGGCCTCCTCTCACTGTTCCCATGGCAACCGTCATCAGCGGAGTGGGCGAGCGAGGGGCGAGCGAGGGCTGTTTGCTGGTTGTGATGCTCTCAGTGCAATAATAACACGTGACCCGCATCGACTTCAGCCGTACGAGAGACTCGTCTGCTCCTCTAGTGCTGCTCCAATCGCTTTAGACAGTCAAGAAATATCATTGGCTGATTATTATTTTTATGAATTATTGATGGAAAAAAATGTCATAAATTATATTATATAAGGTACTCGAACGTACATTTATTCATACGCGTTCAATATTTCTCACATTATCCCAGTTTATCCGCTATAGTTTAGGAAATGGTGATAAACAGAGTTATCAAATCTGGTTTTGTCCTTCTGTTGGACTCTCACACATGAATTATGTTGAATATCTGTTCAATTGAACTACACTATTAGATAATACAAGTTTAGCTCAACCAGTGACCAAGCAATGCTTCATCTTGTTCAGTGTGTGTTCAGCAAAACACGTGTCCGAATCATTTCTGGCCCCAGATGTGTGTAAATGTCACTGGTAGTCTCTGAATGAAGAGTTATTGGGTGTAATATGTCTTTATTTTGCTCTCCTCACTTACATAAATTAACTAAAGTGTCTTGCACACACTTAAAATATATATATATATATATATATATATGTGTGCCAGGTTTCACTTATTTCAACAGTTGAACAGCAAGTGTTTCAGGAATGGCACAAAGGTGTGTGTCGCTGTGTGTAGATCAATAATGTGCCTTTGACTTCCTTCATTATATATATTGTGATTATGTTGAGCTGTAAATAAAATACAAACAATCCCAAAATGACCTTCTTGTAATCTCCTCACCGTGTCGTTCACCTCGACAGGCCCATTCGGAGAGGGCTGTCTCACGTGTCAAACACATCACTATTCATGGCCATAGTCACTCCTGCACATTTCTGACACAAACACTGACTTATTCAGTGACTAACCAGGAAAAAACATCAATATTCAAGAATACTAACTTTTACATACATGCTGCTCACATATTATTGTAGCAGTTTGTGCTAAACACTATGGAAGCTTGTTTCCGCCACAGAATAAAAAATAAATTAAGGTAATTGTGACTTTTTATCCTACAATTACACAATTTCAACTTTATATCATGCAATTCTGACTTTTTTCTCACAATTGCGTTTACATATAATTCTGACCTTTTATCTCAGAATTGAGTGATATAAAGTCACAATCGCGAGTTATAAAGTCAGAATTGTGTCATATAGTCGCAATTGTGTTGTAAAGAATTGCATGATATAAAGTCCACTCTAAAAATGATGGGTTGTTTTAACCCAACTTTGGGTCAAATATGGACAAAACCCAAACATTGGGTTAAAAATATAATTAAAAATGCTGGGTTTGTCCATATTTGACCCAAAGTTGGGTTAAAACAACCCAGCAATTCTTATAAAGTCAGAATTGCATGGTATAAAGTCAAAATTGTGTGTTACAAAGTCAGAATTGCATGATATAAAGCCACAATTGTGTGTTATAAAATCAGAATTGCATGAAATAGTCAAAATTGTGTTACAAAGTCAGAATTGCATGACATTAAGTCAAAATTGTGTGTTATAAAGTCAGATTTGCATGATATAAAGCCACAATTGTGTGTTATAAAGTCAGAATTACATGATATAAAGTCAAAATTGTGTTATAAAGTCAGATTTGCATGATATAAAGTCAAAATTGTGTGTTTTAAAGTCAGAATTACATAATATAAAGTCAAAATTGTGTTAAAAAGTCAGATTTGCATGATATAAAGTCAAAATCGTGTTATAAAGTCAGAATTGCATGATATAAAGTCAAAATTGTGTTACAATGTCAGTTTTGCATGATATAAAGTCAAAATTGTGTGTTATAAAGTCAGAATTACATGATATAAAGTCAAAATTGTGTTAAAAAGTCAGTTTTGCATGATATAAAGTTGAAATTGTGTGTTATAAAGTCAGAATTGTGTTATAAAGTCAAAATTGTGTTACAAAGTCAGAATTGCATGATATAAAGTTGAAATTGTGTTACAAAGTCAGTTTTGCATGATACAAAGTTGAAATTGTGTGTTATAAAGTCAGAATTGTGTTATAAAGTCAAAATTGTGTTACAAAGTCAGAATTGCATGATATAAAGTTGAAATTGTGTTATAAAGTCAGATTTGCATGATATAAAGCCGCAATTGTGTGTTATAAAATCAGAATTGCATGAAATAAAGTCAAAATTGTGTGTTATAAAGTCAGAATTGCATGATAGTCAAAATTTTGTTGTTTTATGCGAAAACATAGACCTTTATCTACAGATAAAGTATAATAGTATTAACATTGAATCATCTTGAAGATAGTTTCATCATTGACTGTAACCGAACGCGACGCGCTGTTTGAGTGCTGAATGGAGAATGTCTGACAGCCGCGAGAGGGAAAAGTTTGTGATCTTGAATTTAATGACTTATATATTAATTTCTCTCTTACATAATGGCTTCATAACACTTATAATAGAGTGCACGAAAACGTCATGGTACTTTAGAATGTGTTTGTGCCTTCTGTGGAGCTTAACAATAACATAATAGTATACGCACAATATCGGATTTGGATCGGCCTCGTCTGATCGACACCCGATCCCGCAAAAATGGCTGGATCGGAGTCGATACCGATCCTGAGTATCGGATCGGGACATCCCTAGTTGTGGGCGGGGCTAGCATCCAGGCTAGACAACCCCAATAGAAATGTGACACCCCATTATACTTTATAACGAAATAACCAGCCAGCAATGTGACTAAAGAAAAAATCTATTTATTTCTGCAACCAACAAATCTGCGCACATGTGTAATTTCAATGACTGTGTGTGAATTGTGTACATGTGCGTTTCTACAAAGTTGTTCCCATGTGGATCTGAGTGACATGAGCGCAGATGTCCATCTCCTAAAGTCTGAGTGGACTGCTCGTCAAGCTTTCAGTGCGAGTCCTCCGGTGCGAAAGTAAACCGTTTATCCCAAACGAGTGGTGTGCCTTGGCCAAACCTGATCTCTCCAATTTGTAGAACATGAACCTGCGCTCACATCATAATCAGTGGAGCGCTTTACTCTGCGCCGCACGGGAGACATATCCACCTGCAGTCGCTATAGGTGTGTGTGCCGGCCACAAAACACAGTTGTGTTGAGCGCAGTTAAAGCGTGTTAATGCTCTAGGGAGGAAACAGGTGTCATCACACAAGACACAGAGCTCAACACACATCCTGAAACTGCCACTCGAGTCGTCACCGCATGGGTTTAGACTTGGTTTCTACTTCCCCTTCCTTTATCATTATGTAATTTGAGTTTTCCTAAATCCAATAATTCCTAAACACAGTAGAAGAAAACTAAAGCCTAAACTAAACTTTTGCTTATAATTTACTCGCCCCCGTGTCATCCGAGATGTCCATGTCTTTCTTTCTTCAGTCGAAAAAAATGAAGGTTTTTGATGAAAACATTCCAGGATTTTCTCCATATAATGGACTTCAATGGGGTCCAAACGATTCAAGGTCCAAAAGACAGTTTCAGTGCAAACTGTTCAAATGGCTTTAAACGACACCAGACGATGAATAAGGGTCTTATCAAGCGAAACGATCGCTCATTTAATAAATAAATAACAAAGTTTAAGTTTTATAAGCTCAAATGCTCGCCTTGCTCTGTTCTGTGATGCGCGTTTGTGACTCTCCTGTTCGAACTCGTTCATCAAAATGAACAAATCAATTCGTTCATTTTGTTCGTTGAATCGACCAAATCACAAGATAAGATTTGTTCATTTTGATGAACGAGTTCGAACAGGAGAGTCACGAACGCGCATCACAGAACAGAGCAAGGCGAACATTTGAGCTTATCAAACTTAAACTTTGTTATTTATTTATTAAATGAGCGATCGTTTCGCTTGATAAGACCCTTATTCATCGTCTGGAATCATTTAAAGCCCTTTGAACAGTTTGCACTGAAACCTTGAACCGTTTGGACCCCATTGAAGTCCATTATATGGAGAAAATCCTGGAATGTTTTCATCAAAAACCTTAATTTCTTTTCGACTGAAGAAAGAATGACACGGACATCTTGGATGACATGGGGGCGAGTAAATTATCAGCAAAAGTTTTTTCGAAAGTGAACTACTCCTTTAAGTAAGAAATCAAGTCTATTAATCTTTTGTACTATAAATAACTCTTTTTTGTTAATCCAATAGGCTTTATGCCGTGCGCCACGTGACCAAACCGGAAAACGCGTCTCATCGCATCCGCTTGTCAGAGAAAGTCTTAACGGCCGTAAGAACTGACTACGATATCTATGGATATTTAAGGTAATCAGCTAACCTAACTAGTTCACTTTGTTATTGGCATTTTATTCCTTTTAAATATCTAAACGTTACTGTGAAGAATAAAAAATATAAAACGTTTAAATATCAATCTGCACATGTGAGGGATATTGGTTATGCTAATCTTTGCTCGCTCCTTTTAAGTTATCTTGAGTAAAACCGCAAAAAATGTCATGAAGCACATACAAAAGACCTGAACCGGAAGCGATTCGACCTGTTTTACAGAGAATGCGGAAGTAAGTTGTGCATAAAGCCTATAACAGCATTTACTGAGAGCTCAGAAAATGAGACGCTGACGCTCTGGATTCTGTCCCATTAATACATCATTGGGCCTGTTCACAACTGGTCATTTCATGAGTTTTTACTGATCAGATAGCTTTCTGATTTGTTAAAACGGTTCCTTTTACACATAAATGTCTCTCCGCAAAACAGATTTAAATCCAATATTCAATTCCCACGCAATATGCACATTTGGCGGAGTTCACGTCAGCGAAAGCAGCAGATATGAGCTGCATTTTATTGATCATCAGCTTATTTCAAGATAGGAGACACAGATAACATCACTGGTCTGCGACCCTTTTTTATTTGTGGCAGTTTGCGCGTTGGCGTAGCTCTATAATATCTGGGTATAAGATGACATAGCCTATAACACAATCTCACACTTACTTAATAACATTTTGGAAGGAGTAAAATTTACACATGTGCTCACATGATTGTGAAAAGACACACAATCAGCTATCCGCTTTGGTGTCCACGGGTCTGTCGAAAGCGCAATATAAATGCAGTCCGATCTGAGTGAGAAAACGCCTGAAGTGACCGGGTGTAAACTGGATCAGCACCCACTTCTACATCAGCATCTCTTCAGCCCCTTAAAGTGTGTAAACATTGAGAAACTGGATAGGAAAAGAGTACTGCAAATGTGTCATTCTTTTTGATGTTAAAATATGTATTTTAATTTTTGTTCAACCCAAGCTTAATATGAAAAGACAATTAACAACTTCTGACAATAGCCATTTGTGGACTGATTTTCCTGAAGTGTGTAAACGCCGTGCCACTATTAAAACACTCCTGTGTTAATGTGAGCTTCTCGACCAGAGGCTCCACCACAAATCATAATTACCCGTCACTTTGACAAGCTGGATCCTAAATAATCGGATCTGCTCTGTTTTATCTGTCAGTGAAATATTTGGTTATATATAAACTAGACCTATCTCAGCCTGCACTCTTGGATCTTGTCCACCAAATTTAAACAATATCCCATGAAATACTCTCGACTTGACTAGGAATCTCATTTCTCTGCTCAAACACTCACACGGGACGAACTGAAAAACGTTATATGGTAATCACCAATTTGGTCAAAATGTTGTATGTGTTGGTTTTTAACAGAATTTCCATAAAGCAAGTTAAGTTTCTGCTGGGGATCTACTCACATCTCCAGGGCTTAGAAGAATCAATAGAATAAATATAATTCACTTCACTGATTAGCTTAAATTAGCATATTACTTTACTCCCACAACCGTCTGGGTGGGCTTAGACTTGATTCCTCTGTACTTTGGCCGATTATTTTGCAAATAATAATAAAAAAAAAATCTATAATTTTAGTTACCATTACAGCATCCCTTTCTAAATAATTGACTATACTTATGGCCAAAGTTATTTTGATTGCTATATAATTGAATTACCATCGTATAACCTACGGCCCCTTGTTTAAATCTCAGCAGCGCCTCAGACAGCACAAATGTAGTCCTCAATCAGGTTATTTGAACAGCTGTGTGTTCTCTGTATTAGGCTTTTACTGTACGGTGGTTACTATAGCAACAAGGAAATAAGAAGCCAGACATAGTGCTATGATCCAAGCAGCAGAAAATGACAAGCTCTCTAAGAGAAGCACTGGGAGGGGGGGGGTGATGTTGGGGTAGGTGTGTGTGTGTTGGGTAGGTTTAGGGGTCGGGTGTGTGTGTGTACTGGAGTGATCTCATTGGATGCATGTGTTTATTGGGTTACTATGTATATTGGGGTTGAGGTAGCCATGCATACATTGGGAGATATTTTTGGCTAAATATACTTTAGGGATTAGGGACGGTCACGGTAAGATTCACCGATTCGCATCAGTGCATCGGCATAAAAGCTAATGATGCGATGTATCGATTTAAATACGTGTGCATCGGATACAAGTTGGCATCTGAATCGCGATGCATCGTTTCTAACATCTGCATTGGTAAAAAACTATGTATTCATATTAGGGCTGTCAGTTACGCACGTTATTAACGGCGTTAAGGCAAACCAATTTTGATGGCGTAATTTTTTTTTATCGCGCGATTAAGGGTCTTTTTGTCCTAGCAAACTTTGTAGTTTTTTTTCACATGCTTTTGCAACAGGACGCGCGCAATGAAACCCGTTCATTTCAATGGCTTGCGCCGCGCGAGGACGTTTTGTTGCTTCGTCGACCAAAGCGCAAGCGGAGACCGGAAACAAAACAACAGGCACAGGGCTTGGAGTCGCCAAATAGTTTGTTAACGTTAGGTTTTGACGAGCGCGAGAAGCCAAAATGGATGCCAATAGGGCATTTCAGAATGTTTGTAAACAATAGGCACCGCGATACTTCCGGGTGGCAGAACGCGAGCGGCTTCCATTGACTAACTGAAGAGATCCAGTCGGCAACTGAACAGTTACACAGTTAAAATCATTGTTGTTGATCAAAGTTGAATCTATGGCGAAAATATGTTGTGTTTGGGGTTGCGCCACCAGATATACAGCAAAAGGTGTAGGTTTTTTTTATCGATTTCCTTCCGAAAAAAGTAAATCTATCCAGCAGAACCTGTGGGTGAGGAGGTTAAAGCGAGTGGTAGTCGTCAAAAGTGCATGTCGTCTTCTAATTATGAGCCTGAGCCCGATTTAAACCCAACCATTTTAATACGTGGGTCGTCATATAACTGACGTTCTCAACTAACTTAGTTATTTCTATTACTTTCTATGTTACTTTCTTTTGAGCGGTAAGTAAATGCTTCTTCATCGTAAATGCTTCTGATTGGCCAATGCGTTCAATAAATCAACACATATGTCTGTGATTGGCTACATCGCTCATCGCTGCAGTCACGTTATAAAAAGAAACTCTGCCATGTAAGTCATTTCTATTTTGTTTTAGTTGTTCTTGTTGCTTTTCTGCAACAGATGAATACAAATGTATTAGTTTTTATTTGTTTTATTCATAGATATTTCTAGTTTGCCGGAGTCCCGCGAATCGTTTTATTCTCCTGCAATCCGCACACACAGAGTGCATTACTGCCCGCACTCGGCCATCAGATCTAGTCCCGCGCCGCGGTCTAGTGCGTTGGGAATGCACGTCTCTAGAACAAAGAATCTAAGCTTTAATGATTATGTTAACTATGTCTGAATTTCCACCACGTCTGTTCTTGAATCAACTGTTGAAATGTAGATTAGGCTTCTGCCGGCGGTGTGTCTCCCTCCATGCAATTTACTAGTGTTGCCATAGGGACGCTTCGGCTTTTGCCACCCGGAAGAACGTCTATTATTGTTGTGACGTCATGGTGAATTGTCGTATATGATTCTGAATGGAAATTTTACTTTTAAAAGTTGCCAAATTCCACTGACAAGACCAAAGTGATCTGTGTGTTTAGTCGTAGTGAAGCAAGCAGGTCCACTTTTCCAAGTTGATAAGAGCATTAAATTGAGAAGAAAAAAAAAATAATGGGACAAAAAGAAATCAAGAGACATTTAGAACCGATTAAAATGTGCGATTAATCGCGAGTTAACTATGACATTAATGTGATTAATCGCGATTAAATATTTTAATCGTTTGACAGCACTAGTTCATATATAATTATTAGTAGATGCGCAATACTTTTACTGTTTAGAAAGCTATCAATCATTTGTGACCAATATTTTATTATGAAACTGCTGCGTTCACACCGAACGCAAATAGAGCGTCTGGAGCGAGTGATTTCCATGTTAACAGACGCGTTGACGCGGGTTTGGAGATCCTGCGGCATGAGATACGTTTAACGCAGTGCGATTTCGCCTCATTCGCGCGTCCAGTTCCACTAGATTGATGTCTCCTTTCTGAACTGTTGCTCACGCGCGTTCTCCCATCGCGACTGCTGACGCCGCTACGTGAATATGACGGATAGCAACACTACGGAGTGTGAGGCGTGTCCTGAGAGTCGCAACCTTTAAACCTTAAAGTAGGACATTAAGTTTATTAAGATCTGGTTTACGGAAGCCTGTGACTGCCAATAATAGTTTTTCATAGATATATATATTTTTACGCCTGAATACAGTTATGAAAGACCTTTTTATTAATTTGTTTATTTTTTATGTTAAAACAGCACCTGCTTGTATTTATTTATTTATTTATTTTGGTTTTGTGAAAAAAATATAAAAGAACCAAGCAATAAAAGTCAGATTGCACTTAAAGGGGACATATCATGCAAAATCCACTTTTTTAGCCCTTAAATGCATTTTGTTGTATATTTGGAGTGTTTATAAGTACAGAAAAGATGAAATTATTCTCTTCAGGTGTTTCGTTTATATCTTTATATTCTGTTTTGGTCATATTTTTCAACCTGTTCCGATCTTTCTGTTCTCTATGACGTTTTTTGAGCTACAACGTCACAGTATTTGAAGCAAGAACTGACAAATAAGGACATTGACTACCGGCCCAACAGTTCCAGCAATCCGCCATTATTATTTCTCGCTCTGATTTTGTAGTCCGAGCTCAATGATGCAGAAGTTACGAGAGGGCAAGTCAAAATGTTCGTTTGTTGGATGTACGTTAGTGACCTGAAACACTTCAAGGATTCCCACTTCAACAACCTCCGCCAGTATAAAGAAGGGTTTGCCGATCGACTTCGTCTGAATAATTATTAACACAGATTGTTTGTGGTAAGATTAGACCGTAGTCATTTATCTTGACAGTGTGCTTGTTTTAACAAGAGAAATAGTCGACTTTCACTAATAACACAACATAGTTAACTTAACTCACATACCCCTGCATCCACATGAAGACGTTGTTCTGCAGGTTTGTCGTCGTCTTTATCAACTCGCTCGCTCTGGCTCGAATATGTAAGGCTTGACGGACGAGTCTTCCGTTGTTGACATTTTGTTACCGAGTGACTAAAAATGTTCTTTGAAGGTATCGTATATAATCGAATTTCTCTAATCAAACTACAATAATGGCCGAACGTGGGGAGTTGAACCGACCGTGAACTGGAGAGCGGGCGGGGTGTGATGCATCTCCTTTTTATTTAAAGGGGCCGCTTTGAAACGGGTCGTTCACAGACGCACATCAGAAAAGGGGTTTGTGGAGCTTTAATAATGAGCAATTTAGACCCAAGCTTTGCAGTTATGCTTTATATAGACCACAACGGTATGATTTATAAATAAAAATGAATGATTTAAAAGCATGATATGTACCCTTTAAGCTACTTTATGATTTGCTGTATGTCAGGATAAAAGAAATACGTTTACTAACTATACCATATTGAATTGCATAGCATCATATTTTTATCAACGTCGTATATTACATTGAATTAGGGATGGACAACGATTAATCGTTGCCCATCCCTACATTGAATCGCATCGTCTTGGACTGGATCGCACGGCATCGTCCGAGTAGTGAATCGCGTGGCATCGGTAGCTGCTTATATGTATCTTTCATGTATCGTATCGTTGGCTATGCATTGAGTTGCGTATCGCACCTGAACTAGATGCACATCCCTACTGTAGATGTTGGGCTAGATGTGTGTGTCCGCACTGAAGTGATCTCGTTTGATGCATGTGTGTATTGGTGGGTTGGTATATCAGGGTAAAGCTAGCTATGCATATATTGGGTGATGTCAGGCTGCATATACTGTAGATGTGTGTGTCCGCACTGTTGGATGCATTGTATTGGCAGATGATAGGATTGGTATATGTATATTGGGGTAGTGGTAGCCATGCATATATTTTATATTAGGCTACATATAGATTGGGGTTGGGGTATCTGAATGGATGAAAGAGAGAAAGGAGAAAAAGAGACGTTCACCATGATTAAAGGAAAGGCACACTAAATAATAAAATGGTTAGGTTGTGACCTGCTGTTAACTCTGAGCAGTGCTGGAAGAAACGGCTCTGATGTTAACCACCAATCAATATCTAATGACCACCTCGAGAGCCTCCAGAAAACACACCACACACCACCTTATGTTTCCATGTCCTTTTGAGCAATTAACGGCTAAAACACAGTGTGCAGTGACAAAAAGCAGGCCTGCACAATGACACCACGAGCCGGTAACGACCACTTGTTTTTCCTGTCTCAGCGTCTCCCAGACACCTCAGAGACATCTCCAACGCTGCAAAAACAGGCGAGATACTTGATATTCTCCCAGCTAACCACTGCGGAGATGGTCATTTTTTAAAGAACTGTCTAAAAGACACAGGGCTGGGGGGGCAGTAATGCACTGCGTTCAGCCGGAGAGCAGGTGCGATGATGCCTTATTATTCCTCAGCACGTCTCCTCGCTTCATATCTCTCCATTTCTGCTGTTTGGGAAGTACAGCAAGGACGCTCGATTGACGAGCTTCCTTTGGGGAAAAAGCAAAGATCATTTCCCTTTATACAGGCATTGATATTACACTCCTCACACCACTTGACCCATGACTTCTACAATCCTCTAAATCTATTCTTCATCTCCTCACTCTTGTTTTAACTAGTAAATGCTCTTAGACGTCTCCGTACATCCATTAATGCATGAATCTACAGGGAAGGGAATGCGAGCGACAGAAAAAAAAAACATGGTTATGGAAGGAAGCCACAACTAATTTGTGGGGTTTTTAAACGTGCATGTTGCCCTCAAACCGTATTCACAACCGTATATAGCCCTTAATCCTGCAAATGTGGGCACAGAGGACTCAGGTGTGATCCTGTCTTTGATCCTGTCTTTGATAAAGTTTTGTCTATCCATTTATGGTGTTTATATTTATTTTGGAGGTATTTTTGAATTTATTTACTTCAAAAAGTACCATATTTTCTATGTAAATTATGTTTATTTTTATTAACTACATTAAAATATCATTCCAATAAGTTCTTAGAGCTAAAACCTAAAGATGAAGTGACTTTGCTGTCTTATTTTGGCTTGTTTTAGAATGCTCTAAATTACAGTTTTTCCCATTCATTTCTATGGGTGGCCATTTTTGACCCAAATACAAGATTAAGGAGTTTTTTTTTTTTTTTTACCCACTAAACATTGTAGAATTGAGTAAAAAAAATGTGTGTGTTCAAGAGGCAAACTAAGGAAAAGTAGCCCACCGCTCAGATCAAGGGAAGTATTTTTTATTTTTTTTTAAAAAATCAAAACTATTTTGCCCACATTTGTCCAGAATACAGTTTTAGGGATAAACAACTGTTGTGAAGATCTTCATTCAGCCAGCAGATGTCAAGAGGACTTAGTTTTAACAACTCTCCCTGATATGAGGAACATGCTCTCTTTATGCAATTAAAAAACCCCTGGATGTTTCCTTCCTGGAAGAGTGAGTTTGGGCAGAGAGAAAAATGTGATGATGGCACAAAAACGTGCAACTAAACTTACAGCAAAAAATGCCAGGAGATGTGTGCTTTAACACCATTATAAGAACATCCACAGTTCACCCAAAATGAAAAGAGGACCTATATGCCTCTTCTTACAAGATATATTGTAATATAATAATGTAATATAAGTCTAAGGTGTCCCCAGAGTGTGTATGTGAAGTTTCTTCACTTTGCATCATCATGAAAGTTTATTATCTGCATACTAGAGCCCGACCGATAAAGGATTCTGAAGGCCGAATTTTTGGTTTTAAAATCCGATATTCCGATACATCGGCCGATATTTTTTATTTTATTTTTTTCAGGAACACACTTCAAAAGATTAACAGATTTCCCTAACATTAGCTATTTGCAGTTATGCATGAGTTTTAATTAAAATAATACGATAATGCATTTTAAAAAGAAACTTGATTAAAAAATTAAAAACCTTAATTTCTTCATTTCCAACTGGTAAAATCACCAAACTTTTATTTTGACGGAAAAAACTGCAACAAACAAGGAAAACAATTTGATTTGTTCCAATTTGATAATCACACTAATCCATAGCACCAGTGTTTAAAAGCAAAGTATTACATAACTCCTCAATAAATGTAGATCATCAGTGTGACGTCCTTAGGAGTGTGTATCTGCTCATATTCTGTGTCCTTCACTGCTCGTCACGAACACACACTTCCGTCCTGAAACCGCTGGCCTGGAACTGCCGCATTGCAAACGAGTCTCAATTGTACAATAATATTGATCAGTGAGACATAACAAGCGCTTTATAAGAGCATGGCCTCATGGAGTCCATCTAGCAGGATTGGCTGAACACCTCTTCAGAGCAATGTGTAATTTGTTATAGGACAATAATATGGAGGTTTGGAGATGATTATGAATTTGGATTATGGAGAGACAAGCAGTCTGGTCATTAAATATGTGCAATGAAATCACTGTCAAATGTGAAGGGTTCGCAGATTGACAACTGTGTTAGAATCTTTATTTAACATTCAGCTGGAGTCTAAACTATTTAAGTGACCATTTTAGGCGTATTACAGGCTCATTCCAGCCGGAGTAAGCATCTGGATCATGGACACAATGGTGAGAGGTCCTACTATGAGTCTTGATTTTGTTTTTGGGATCTTCTAGAATAGGTATTCATGCTTGAACGTATATTCTCCATTGTTGCGGCTCCTCTCTTCCCAGTCTGTCAGTAACTCTCTGATTAGTTCCTGTCTCTATGAAGCCCCTCCTTCTGAAAAGCACACTTCCCTCTGATTGGTCCAATGGAGCAGTGTGTTGTGATTGGTCAACCGCTTCGAGTGTGTTTGGGAAATGTCACGCCCCTTTCCATAACCACCAGTTTCAACACACTACTGACTAACTCAACCAGGCCCCGCCCCTTTATTCTGCATTGCCTTGGGCAGTAATTATTGAAATATTAGAATATTGTGACGTCTTCGTTCCCTGAATAAAACTCAAGACTACAATGGAGGCGTTCAAAAACAGTGCTTACTAATATATAGACTAAATCGTTTTGGAGTGACTTTGTGCAATGTAACCATGCTCAAAGCGCAACATTACACCCCGAAGAATAAACATAAAAGGACACGTTTAACACGACTCGCGATCCTGCTAACACTTGAGATCTTTAAAGGGGGCACATAATGCCATTTACACACAAGTTAATTTGATTCTTTAGGGTCTAAATGAAAAGTTTGTAATATACTTTAATTAAATATTCTCATTAGTATTGTAAGAAAACACTCATTTTACCTGGTCAAACACAGCTCTGTTTTCAGCACGCCGTTTCAGTGCATGTGGCTTTAAATGATAATGAGCTTCGCTGACTCCGCCCCTCTGTTCTGTGGGCGTTTCGACACAACGCTCGTGGAGTGTTGCCTTGACAACACTTGAGGGACATTTTGGAGAGAGAATGGCAGTGGGAGTCTCTGAGGACACATCTGTGTAACCGTATCAGTTTGATCCGGAACAAGATGGCGGCCGCAAAGAAGTTCGACAGTTAAGACTCGAACAGGACGTTTCTGAATGGTTGGTTAATGTAACGTCACTTTGATCTATCTTTATTTACTGGCAGGGTAGAGTAACTTAGTGAGATGTACGAACGCTATGTGTTTACTGATGTATACATACTCAGTTTGCAATAACACAATAACCATAACGCGTTGTTCACTATAAACGTGGGATTATGAATTATATTGAGAATGTCGTACATTGAAAACATGCCGTAATGTACCCTGAGTGTAAACCTTAGCGCATTCATCGTGAAGTGTGCAAGCGATTTGCGATGATTAATATAAAGATAAATAAAACACTCACTTCTTCTGGAGGTGCAGCGGGGACACGTATCTTTTTTTCTGCTGAGAAATGATTAGCGCAAACATGAACTCATTGACGCTGATCATGGGAAAAACAAAATTCAGCCACTGCGTGTTCAGCGGTTCAGATTTAGGAAGATCAAAATGACTGTGTTCGTTATTACA
This sequence comes from Pimephales promelas, assembly GCF_988280905.1. Taxonomy (NCBI): domain Eukaryota; kingdom Metazoa; phylum Chordata; class Actinopteri; order Cypriniformes; family Leuciscidae; genus Pimephales; species Pimephales promelas. Next base: position 1,384,342 of record NC_142780.1, read on the forward strand.
CCCACGAACAGAACAACACAATCTCTTACGGTACGTTCACACCGGACGCAAATAGTGCGTCAGGTGCGAATGGTTTCAATGTTAAGTCAATACAAAGACGCGTTACGCGCGTAAAAATTCCTGCGGTGCGAATGAGGCGTGGAGCGCAGCGCGGAAGACGTGAATACGCCTCAAGTTCGCGCGAATGGTGCGAATTGAGCGTCTGGCACGTTAAGCGCGTTACGCACGAATGATTTAGTTAGTGACATTTGTGCATTCACGCGTTTGACGTGAATTCGCGTCTGCCGCCCGAGTTGAAAAATCTGAACTTTGCGTGAATTCGCGCCGCGTTAACCAATCAGGAGCCTAGCTGCTTGCTCACGTGGTGAAGTGTCTGGATCAGCCTTTCTCAAACTTTTTTCAGTCAGGGCACCTTTCAAAAGTGCATAAAATTTTAAGGCACCCCAGTGTAAAATATAATTTAAAAACACTGCATAACCCAAATTTAAATGCAAATGTCTTGTTTAGTTAGACAGAACAGTAATGAACATAGCATAATATGAACTGTAAATAACAATAATAATAAAAACTTTATAGCACCTTTAAAAACACAGGTTTGGAAAGTAATTCACAAAATAATTAATCAGAGACACAAATGCCATAAAACCGTAAGAGGTGGACCGCCCAATACAAGAACCCAATAACAAATTCAGACCAGGAGAACTCAAATGAAGTGCAGGATGCAGTTAAAATAAAATAAAAATCCCCGGCTCTTGTGGGGATTTTCTTTTCAAAAAACGATCCATAATGCTGTAACTAAAGTGGCCTAAATTCACGTTTATTTTTACGTTTCTGTCAGTCTGAGGTGTTGCTATAACGCATTGCTATGGATTGCGTCACTTGCGTCAAGTTGTGTGTGTCTTGCTTCGGTCTTGTGAGACAGATTTTTTTATGATTAATTTTATATATTTATCTAAAATGGATTTACAATTTTATTAATATGTTCATATGTTTAAAAAGAAGAATGTAAATAAAAATATATTTATATATGAAATGTCAGCTGTTTTTTTTCTGGGGGGGGGGGGGGGGGGGATTCACATTTTTTTTTAGCCTACGTAATTTTTTGGCGGCACCCCTGACACAGCTAGGGGGCACCCCAGTGTGCCGCGGCACCCACTTTGAGAAAGGCTGGTCTGGATGCTTCAATAAATTATTTTGTAATACGACTAAATGCATGTTGGGATTATGCACAACAAAGCAAATATTTTATCACTTAAAACATTATTTCTATATACGAGACATGTTCATTTTGTATTGAATGTTATTCACTCCATATCTAGATTATATGAAATGGTGAAACTCGCCAAACGGTTCACCTCCAGTGGACACAAATATACGGCGACGATGATCCACACGCCGCTGTTCTGCACGGAGTGGTGACTCTCTCTATGAATACTCGCTCGACATAAAAACAATGGCCGCCAATGGATTTCGATTCTGACGAGCGTAAATTTCGCTTCAAACTTTTGTTTTTACGCGCGCCAGTTTCACTCATGACGCGCAAATTAACACAAAGTGGTCAACTGTCAAACTAGACGCGTCAGGCGCGAATTTGACGCACGATTCGCGTCCGGTGTGAACATAGCATTAGACACAATTCTGCTCCAGCGTATCAACAATGGCGGACTATGACGACAGCTCGCTCAGGGCGGGGATGTGTTGAAACGCTGCTGTCAATCAACAATCGTGGGCGGGGCGTCCGATCTAGTCGAACGGCTCGATTTGAGGCAGAGGAAAACATATGAGGAGATCCAAACAAAAACACTTGATGGACTTTTATCATTATATGATGGTTGTGTACAGGCACCGCCAACACACATTTCAGTACAAGTGCATGAGCCCTTTAACACCAACATTACACCATCCTCCCCATCTTTACACCAGGCTTTTCTCAGGAAATGGCATCATGATGTATGACCATCAGACAACAGATGAAGCCACTGATGAGTTGGGGTTGGGATTAGCCAACTACAAGTCTAGTGAAGCGAACACCAGACAACGTCCAATTTCATTCACAGCCCTTGGTGTGTGTTACCTGAGTGCGGAGGATTTCTCCTTTGGTCAGCTGCATGTCTCCCGTCAGCTCTTTGACAGCGATTCCCAGAGGCTCCAAACGCTTACTGAAGTAATTAGTCATCTCAGCAGCCAGGGCCTTCATAGGAGCAACGTATACAATCTATAGACAGAGACAGGACAAGCTCGTGATAAACGAGAAAACACCAGAGTACCAGGCAACCAGTACAAATAACAATTTACAAAGAAATATGAAGCTGGCTGCGTGAAGTAAGAGTTTAATGGTGATGTATGAAGACTGTCTATCATCGTTGAAGCTGACATGCGCGCGCTTCACGAGACAATGCATCCGTTTACATCTCCAAGCTGTGGTGAAACTTCTTGACACATATTTAATGCTCGAGTCTTGACATAAACCAAACAAACGCACCCAATCAGGCAGTGCAGAACGTGACGCTGGAGCGGAAATGAGTTATTGGCTGCCAGAAAGCCAATGTAGTGTCTGTGAGTGTGTGTTTACCTTAAACTGGTCCTTGCGGATGACTCCCCCGGGCTGCAGGTGCTGGCGGATCTCGTGGAGGACGGTGAGCATGGCGATGTTGGTTTTGCCGGCGCCGGTGGGCGCGCAGATGAGCAGGTTTTCATTGGTGTTGTAAGCGGTCTCGAACACTATAGACTGGATTCTGTTCAACTTCTTCATGCCCTTGAACACCAACTGGCCAATCTGCAAACACACAAGAAAAATGTCAATCATCCGTAGGGGTGTATCGATACCCTCACGTCACGATACGCTAATATTGCGAAACTGCAAGAAAAAAGGTTAACAAATGTACTGTTGATTCAAATGCTGATATAAGTTGATATTACATTGTGTGTGTAAATGAATAGTCTTGGACTTGGACAATAGAGACTCCAGAATAACAATATTCATGATTCTGAAGCTGAAAACACTGAATTATTGTAGACTAATATGCTTGTACTGTCTCTGAGGAGATATATTTAAAATAACGTCGGACCACTTTATACTGGTAACGTCAAACATTTGGCATTATCAGGACACACTAATATCCCCCATTGTATATTATATCCAACATAGTAGTACAATGTGGTACAAACACTGTTTTCTCACACAGTAAGGCATAAATATAAAAAATAAAAAAAGTTTGGTTCCGGTTGTTTGTCAATTGAGGTCATGGGTCGGTAGGAGATTTTTTTTTTCCCTCAGTGGCAGTAAGAAACATTGGATACTAAGATACTAGATACTAGGCTACTTATATAAACATAACACTAAACCGCCAATAGGTGGAGGCAGGCGGCCGTATTAATGAGTGAGTCATTGATTCAAACGATTCGTTTAAACGGTTGATTCATTCAAGAGACAGATGTTAATGAATGGGTCATTGAATCTTTGACCCGAACGGCTGAATCATTCAGTAATGAAAACAGTTCCTGTGAGATTCGCCGTGGTTCTGTTGTGATTTTTGTTTGGACCTATTTTCTCTGCTAAAAACAGAACAAAAACAGCCAATATTGCATCTAAAATGTAAGTGACTAAAATTGTATTGTTGTAGGAAATCAATGTCACATTTCCAATCGTGATGAGGCTAATCAGGCTACTTGTCCGTTCGGGCAAGTAAAATTGTCTTTTACTTGTCCTTCAAAATTCCAGTTGTCCCGGAAAAGCGGACCGGGCTCTGGAGATACGAAGTGCGGCAGGTTGGAGTGTTACACTTTAACATATCATGTGGTGTGTGCGTGCCTAATGCATGCATTTGTATGTGTGCGTATATGAATAAAAGTGTCCTAAATGACGAAAAACAAAGACTTGTGTATGTGTTATAGTTCAGTTTGACGAACGATGTGTGAAATAGTTCGCTTCAACGTTTTTTTTATTTGTGTATTTATTTAATTTTTATTATTTCTTCCAAAAAGCTCATAAAATAAATTTGGGTCGCACATAATTGGACAGGGTCGGTCAGAAATTTCGTTTTGTTTATGCCTAATTTTAATTTTGGGTGAACTACACACAATACACATTGTTGCGTTTTGTATGGTGATATAATGCGCAGGATATATTGTTACAGCCCTAATAATCCGTTGACAACAAGATCTTGGTATTGAGATTTTGAAAACACCAAGTACCTGTTTAATGTAGCGTGCAAGAGGTTGACGACGGTGAGTGTGTGTGTGGCAGATGTGGTGTGATGGAGACACATGGTCAGAGTGCCAGGGCACCAGGAGCCATAACTTAATGAAGCCACTTTAATGCACAGCTAATGAGCAACTCCGGTCTCCAACGAGGCGGTCTTCAGTGACTTCACCTAAACTAATCAATCACCGAACATCAGAGTCAGAGAATACTGAACATGAAGCAGTGCTGATAGAAAATGAGATACTTCACGGATGCAGTCTGGTCAAGTGCTAATTATTATTATATTATTATTATTACTATAGCTCAAACATTAAAACCTTGCAAAGGGCCACCAGGACAACGGAGGGGGGAAATCTCAGAGCAGTGTCAGGAGCTGTCAATCAATCTGCCCACTCTGTCCAGCTCTGCAGTGACATCACACTGGGTTTGACAGCCATCAATCTCTCAAGAATTATGATGAGGTCTCTAGCACTACTGCCGAGTACGGTTATTTTCACTACCACCATCGTTAAAGGTGCATTGTGTAATATTTAGGAGGATCTGTTGACACAAATGCAATATCATAATGTCATATTCATTATGTAAGGTCTTTATACACCACTGAAAACGTAGTTATGTATGTTGGTATTACCAGAATGAGCCATTTCTATCTACACACACCACGGGTCACCGATATTTTTTTTCCTAGGATGGTAGGGGAAGGTACCGCCTTTTTCGCCTCTGATTGGCTAGAAGGGCTCTCCTCCGATTGGTTATTTGATTTGGGTTAGTGTGTGTGTGTTTGATGGGTAGGTTTAGAGGTTGCGTGCGTGTGTGTAAATATGTAACTTCTCATCTGAAAAGATGACGTTTCACAACCAAATCAAATAACCAATCGGAGGAGAGCCCTTCTAGCCAATCAGAGGCGAAAAAGGCGGTACCTTCCTTTTCCATCCTGGGAAAAAAATATTGCTCCCCTTACATTGAAATGTTTCTACAGTGGCCCTAAAAGGACAAATGCATTTCATCACTATGTTGTTCTTCGTGCAAACTAGCTAGCTAAAGTGAGCGAATAAAGCACTGACACAATGATGAACAATATTTCGCAATAACATCGTTTTACTGAATAATTAAGTAAACCTCACTTGGTAAAGAAACCTCATTGCTAAACTGGCTCCTCTCTGCTGTCTCAGACGACGACATCACTTCCTGTCGGCCACCGTAACTTCTGTAGGGTGCAGTTCACAACCTCACCACTAGATGCTTCTAAAATTACACAGTGCACCTTTAAATAAACCAACTATTTAAAATGCTATATACATGAATGTGACGTATCTTTACTGCTGGTGCAAACATCACATGACCGGCTGAACCGCTGTTTGCTCATTTGTGTCGTGTGTTTATTGTATTATTGAGAGGAAAGCGTGCAGCACATATTCATCTAAACGTCATCAGCGTGGGCGGCGTCTGCATGTTCAGGGTATAAGACTTCTGTAGGGTGCAATTCACAACCTCACCACTAGATGCCTCTAAAATTACACAGTGCACCGTTAAAGTAGAGCAGAAAGACTTCATTCAATCAAAAATGGGACAGGAATATGCAAAAATCTAATCAAAGCACATCGAGTAAAACAAATCTAGAAACGTCTCTGCATCCCTCATTCATGCATCTGTGTCTTGGATCAGGGGATCAGGATTCATTAACAATGCTATCGGTCTCTCTATTACCGTTCTGCTCTGGCACGCTTTAAATTAAAAGAAAAACAATTAGGCTGAGAGAGTTATTATGGGGCTCTGATCTGATTTAAAATCAGGACTGAAAAGCCAAATGGAAGGGATTATTAATAGCCGAAAGACGCTTCGAAGCACAGCAGTGACGATGTGACTGCACTAGGCCGCTTGATAGGTGGACAGAAAAGCGGTGGAATGCTTTGCAGTGGTAACCTTCATTACATCAGTTACCTACACCTGTATCTATGAAGTCTACAACAATAAAATGTGTTTAAAAGCATTTTAAAATGAGTAATGCAAAAGATCAGTATGCATTTCAGATTCATCCATGCCTGCATTTCATTTTTGTTTGTTTGTTTGTTGATTTGTTGGTTGGTTGATTGATTTTGCAATGTTTAATGATGATTTTACAACTACGCGTTCTTGTAGAGTATAGAATATGAATAGAATGCACAAATCAGCCAATTACAAGTTTCCATTTCAGTTCCTGCCTTAAAAGGTAGACAGGCAAGGCGGCTCACACTAGGTTTGTAACGGAGATCAACTTCATCAGCTTTAATGGCCCAATTGAAGCCAATTACAAAAAAAGCTTCCAGAAAGCTGTTAGCGCTTCATTGGAGGCTGGTGTTTCCATATAACATCACCTTCAGCCGAAAAACACGTGACAAGGCGCATCAGCCTCAGCTGGTCCGACCCATTATATTCCCAGGGTTGGTCTTCGGAGGACTAACTTATAAATATTCATAGGTAATTAGAAAGCTCTCCTCCTATCCGACTGAACGGTTGTATCACCACGGTAACCAAACGCTTGTTTTAAGAGCCCCCTTCATTTTGATTTATCAGCTTTGTCTGTCGCCGCACACCTTAAACATGCAAATGAATGCAAATGTATGCGTGCCCCAACATTCACCTCGAAGTAACGCGCACATGTAGCAAATATGGAGTCGTCATTACTTAATGATCTCGGAAAATGTCTCGCATTTGGTTGTTTCTCTTTGAAGCGCACTCAGCGTAGTGATGAATGCTCGTCAAACTACATGAAATTGTGATTTGGGTCAGGGTGGTCCCCCATGTGCTATTTTACACTCTGCAGGGTAATGTAGCCCTGAGGTAATCCATCAGTAAACTCATGCGCTGTACAACACCTTTTAAAACATGTCGGGCAAACCCGCAGTCGGCTGTACGTCAAAAGGGGGTTTTTAATCTCTCTTTACTGGCTGTAGAAATAGCGGCAGTAAACGGGAGTTTTCATCACAATGTGTGAGTGGACTGATTGCCACAGTGGCGGCTCATTCCAGCTCGTTGAGTTTCAGGCTCGGGGGTAAATCTAACACCATCAGACCAGGCGCCCATTCAAAACTTCAAGTGGCTGAAATCATTTGCGCCTGAAAGCACAATCTCGGCTTTATTCCACTCTGTCTTAAGACTTAAAAAGCCCTTTTTTTGCCAAACATTTATCTTTTTTTATATGGTACACTGATGATTCATACTCAAAAACACCAAGATGGTGTTTTAAGCCAGTAAAAAGGGTCAATTTTGAATTATGTAAAGTTCACGCATGTGTCCCATATCCGGCTCTGACTTATTGGCCAAGGTGTCATTCAGGCAAAGGCCTTGAGTACCCAAGCGTGCCGCACAAGTCCTGAAAACTGAAGCCAAAGCGTCTCGATCGCCTCGTCGGTCCCAGTATAGATTTAGTGTAGATCATAAACATTTACATTTAGCTGACGCTTTTATCCAAAGCAACTTACAATTGCTATACATGTCAGAGGTCGCACGCCTCTGGAGAAACTAGGGGTTAAGTGTCTTGCTCAGGGACACATTGGTGTCTCACAGTGGACTCGAACCCGGGTCTCTCACACCAAAGGCATGTGTCTTATCTAGGGCTGTAGTCAACCAAAGAAATCCTTAGGCGACCACAGTCTTGTCCTGCGCAACGATTAGTCACCTAAAAAACAATCCCAATAATAATAGGCTGTATTGTAGGACCGCATGTAGGTTTATTTTCATTTTGTTACATTATATGGTAAATGGACTGCATTTATATAGCGCTTTCATAGACCTAATGGCCACCAAAACGCTTTACAGATTGCCTCACATTCAACCACCAACCACCGGGGATTGAACCACCAACCTCACCATCCTCCGCCCCATTATTTAGGCTATTTTCAAATGCGTAAAGTGTACTGTGACGGGTCTCCGGTTGTTTGAGTTGTGGCTGGGAGACTCTTCAAGAGAACAATGTGCACCTGTGCAGGATTAGCGAGTGATCTACACCTGTATATAAGCTTAGGCTTTGAGAATGTTGGGAGAGCTTTCGAGATCTCCAGAGCTGCAAGACTTGTGAGAGTTGAAGCTCCAGCTCCTTTTTGTGTTGGATTTGCTTTGTTTTCCTTTGCTATGATTTGATCTTAGTTCTGTCTGATATTTTAACATCGCTTGTCAGAAATGGTATTAGTGTTGAAATTGTTTTCTTGTTCTGTTTATTTTTCTATTAATGTTAATAAATGCACTAAAACCCAGACCAACTTCACTATGTCCTCCACTTATTTGTCACGGCTTTGAGCCGGTCGTGACAAATATGGGGGCTCGTCCGGGAAATAAAAACAAAAACATATCACGAAAACACAATCTATCGAGTCAACATGATAAAGCCGTTAAAGGGACTGACACGTCTTTTGCGCGCTCAAGTTTGATTTCAAATGTAGACGCGCGGTGTGCTTGCTCATAATGGAAGCAACGCGGTCGCGGTGCAACACGCTCTTACTTATTCAAGTGCGTCCACGCCGCATCGAGATAAAAACATATAGTGTATAAAAACATAAAAGCCAAAACACAGAGCGTTCTAACTGAATGAATACTTTACTTGCTACAACTTTACTTGGTACATTTTATTTCCTAACGACATAATGAGTTGAGGTAAAATGTACCTCGTCGTCCATCTTTTTTTTTTAATGTCTATCTGTGCACCACTTGGGACAGCCTAACAGGACAATTCTTGTTCCCACAATATATATACATATATATATATATATATATGTTATAGATTATTCTAAATTTGAAAAACTACAATTTTCAGTCGGTCTTTCCAAAACTTGCTTCACAGAGATGACAATCCCAAAATCCATTGCGAAGAGCTCAGTGACAACATTATTCCAACACGATAGCAGAGTAGAGTGTTGCATACAAAATAATTTAATAGTAATAGTAAAAATAGACAATAAATATAGTGCAACCTAAATAAAACTGACTAGTTCCTATGTGCGCTGTATTTTTCCACTGTGTATCGTGTTATCTCGGACCCTGTTGATACCTGGAATTAAATAACTGAGCTGATCTGAAATGATAATGCTAAACATGGGTATACTGTAATGGGGCCTTACATGTTTTGATGCTTATGTTGTCAAAAGAGCCACATCCGACAGCCTTCTGTCCACCTACTGCCCTAATACTGATCATTGAGGAACCATTAGAATGCTATGTTCAGTCAATGTTATCCAAGCGACGCATTCAGAGGGGGGTAAGAAGGAAATCTAAACAAAACGTGGAAACAATACACATCTTAGCTGACCATTTGTGATCACGTCTTTGAAAACCGGGCCTAACATAGCAACATGCTAACATCAAACTCCACCGAAATCAAATGCGAGTCGAGTCTCACATGCACCTTTTAGAGGAGTGTGATTTTGTGTACATGTTGCCAATGTAGATCTTTCCAAATTAGTGATTTATAAGGTTCGGCGTGAACTTGTTCCTCAATAATTTGTTTCTAAAGGTGGGATTCTTCAGAAGGATGCGCAGATGGTCCTCACAGCTAGGGATGGTTTAACAGACTTTACTCTTGCAAGTTGTTCTCGCAATTGGGAATAACAGTATCTATCCTACTTCCTCATTACCTGCAAGTCCACACACGCTGGAATGTTGGTGGGCATTTCCCCATTTTTGGCCATTCCAGTTTCAATAAAAGCTCTTTTCCAATAGTTGAGGAAGTTTTCATTTCTAACAGTGCTTTTTATGACCCCTTTAGAATCAACTGATGTATGCTCTGCTTTCAGTTTACTTTATTTTTGTACTCTCCCCTTCACAAATGTACCAATCACACATATGTGGCGAAGGCAAGGTTTCCAGGCCAGCGATTCGCTCTACTCCTACACCAACTAGTGCGCCGAGTCTGTGCCCAGAGCACCCTTAACACTTCAGTCTGACGGTTTCGCAGCGTTTCTTCACACTGCCGGCGAGCGAAGCCATTATCAGCGGGGAGCCAGCATTCACTTGACCACGTTTTACTTCTCTCAAATAGCAGAGAACAAAAGCACATTTCTTTAGGCGTGCTATATATATATATATATGATATAATCAAGTGAGAGAAAGTTGTCTTTGCAGGACATATGGCGAGTGCATGATGGAAAATAACAGCTCTAAAAACTGTGGGCATCCGGAGATCTGACCACCTGTACCGTGAGTCCAATGGATCCTGACAGTCTAATTAACTCTGTGGATGAAGGGCCGTCGGCCATATGTGCTGACTGGGGGAGCTGGGAACACAGCAGAAACTCACCCGTGACTTTAAACACACTAATTGGACCAACATAGCCCCCAGCAATCATTTCACAGCAACATCTAAATACCTGCACAGTCTCGCATGGATTTCCTGACTGTCCTGGTTTTAAAAAGCTATCAGCAATAAAATAAAAAAAGCACACAGGCTCGCTTATCCTAAAGTCTGTTTACGCGTGCAGTGCACATTTTTGTCGAAGCTGCCGCAATAATTGAATTCACAGCGTTTGGTAATAGAAAGCTAAAAGATATAATTGTCATTTGCACGGTATCCTTTTAATTACTTTTTGGTTCCATTTCATTCCATTTGAACTGACAGCGTGATCAAGTTTTAATTGTTAGTTTTAGCAAACAGCTTATCTGCCCGCCTCGAGCCCACACGCCACTAAATTACACGCTCCACACACACACATTCGACTCCAGCACGTTTAATCAAAGAACAACTCGCACACCTACGAGCAAAAGTATCTGATAAGTGGCAGGTGCAGCCCCGACAAACACGAGGGCCGACTGTTTCTCCCGAAACTAAGATTGAAGATAAGAAATAGAGAGGTCTATTGTCCAAAGAGTCCACATTTATACATCATTTACATTCGACTCACTGTCCTGAAGCTCCGCCCATTAAAAAGTGATCTGCAATGCCAGGAATCATGGGGGATTAATCAGGGATGTTTGTCTGTTTCAGTGCGTGTATGAACACAAACTCCAGAGCAGAGATGTTTACTATTCCACACGGCTAATGAAGAGAACGCTTATAATTTGATCCACATCGCTGAAGATATCTGCAAAACACAATAATTGCAGTCCAAGCACAAATATCTCATGTAGATGAGGAAGTCAGACACTATTTTTCCCAAAATGATGTGCTGTTACTGCAAAGTCAACAAGTATCTCTGCTGGTATTGTACATTTTGACTTGATGAAGCTAGTGCCTGGTTTAGAATACACAATTTTTTTGTCTGTTATGATAGTCACTGTCAGATTACATTTTTTTGTCTGTTACGATAGTCACTGTATCAGATTACGTGATTTTTTTGTCTGTTACGATAGTCACTGTGTCAGATTACGTGTTTTTTTTTCTGTTACTATAGTCACTGTCAGATTACGAGATATTTTTTTGTCTGTTACGATAGTCACTGTCAGATTACGCGTTTTTGTTTTGTCTGTTACGATAGTCACTGTCAGATTACACGATTTTTTTTGTCTGTTACGATAGTCACTGTCAGATTACGAGATATTTTTTTTGTCTGTTACGATAGTCACTGTGTCAGATTACGTGTTTTTTTTCTGTTACGATAGTCACTGTATCAGATTACGCGTTTTTTTGCCCGTTACTATAGTCACTGTCAGATTACGAGATATTTTTTTTGTCTGTTACTATAGTCACTGTGTCAGATTACGTGATTTTTTTGTCTGTTACAATAGTCACTGTCAGATTACATGATTTTTTTTTGTCTGTTACGATAGTCACGGTCAGATTACAATTTTTTTCTGTTACGATAGTCACTGTGTCAGATTACACGATTTTTTTTGTCTGTTACAATAGTCACTGTCAGATTACGCGTTTTTGTTTTGTCTGTTACGATAGTCACTGTGTCCGATTACGCGTGTTTTTTTGTCTGTTACGATAGTCACTGTCAGATTACACGATTTTTTGTCTGTTACGATAGTCACTGTCAGATTACGAGATATTTTTTTTGTCTGTTACGATAGTCACTGTCAGATTACGCGTTTTTTTTTGTCTGTTACGATAGTCACTGTGTCAGATTACGCGTTTTTGTTTTGTCTGTTACGATAGTCACTGTCAGATTACGCGTTTTTTTGTCTGTTACGATAGTCACTGTCAGATTACGAGATATTTTTTTTGTCTGTTACGATAGTCACTGTCAGATTACACTTTTTTTTGTCTGTTACGATAGTCACTGTCAGATTACGCGTTTTTTTTTTTGTCTGTTACGATAGTCACTGTCAGATTACGCGTTTTTTTGTCTGTTACGATAGTCACTGTCAGATTACACGATTTTTTTTGTCTGTTATGATAGTCACTGTGTCAGATTACGCATTTTGTGTCTATTATGATAGTCACTGTGTCAAATTACACGGTTTTGACTCCTAAAGTCTTGTCGTGTCGTGGGCAAGACGCATGTCAGACAACACGTTGCTTCCTGACATCAGTCATCGCATGCCGTCTTTAACTGTGCGCGTGATGTCATCGAGAAGACGAAACTAGTAGCGAGTGACCGGAAACGAACATAAACAAACTATGGATGAAGCGGTCAGTGTTGTATTGGCTGTCCTGTGTTCAGAAAAAAACCCGAAAATGGACTCGTTCCTGGATTGCTCGAAGAAGACAGTATGGGCTGTCAATCCTCCAAAGATTATCCATCCAGATAAAATATTGTTTTCTTTTATATTTTTACTTTTAGTTTTAACGTTAGCACCATCGTCTTTCTTTCGTTTTGCCATTTTAAAAGTTGTGTATGGAAAAGCTTCTGTGCTCCTATTGGTCAACCTCATACATGTGACAGAACCGCCGTGGACGACCGTTAAAAAAATTTAACATGCTAGTCTTTTTCTCATTATGTCGCGAAGCATTGCAGACGTGACGTAGGTTGTCGCCCACTATGGCACACTATACGAGATGATACGATCGAATCTTGCATTTGAAGAAATATACATATCAATTAGCAAGGTTGTTACTGTTAACTTAAACAAAAACAATAAAAAATTATTGTTACTTGAAATAAAGCTGAAATTAAATTACTTTTTTATCGAATAAAATGACAAAAGCACATAACAACATTTCTTAACATCAAATTAAAATTAAAAACAAAAGCTAATTCAAAATATTAATAAAACTATAAGAAGCCTAAAATAAAAACTTAAAATAACACTGCTAATTACTTATTGTGGGTCACACCAAAATATATCGGCCTATACGAACACGATTATTAAATTAGTAAAAATATAGTTTGTCCGAAGTATCTTGATACAGCCGATGAGGAGCTCAAGAAGCAGACTTTCAACCACAACATACAAACTCAAGGGTGCGCAAAACTTTACTTCCTTGATCAAACTGTTTTAGAGATATGAAAGTATCTCCATATTTAACACCTCATAACTTTGAGAAATCTCAATTATTTTTTTATAGAATTTTGTCAAAGGAGAAATTAAGCGTGCCAAATTTAGTGTGAATCACAGCAACATGTTATTGGCTATTTTTAACAGTCAGAAAAATGGCAATAAATCAAGGGAAGGGCTCTCATCTAGACACTTCACAAAAACTTGTCAAATCATTCACTTATTTTTCATAGTAAGGATATAAATGATTGATATGATATATGATATGAGATAAATGATATATGATATGATTTGATATGTGATATATGATATGAATTGAGATTTATGATATTTGATTGATATGAGATGATACATATGATATGAGATATATGATATATATGATATGATTTGAGATACATGATATATATGATATGATTTGATATGTGATATATGATATGATTTGATATATGATATAAGATTTGAGATTTATGATATTTGATTGATATGAGATGAAACATATGATATGATGATATATATATATATATATATATATATGAAGAGTTCAGATGCAAAAACCTCTAAATGCCATTTGAAATTTTCTTCTTTAATGATGATTTTTATCAAACTTGCATATTTAAGTTCAGTAATTTCACTTAAATAACAATTAATAGGTAATTATCACTGCCATTTAAGTGAAATCACTGAACTTAAATATACAAGCTTGATAAAAATTATCCTTCTAGAAGAAAATTTCAAATGGCACTTAGAGGCTTTTGCATCTGAACTCTTCATATATATATATATATATATATATATGAGATATATGAGATATATGAGATATATGATATATGATATTATTTGATATGTGATATATATGATATGAGATATATGATATATGGTATGATTTGAGATATATGATATATATGACATGAGATATATGATTTGAGATTTATGATATATGATTGATATGAGATATATGATATGATATTTATATGATTTTAGATATATGATATGAGATATATGATACATGGTATACAGTATATGGTATGATTTTAGATATATGATATGATATATGATATGAGATATGATATATGGTATATGATATGAGATATGATGCATATGATATAAAGGACTGGACTATCACCAACACTTACCACCTAATATGTCACCTTATTGTTTTGCTGCTTCGGAAGCACTGCTTTTTCCATCAGAAAAAAATGTAAACGTAGTTATTATTTTCAGTTTCAAGCCTTTGACACTAGATACTCATTACAAATGCATCATTCGTTAGTACTCTCATCTGAGCGCAGACGTATGAAAATGATGAAATAAATGACAGCACAGCTGCACAAATTTAAGATGTTCTCTTTTTTCATATTCAAAAAGAGCATCTGTGTTCATTTTGGGTTTTACAGCATTACTGGGAAGAACAAGCCGGAGATAAAACATGCAATCTGCAAGCAATGTCACTCGAAAGTCACCTATCATAACAAATGCACTGCAGTCAAATGAAAAAAATAAAATAAAATTCATTACACACTCAAGGGCAGAATCGCAAAGCTTTATGCATCACAAGATATGAGGAGGATTGCAGAAACTGCCAAATACGATCAGTGTCTTATTGCACTGAAAATATAGAAGAATGCATAATACTGTAAGAATAATGTCTAAATACAGATAAAATGAACTTATTAAGACCACTAGATATAAATTAGTTGAGCAATCAAACAAGCATCATTACAAGAAAAATACAAAGTTTGACTCGTCTCCAGCAATAAAGGCATCAGCGCTGTATGTGTACAGAAGCGTGCATGTTGTGTGTTTTCATCAATGCGGAGGCAGTTTATTTCTTCACAGAAAGGAGTGCAGCAAAACACCAGCGCTTGAGATTCATTAGTTAAAAGGCTTCCTAATAAATTCCCCACTTTTAATGTTTCACACCGCTATTAAAGCCACGTTGAGCGGCCGCGTCCCTGTTGGCCATTACGGCTTTCAATAAATGACAATCGTGCAGCACTTAAAAACAGAAAAAAAACAGACAGGCTTCCAGGCCCGCCGCTCAAAGGACCCTAATAGCACATAAAGATGTATTAGCCGCTTCGCACCGGTGTTTTATAAAAGGAAAGCACTTTGTTTCTGAGTTGCGGAGGCTTTAGTTAATGAATAGAGGCACTTCTCCTCTCCGCTTATATCAATCTCCGTCGCTCGCTCCAGACGGGAAGAGCGATCCGCTCGACAAACCCCAAAGACCAGGCAAGTATGATGAAACTCTTGGTGTTTGCTTTGCCTGTGATGTATAGGGGAAACAAAAACAAAGAACGCCGTCCACAAAGCCAAATATAGGACGAAAGGCGCATCATTGATTACGCCGGGCTTTAATTAATGCTTTCCTGAAAGGGAGGAAAACACGAGTGTGGAAATGAGCCCCGCGGGGGCCGGGGATAGATCTGTGCTGATGTTACTTTCACCAAAACACACCAACACAACCCCTCAGAGACTCCGGATCACGTGAAATGAGCGATGACCCGCGATAACAGCGGAGACGATGCTTGGGTTTCCGGAGCGTGTGTTCGTCTCCATTTGACCCCTCCTGCTTTTAAAGAGCAGTTATTATGTTTGACACCAGCAGCTCCGACACACACACACACACACACACCTGCAGGCCGTTTAGTGGACGTCAATGCATGAATACTGTCTGTGACGATTACAAGCACTGAGAACTTACTGTATATTCTGTTATATTATAAACAATGTGTTTGGAAGACAAAAGGAGGCTTACAATGATGAATGTCTGTGACTAGTGTTTTATTACAGTTAACCCTTATGCTGCATTAGGGACATTTTTGGTCTTTTGCAGTTTAATTTCTTTGACCATTTTGGCTGTTTTAATGCAAATGGTATGAAATTTGGCAAAATTGTGACTTTTTGGATACATGTAAAAAATGTGATCCCATTTTGCAAAATATGTATAACACACACTGTGTAGATCAAATAGTAACACTCAGCACCATAAAGACCAAAAATGGCCCATTGAAACCCATTCAAACGTTGTTTAAATCTGAGGCTGTCAGTAATACATGAAACATGATTTTTGCACAAACATCCTTTCATTTTGAAGCAAAAGCATTATATTTGCATTATATAGTGTATTCCACCAGATGACGTCACTACATATTTATTCCCTATGGGTGGAAATGCACCTTATTTTAGGCAATAGGCAACGTTTAATAGGTGGCCATTTTTGGTCTGGGATTTTTTGCAAAGTGGGACTGTGATAATCCAAATCTAAAGTTTTCTCTTTGCATTTAGTTTATTGAAAATAATTGAATTTTTGTGTTTTTTCCTCTTATACAAATCGATGGTTTCGCAAACAAAACCGGTAATTAAAGGGTTAAAATCCTGAAATTGAATACATTTTTGGTAGTTATGACGAGGACTGATGCTGGTTAAAGATTTAACTTGGTACGAGTGGAAAATAATAATAATATATAATATTTTAGGCAATGTTTAATTTGTGGCCATTTTTGGTCCTTAATGCACTCAACGGTGTTAAAAATCTAATGCAGCACAAGGGTTAAAAAAACATCTAGAAAATGGACGCTAGAAAATTGAACATTGTGATTTTTGATCTGACATTTGTGTTTTGAGTCCGAGGACACACTGAAAACCTGGAATTTGTGTGTATTTATTTAACCCTGGAAATAAACAGTTTAAGAACGTGGATCATTTACGGACCTTCATGTCGTGCCAAACTTACTTTCTGCTGCAATATTTTGATCAAATCCAGTAACAACTGTTGGTGACTTTCATTGCATGGACAAACATTAAATATGTGTTTTACAAGATAGCATATTAAAGGATTAGTTCACTTTTGAAAAAAACTTTTGCTGATAATTTCCTCACCCCCATGTCATCCAAGATGTCCACGTCTTTCTTTCTTCAGTCGAAAATAAATGAAGGTTTTTGATGAAAACATTCCAGGATTTTCTCCATATAATGGACTTCAATGGGAACCAAACGGTTCAAGGTTTCAGTGCAAACTGTTTAAAGGGCTTTAAACGATTCCAGACGATGAATAAGGGTCTTATCAAGCGAAACGATCACTCATTTAATGAATAAATAACAAAGTTTAAGTTTTATAAGCTCAAATGTTCGCCTTGCTCTGTTCTGTGACGCGCGTTCGTGACTCTCCTGTTCGAACTCGTTCATCAAAATGAACGAATCTTTTTCCGAGTCATTTGGAACAAAATTTGGACAAGGTCTCATTTGGACCTTGAACTGTTTGGTTCCCATTGAAGTCCATTATATGGAGAAAATCCTGGAATGTTTTATATCAAAAACCTTCATTTCTTTTCGACTGAAGAAAGAAAGACATGGACATCTTGGATGACATGGGGGTGAGTAAATTATCAGCTAAAGTTTTTTTAAAAGTGAACTACTCCTTTAAGTGTCACAGAATAATGTCCATCATGCAGGTTTGGACCAACATGATGGCTCTCTAAAAAATGCTGGGTAACTTTGCGTGTGTGTGTGTGTGTGTGTGTGTGTGTGAGAGAGAGATGTCAATGTCGGCCGGAGTGACTAAGCATTTGTTTTCAGCGTGAATGCAGAGAAAAACGCGTCTAAAACGGGAAACAGCTTTGCGACTGACTGAACAAATAGATTTGACATGAAATTTGAAGTGTATTTTTACCGACTGCTGAAAGCTACAGAACAGACATGCAAATGAATCGCTGCAAAACACAGAAACAATCGGATCCAGGCAGAGAAAGCTGCTTCATTTTGTGTCAATCTGCTGAATAATGGGGTAAAATCATACCCTATATATTGTATTGTTATATATTGTATTGACAACTCATCAATGAGATATTTACCATCGTATATTCAGCACATTTGGGTGTTTTTTTTTAATAATATGGAAGTAAAATAAAGTCAAATGTAATGTATGAAACAGTTTCTTACTGTTTTATTTTTCATATTTTTATATTTAAGTGGTCAAATCAAATCAAATCAAATGTTTTTGAAACAAAAAAGCACGTTGATTACACCAATTGAAAAAAAAATGCATTACATTAACCATGCTTGTATTTTAATCCATTGTATTTTTAAGGCTTGCATTATTATAGCCTGAAATTCAACATGATTGAATATATAAGCTGTGAATATTTCAATAAAAACCATTTCGAGCACATTTCCATTGTTAAAAAATGTAATTATCTATATTCCCCTTTCATATTAAACTTCCAAAATTTTCAAACAATTTAAAAATACAACCTAAAATATTCATATATATATATATATATATATATATATGGAGAGTTCAGATGCAAAAGCCTCTAAATGCCATTTGAAATTTTCTTCTAAAATTACCATTTTTATCAAGCTTGTATATTTAAGTTCAGTAATTTCACATAAATGACAAGTGAAATTACGGAAATTAAATATACAAGCTTGATAAAAATTATCAATTTAGAAGAAAATTTCAAATGGCACTTAGAGGCTTTTACATCTGAACTCTCCATATATATATATATATATTTTTTTTTTTTTTTAAATAAACTCTGACAAAAAAACTATACAATTTTTAAGGCTGGACAACATGGCGATATATAACATTGATTACACAGATTTAGACCAACAAATGTTTTATTTATATAAAGCAATCAGAGGCAAATTTACTTTATGTATTTGCTGGGCGTGGAATGGATATCAGGCTCATATTAATGTCAGGATCACTGAATCTTTGGTAAGTTGTAATATAAGGAACACTATATCGAGTCCAACCTTTAAATTAAACTGATAATGGTTTGTTGCGCCCGTGTTTCGGCAGTTTCTGCTCATTTTTGGGGTTATGTTTTGAGAGTTGGGTAGTGTTGCTCAGTAAGTGGCATGAAGAGTCTCACTACAGTTAAAATGCATTCTGACGTAACACAGGCTTTTAGCATCCTCTTCAGAAGTGATTTTATTCATAAAGATGCTCAATCCAATTACTATTGATGTTGAAATGAGTTTGTTTCAGCTTTCAGTGGAAACGTGGGACGGCGGTCTGAGTTTTGCAGACGCATATACTGGCAATATTGTATATACACGGTCTTCCACCTGAATGCTGAGTTGAGTAATTCTTTTGGGTTGTTGGGTAGTTTCTGTTTCCCAGCCTTTGGGTCTCAGCTGGGTTAATCTCATTTACAAGTCCAAGTCAGCTTTTAATGTTGATTATGTGTCTATTTGGTGTTTTTAATACGCTTTAACACACACCATGTGTAAGTGAGTGGAGGCGGGGCTAATTTGCATATTCATAGAAATGCGCATACTAAATGAGTTACATTTAAGATATTTCAATTTTTCAAGGAAAAAACATTTAAATGTCATTTTGGAGATCAAAGGTGCGTTAAGGGATAAAATGATTGCCAACAGGGGAACTTTTGAACACCCAGCTGTTGAGTTACAGAGCGCAGGACTTCTGCGTCCTCTTCAGGAGACCATCACCAGTGAAATAAAGGATCGTACATATTTTATATAATAATTTATTTTATACAACGCAACATACAGGGATGAGATGTCAGTCAGCTAAACACGCCAGTCAGCATTTTTCCATGATGGAAATGCTGCTTGCCTTTGCATAAAATAAACTGATTTTATCCGTTATGATACTAAATCTGATTACTTCGGATGTTAGTTGTGTTCTCTGTGGTCTGAGGTTTGCAATTTCCCCCGCCAAACACCAGCTCAGATTTCAGCAACACACCAGCACGAGAACCAGCGCCATTTTGGTGGAAAAGTGATGATTACACAGTGGTTGGGCTCAAGTGCAGGACAAAACTGATAACGATATATGAGATATACATTGAAGTTACAGCTCCATACAACACATATGGATTTATAAACAGCACAACGCTTTGACCAATGAGGTCTTCATCAGGCACAATTTGCAAAGTGGGACGCAACTCTTTCTGGACACAGGTGATAGCATTAATAATGCACTCATCTAAATGATTATTAGGAACAATAATGCTGTTCATTAATGCAATTATCTAATCAACCAATCACATGGCAGTGTCTTCAATGCATTTAGGGGTGTGGTCCTGGTCAAGACAATCTCCTGAATGCTAAACTGAATGTCAGAATGGGAAAGAAAGGAGATTTAAGCGATTTTGAGCGTGGCATGGTTGTTGGTGTCTGAGTATTTCACAATCTGCTCAGTTACTGGGATTTTCACACACAAACATTTCTAGGGTTTACAAAGAATGGAGTGAAAAGGGAAAAACATCCAGTATGGGTCAGTCCTGTGGGCCAAAATGCCTTGTTGATGCGAGAGGTCAGAGGAGAATGGGCCGACTGATTCAAGCTGATAGAAGAGCAACTTTGACTGAAATAACCACTCGTTACAACCGAGGTATGCAGACAACACACACAACCTTGAGGCGGATGGGCTACAACAGCAGAAGACCCCACCGGGTACCACTCATCTCCACTACAAATAGGACAAAGAGGCGACAATTTGCAAGAGCTCACCAAAACTGGACAGTTGAAGACTGTAAAAATGTTGCCTGGTTTGATGAGTCTGGATTTCTGTAGAGTCAGAATTTGGCGTAAACAGAATGAGAACATGGATCCATCATGCCTTGTTCCCACTGTGCAGGCTGGTGGTGGTGATGTAATGGTTTTCTTGGCACACTTTAGGCCCCTTAGTGCCAATTGGGCATCGTTTAAATGCCACGGCCTACCTGAGCATTGTTTCGGACCATGCCCATCCCTTTATGGCCACCATGTCCCCATCCTCTGATGGCTACTTCCAGCAGGATAATGCACCATGTCACAAAGCTGGAATCATTTCAAATTGGTTTCTTGAACATGTCAATGAGTTGACTGTACCAAAATGGCCGCCACAGTCACCAGATCTCAACCCAATAGAGCATCTTTGGGATGTGGTGGAACGGGAGCTTCGTGCCCTTGATGTTCATCCCACAAATCTCCATCAACTGCAAGATGCTATCCTATCAATATGGGCCAACATTTCTAAAGAATGCTTTCAGCACCTTGTTGAATCAATCCCACGTAGAATTAAGGCAGTTCTGAAGGCGAAAGGGGGTCAAACACAGTATTAGTATGGTGTTCCTAATAATGCTTTAGGTGAGTGTATAATATAATATAATATAATAGGGCAAGATGTTGAGCTGTTCATAAAGAGATTACATTATTTTCCCTTTTTTTATTAAAAGCAACCCAACGTCCAAGATAGGAATAACCCAAGGTTGTGTTTGTCCATGTTTGACCCAGCAGTTAAGTTACAATTACAAAACAACCCAAATTTAACCCAATTTCTCCCAACGTATCTGTAACGGTCACCAGCTGGAGAATAACCTATAACCTTAACCTAATAATTATGTTCACACACAACGCCTCGATTTCTCTCAACATGGGGACAGGAGAGATGTCAGTCAATAAAATGGGAAAACAAAGTAACTTATTTGAAAAAGTAGCTCAGATATTTTGAATTTTAAAAGTAATGCGTTACTTTACTAGTTACTTGAAAAAGTAATTTGATTATGTAACCCAAAGTTCCTTGAAATGAGTTACACACCACACTGCATATAAACATCGCATTATAAGACAAAATAATGTGTATTAAAGACTGACTGATGAATTAAACCCATTAACAGCTGAGCCTCACATAACAATAAAGAAGACACAAAACAACTCGGCAGGCATGACTAATCAATCTACTTAAACTCAAGACTTGGCCAATCAGCGAGTCACCCTTGCCGATCTTGTGAATCTGAACACACCTCGCAGCTCAAGCATGACCACACGGCTGTCAGTGTGATTGACACACTGATGACTGTAATTAAAGGAGACCCACAGTAAAGTCTACGCCACGGCCAGCGTGTGTCCTCTAGTTCGGCTCGGCGAGGAGGTTGTTGTGCTCTTTGCTGTCAAAATCAAGCCTAGCCTATTTGCTGAAGTGAGTTTTCTTTGCTGTTGGTGAAAAGAGGTTTGCAAAAGGCGATCAGGTTTGGATGGACATCACGTCTTCAGTAGAGATGTCAAAAGCTCGGCTACTTTGGAAAAAAGCATGGTTGAGTCACACTCGGTTTTGAATATGGACGTCAAGACATGCAGAATATGAATTGAAAATGTAACTTGTGTTAATTGTTAAATTGCATACGTTTCTTTATTTAAATTATTTAAACATGCTTTTTAACGACTAAAATCATCACAATGGGAGATAAAAATAAAGAATCCAGAATAATTAAAGCTGCATTTAAGAAAACAACAAAAAAAGGTTTCATATGGCCCTTTTTCTACTGGTTTATCATTTTAACTGCAGGGTTTCGATTTGACTCAAATTTCCAAATGAATTGGAAGTCCATATTAGAGCCCGACCGATAAAGGATTCTGAAGGCCGATAACGATACAAATATTTTTTGGTTTTAAAATCCGATATATCGGCCGATATTTTATTTTATTTTTTTTCTCAGAAACGCGCAATAAAACATTAACAGATTTCCCTAACATTAGTTATTTGTAGTTGTTTATGAGTTTTAACTAAAATAATATGATAATGCATTTTAAAAAGAAACTTGTTTCTTTTATTGTCACAACAGAACAGACTGATGATAGTGGCGTTAGCTAGCTTTGTGGCTAGCTAGTCTATGATGAGCCATAATTTAGCAATGGATTACGTCATACTGAGATGATACGTCTCATTGCTATAACTGTCACGCGCTATTGAAGAAATACTTCAGTCACATTGTTAAAAGTTAAAAGGACAGTCAGTCAACTACACTGGAACAACGTAACGTAACTATTACTAGCTAATTCCGCTTCACTCTCGGCTTATTGAACGGCAGCAAAACTGGACATGATCGTCACAAATGTTGTCCTGCTTATTTGAGTTTAGAGAACTGATGGGGATGAACTTTTAATTGATATTCAAGCGATGTATGTCTCGTGACCAACTCAACGAGTGTTGCCAACAGAGACGGTGTAGAGCGCCCTCTGGTGGACAAACTATAACTCCAACACTCATGACATGGTTCAAGCGTGTTTCGTCCGTTATTTTTTTTCTTTTATTTTTTAAATATTCATTTATCTGCCATTATAACTGCCGATACCGATAGTTTAGGAAATGCCTAATATCGGCCGATAATATCGGTCTGCCGATATATCGGTCTGGCTCTAGTCCATATTAAACATAAATGGTTCACACAGCATTATTTTCAGTAAAAATCACCATTTTTTTTTTCTCTGTTTTTCATTGGTTTTCTCTAAAGTGATAACATGTGTTTGCATGATGCGAAGAAACCTGAAAAGCTTTACAACCTGCATATATACACATCTGACACGACTACTGTAAATGTGGTTTGATCAAGAGCATTTTCGAAGCCTAAAGTGGGCGGAGCCGGCCGTCGCCATCTTGTCACTCCCGGATGAGCGGAAATCTGAGGTGACGTGACGCTAAAACACAGCAGACAATCGGCAAGTAGAGACATCCACCTGTCACTCAAGTGGCCACGCCCTTAATTATGCAGAACTTTAAGGCTTAATATAATGTAAACGGATGAGTTATTAAACAATTCACCCGCCTCACAGTCGTCATGAAGGGCAATATTAGCATTATAGAGCAAAACCACGTTTTGTACCAGGCTGTAAGCAGGTTTTTTTCTGCTGTAAAGTTGGACATTTTAACATGCGGGTCTATGGGATTGACTCTCTCATGGAGCCTGTCTCTAGTGGCCAGTGGAGGAACTGCAGGTTAATCACTTCCGTGTTGGTTTCAAGAGAGAGAACGAAAGATTGTCGGGATCGTAAACAAAACACAACACCATTTGGGGGAGATTTTAGGCAATATGAGGAGGAAGAAGACACAAGCACCACTGACCTCGTCCAGCTCCGAGACGAACACGGGCTTCTCCTCAAACCCGATGGGCATGGGATCGTTGGGGGGGATCTGAACCTCCTCATACATCTTATTATTCTCCCGCCTGATCCCCTCGGGCAGCAGCATCTGCCGGCACAGCAGAGAGCACATGATTACACAAAAACACATACAATTAAACCTTCATCACGGCGGCAGTCACAAACTAAACGCTAAGGGCCACCAGTGTGCTTTATTACCGCTGAAATCAACCCAACGCGCAGTGCTTCAGAGATATGAAACATCCACCATAACGCAAGCATCACTTCTTTGTGCATTTGAATGCAGTGGGTTGAGCTAGGCTTGCGATACTCTCTTATGGAAATCATTATAGAATTAGGAGAATAAATATCTAAATTTAGCACGCCGCATTTCCTCCAGCTCCTATAATTACGACTCGCTTTCACCAATCTGAGAGCATATGCCGAACTAATGAATGTGTCGTAATCAGCTGTTGATCACAGTAGACGGCATCATGCGTCATCATATCTACTCATTTAGTCGCATATTGTTGTTCTAAAATCAATGATTTGTCATTGTAAGCATTCAAATAGTGCTTATTATTATTAGGAAGCAACTTTGCATACTTGATATTCTACTGGACAAAACTTTGGCACGTAACTCATTATCACTACAATTATGTCAATTAGTATTAGCATTCACAAATTGGGGGTATTTCAGATTAAGCTAGCCCTATTTTATCCCTCATTCATTGAAAGTGCCCCCTACTGTATGCAGCGTGACGGCACACTACGTTTATTGTAGATGCGATCCTCTCGGGGATATTTAGACTAATCTTAAAGGGATACGCCACTTTTTTTGGAAATAGGCTAATTTTACCACTCCCCCAGAGTTAAACAGTTCGGTTTTACCGTTTTCGAATCTATTCAGCCGATTTTAAGATATTTAGAAGAATATCAGTAACCAGACAGTCTCTGGTCTCATTGACTTCCATAGTAGGAAAAAATATATACTATGGAAGTCAATGAGACCAGAAAGTGTCTGGAAACTGATATTCTTCTAAATATCTTAAAATCGGCTGAATGGATTCGGAAACGGTAAAACTCAACAGTTTAACTCTGGGGGAGTGTTAAAATGAGCCTATTTCCAAAAAAAAGTGGAGTATCCCTTTAAGAAATCCAATACACACTCAGTTGACATCAAGATGGGCTTACATTCAAAATCTTTCAGGTATTGAGTTTTACAACCTTTAAAGTCGCTGTACACACAGTAGAGCAGTGTGATTCTGGGTAAATTAGATTTTTTGGTATCAAACATAATCACAAATCTGAACAGACAACTAAACAAAATAGCATGAATAGGAGGTAAAACGCTGATTAATAAACCACGTTAGCTGTGTTCACCGCGAGCTGTAACGAGCGGATGATCTCCAACGTCACCCGAATCCGCAGCCAAACACACACCGTCCACCCGCCCCGATCATGTTCTCTGATTCAAGTATCCGCACCCGATGGTCAAATTACACTTATTCCGTTACGCGTGATTATAAATGGATGATCGTCACCTTCAACAGCTACTCGGCGACGTTATACGCGCATCTCTAATGGTAACAAACAAAATTGATTTGACAGCAGTGTTGTAGTCGAGACCACCTCACTCGAGTCCGAGTCGACACCGAGTCCATAGAGAGTCGAGTCCGAGTCGAGTCCGAGACCAGAGAGAGTCGAGTCCGAGTCAAGACCGAGTCCATAGAGAGTCGAGTCCGAGTCGAGTCCGAGACCAGAGAGAGTCGAGTCCGAGTCAAGACCGAGACCAGAGAGAGTCGAGTCCGAGTCGAGTCCGAGACCAGAGAGAGTCGAGTCCGAGTCAAGACCGAGTCCAGAGAGAGTCGAGTCCGAGTCGAGTCCGAGACCAGAGAGAGTCGAGTCCGAGTCAAGACCGAGTCCAGAGAGAGTCGAGTCCGAGTCGAGTCCGAGACCAGAGAGAGTCGAGTCCGAGTCAAGACCGAGTCCAGAGAGAGTCGAGTCCGAGTCGAGTCCGAGTCCAGAGAGAGTCGAGTCCGAGTCGAGTCCGAGACCAGAGAGAGTCGAGTCCGAGTCAAGACCGAGTCCATAGAGAGTCGAGTCCGAGTCGAGTCCGAGACCAGAGAGAGTCGAGTCCGAGTCAAGACCGAGACCAGAGAGAGTCGAGTCCGAGTCGAGTCCGAGACCAGAGAGAGTCGAGTCCGAGTCAAGACCGAGTCCAGAGAGAGTCGAGTCCGAGTCAAGACCGAGTCCAGAGAGAGTCGAGTCCGAGTCGAGTCCGAGACCAGAGAGAGTCGAGTCCGAGTCAAGACCGAGTCCAGAGAGAGTCGAGTCCGAGTCGAGTCCGAGACCAGAGAGAGTCGAGTCCGAGTCAAGACCGAGTCCAGAGAGAGTCGAGTCCGAGACCAGAGAGAGTCGAGTCCGAGTCGAGTCCGAGACCAGAGAGTCGAGTCCGAGTCAAGACCGAGTCCATAGAGAGTCGAGTCCGAGTTGAGTCCGAGACCAGAGAGAGTCGAGTCCGAGTCAAGACCGAGTCCATAGAGAGTCGAGTCCGAGTCGAGTCCGAGACCAGAGAGAGTCGAGTCCGAGTCAAGACCGAGTCCAGAGAGAGTCGAGTCCGAGACCAGAGAGAGTCGAGTCCGAGTCAAGACCGAGTCCATAGAGAGTCGAGTCCGAGACCAGAGACGGTTGAGTCCGAGTCAAGACCGAGTCCAGAGAGAGTCGAGTCTGAGTCGAGTCCGAGACCAGAGAGAGTCGAGTCCGAGTCAAGACCGAGTCCATAGAGAGTCGAGTCCGAGACCAGAGACGGTCGAGTCCGAGTCAAGACCGAGTCCATAGAGAGTCGAGTCCGAGACCAGAGAGAGTCGAGTCCGAGTCAAGACCGAGTCCATAGAGAGTCGAGTCCGAGACCAGAGACGGTCGAGTCCGAGTCAAGACCGAGTCCATAGAGAGTCGAGTCCGAGACCAGAGAGAGTCGAGTCCGAGTCAAGACCGAGTCCATAGAGAGTCGAGTCCGAGACCAGAGAGAGTCGAGTCCGAGTCAAGACCGAGTCCATAGAGAGTCGAGTCCGAGACCAGAGAGAGTCGAGTCCGAGTCAAGACTGAGTCCATAGAGAGTCGAGTCCGAGACCAGAGATGGTCGAGTCCGAGTCAAGACCGAGTCCATAGAGAGTCGAGTCCGAGACCAGAGAGAGTCGAGTCCGAGTCAAGACCGAGTCCATAGAGAGTCGAGTCCGAGACCAGAGATGGTCGAGTCCGAGTCAAGACCGAGTCCATAGAGAGTCGAGTCCGAGACCAGAGAGAGTCGAGTCCGAGTCAAGACCGAGTCCATAGAGAGTCGAGTCCGAGACCAGAGATGGTCGAGTCCGAGTCAAGACCGAGTCCATAGAGAGTCGAGTCCGAGACCAGAGATGGTCGAGTCCGAGTCAAGACCGAGTCCATAGAGAGTCGAGTCCGAGACCAGAGGCGGTCGAGTTCGAGTCGAGACCGAGACCAGTGAGGGTTGATTACCTAATTTACTTTTATTTACTTAGAGAAATCTTTTTTTTTTTTACTGAATTTACTTAGAGTTTAAAAAATATGATCAGTTTAGGGTAAAACGGCCACATAGTAGGTGGTGTTAAAAGTAATTTTATTACAATTTGTCATGCGCAGTTGCGCACTAGAAAATCACCAATCACTGGGCGTGTCAATCAATTTAAAGAAATATTTTATTAACATACATTAATAATCATGAAAAATATTTTTAATTGAACTCGAGTGGACTCGGGAATAATTCCGAGTCCTAAAAAAAAAAATGTTCGAGTACGAGTCAATTCCGAGTCCAAATGGACACGAGTCCATGACAAGACCAAGACCATTAAAATATGGTCTCGAGACCGAGTCGAGTCCGAGTCTCGAGTACTACCGTCTTCTGCTACTGTCGTAAAATCTTCCCGAAGTAAAATTTGAAGTAAAATTGAAAATTGAGGATTGAGTGCATCGTAAAGCATCATGATATCAAACTGAACTGAATCGATGACATGATAATCGTAATAGACCAATCGTAATAGGTTCACCCCCTTCTGGTTAATACCGAAACATGACAGCAGATCTCTCTGGATCAGTGCAGTGTGAACACTGACATGAATCAGATCTCAATGGTTTTACACCGGTTTAATAGACACAGCCGAACCGTTGTCATTCAGGAATGAGATCTCGAGGAAGTTTGAGATGGCGATGTTTGCAGCTTGAGCAACACCACATGCACACTAGCCCTAAACCACCTGTCCCCACACACACACACACACATGGACTCATCTCCATCGCTGGAAGAAGGCCTGCAGCAGGAATTCTAATTAAGACATCATAAAAACTGGATTAAAAACAAAAGCTCTGGGTAATCTGGAGTGTGATAATGTGATATAATTGAACAGATGCGGAGTAAACAGAGCACTGGGGAGAGATTGGGTATTTAAGAGCGGAGATGTATTCGTGTACACACACACACACGAGTCAGACGAGCGGTGTGCTCTTACCTTGGCTCCTCCGACGAACGCTGAGGTCTTGACGGCTTCAGTGTAAGAGTCGTAGACGTGAGGGTAGCGGATGCGTTCGTAATCTCGGTGCCGTCCTAACACCGGGGAACAGCGTGCCGTCAGCAAGGCCTGCTCCCTACACACACACACACACACAGAGATTCACATCAATACAGGGAAATATGAGAGCAGATGTTTTTGATAATGCAAGTTCTAAGCCAGTTAAAATAGACATCAATCATTGGAATATCTGCAACAAATCATATTAAACCCTTATAAAAAGACTTGTATAGACATGTTTAACATTTACATGATACTGTAAATCTAAGATGGCATGCTCATTGGACACTTTGTACAAAACGGAGAAAGCTCTGGAGAGAAATGTTGATAAATGAAGAGAAATAAACTTTGGGTTTAACCCTTTACCTGTCACCCCCCTTTTTGATAATTGACATTAAAATCCACTATACAAACTTAAATTGTTGTAATTCAAGAATGCTTTTGGAATATAGGCCTAAGTTCGGTCTTGTTTTAAAGAAAACAATCAGCAGATTATTACTAAATTGAAAGCACTTCAAAAAATTAAACTATGAAAAAGTTATGGAAGTAAATCAAATATACTTTATTAATATGAAATGTATATTTTACAAAATATCTTTTACTAGAAAATTACTATAAAATGAAAGCTATATATCTAACCAAGTTGTGTTCCAAATTTGAAGTTGATATCACAAAAATTGAAGTTCCCATGAGATTTTGTTTAGGCGTAGTACCAAAAAAAGCCACCGGGTGCCATTGAATTCCATTGAATTTAATTGTATGCATTTTGCCATAACAAATTAATAGATTTCTATCCAAATATCACTTCTGTCACTAAATATGGAACCTTGAGACTCAGACCTTTCTGAAAATATGTGTTTTGTAAAGATTAAAAAAAAGGTTTTGATAATAAATTATGAAAGATGATGCCCCAAAAGGGGAGGGGCCTAATAAAAAAAATACAGTTTATATGGTAACGCAACGTCCAATTTCAAAACGGTTTTCACAGGATGAATTCTGAGTTCGTAAGCTTTCAAATGATACCTATTTTATGATGACTACTAAAATATGTGATACAATAATAAAAAAAATATATTTATATATGAAGAGTTCAGATGCAAAAGCCTCTAAATGCCATTTGAAATTTTCTTCTTTAAGGATGATTTTTATCAAACTTATATATTTAAGTTCAGTGATTTCACTTAAATGGCAATGATATTTACCTATTAATTGTTATTTAAGTGAAATTACTGAACTTAAATATACAAGTTTGATAAAAATCATCATTAAAGAAGAAAATTTCAAATGGCATTTAGAGGCTTTTGCATCTGAACTCTTCATATATATATATATATATATATATATATATATATATTAAACTTTTAGAGGACTTCTTATCTTACTTTTTAAAATATATTTTTATCTTTTTTTATTGACAAATACTAATTATGTTTTATTATAAACTTTTTAGCACTAAAAAACAAAATTTCAATTATTAAAAGTGTGTGCGTGTGACAAAGGTCAGAAACTCCCGTAATGACGTCGATTTTTTTGAGGCGCACTCTTGTCATAAATTCATATATTACTGTTTATTCATAATTTGTAAGAAAAAAACAGACCTAAAATATCTATTTAGGAGTCTTAGACCTTTCCAATGATATATAGTTTGTCATGACTAGATTAGGATTTAATAGTAATATAGTGAAGTAAAGTTAGGTTGCCCGTATACGTTAAGGGGACTGTTAACATGATTATGTTTCCACATAAAATGCTAATTATCGAGTGGATATTTGTGGGATATCAACATTAAATTGTAATATCAAAAGATTTGAGCATGCAGAACTGTTCCCTTTCTGAGAGCGTCATCATCCCCACATACACTAATTATTAAATATAGATTGACACTCGAAGCTCTTAGTCGGATAAAACGGGTTAAAAGCGCGTCTCAGGATTCTGGGAGTTATTTTGGTGTGGTTGTTTGTTGCAGTGGATGATTGAAAGGCTGAGGAGCCGTGTGAGGTATTAACACCTCATCTCTAATCTCGCTCCTCATGCTCTGCCTCATTTGGACGGCAGCATTTTTAATTAAACAGATCATTGCTCTTTTTCATCCTGTGAAATTAAACATTAAGAGAAAATCCCTTCTGCAAAAGCTCCAGATTTATCAAGCGCTCTCTCTCTTTCTCTCTCTGCTTTTCAATAGGCCACACTCTAATATGAAGAGAGGTGCTTGTTCCCATAATGAAAGAAAGAGAGAGAGAGAGAGAGAATTGAAAATTGAATTAAAATAAGAGGCATTTCCCACTGTCCACTAGGGATGGGCAACGATTAATCGCATCCAAAATAAAAGTTTGTGTTTACATAATATATATATGTGTGTGTAGTGTGTATAATTAATTTGTATATATAAATACCCACACATGCATGTATATATTTAAGAAAAATGTGTTATTAATATATCAAATATTTATATTAATTGTGAATAAATATATATATAAAATATATACATGCACAAAACATCTCAAGGACCCCAAAAACACCCTAGACCTCAGAGGGGTTAAGTTTTAGATTTTTAGATTTTTGTATTGTTATTATCCAAGCTTTAGCATGATTGTATGATTAGCGCGCGACTCGCCTCTGCAGCCTGAGCTCCACGGGGTCGAAGTGGAACGCGCTCTCACAGGACTCCCCTTCATCCCCTCGCTTCTCTCGCTTCCTCTCCTTCTTCTCCTCCTTCCTGTAAATCTTCATCATCTGCCGCTCCTGCTCCGACTGGATGGTCACCTGACAGCCGTATATGGGCTTGCTGGATTCATCTCTCGACACTTTATGCTTTCCTAAACAATAACAGGACAAATACAATAACAATATAGAACAAAATATACAGTGATACGAAATAAATATTCACACTATTGTATCACTGTTGTCTTGATATTTGAAGGCTTATTACACAACATTTTTAAAGGTAATGGTCACTATAGTAATAGCAACTTTATTTATATAGCACAATTAAAACATCATGAGCCGTTTCCCTTTCTGTCGGCTGTTTGTGGTGTAACTGATTGTTGCCCTGAGTTAGCCTGAGGTGTCTAATTGTATTGCTCTAAATTAAGTCTGTTTATATTTTTGTGAAACGGTCTAACTCGCATTAGAGTAGTCTATGAGCACATTTGAGACTTGTCTAACACTACAGACTAAAATAGCTTTGCAAAACCGGGCCACCGGTGTATTTTGGGCTTGCTGATCATTAAAAGGGTCCCACTTTATATTAAGTGGTTTTAAGTACCATGTACTTACATTGAAATGAATAATTTGATACAGTGGACTTATTGTGTACATACATGTTTTTACCTTGTACTTATATTTTAAAAATACCAGCATGTAATTAATTTATGTAATTACACAGCTGACCCATCCCTTACACTTTAACCTACCCTTAAACCGACCCATACCACCACACTCTACCCGTATCCCACCTCAATAGCAGCAAAAGTGATTTACAATACAAAATGAGAACAATAAGTACATTGTACTTATTTTTAAATGTAAAAAAGCCACTTAATATAAAGTGGGACCTAAATAAGCTCATAATATTAAATAAATACAGTTTTAATCCAAAATATTTAAAAACCTAGAGTACTTATTTGTATTCAAACTAATTATATTTTGCTTGTAAATGTCTCCTCATATCCCTTTTAGTGTTGTCAAAAAACTCGGTACTTCGGTACCAAGTCGGTACTAAAAAAAAAAAATGTTACGGTACCAGCTTTTCTAGGTACCGAATACCAGGTTAATCCAGTTCTAGACGCGATGTCTGAAAGGTGCACAGTCGCGTCCTCTTCATAACGCTGATATGGCTCTCTCTCTCTGAATCCACTTGTTGGAACGAAAGGAGGAAAGAGCCACATATGAAATATTTTGGATTAGGCTAATATCACGTTGCCATAAGAGGCATAAGAATAAGCACGCGCAAAAATATAATAAAAAAAACACGCGCGATATGTGAACGGCCTCTAAAGTGGTTTCGGGGTAGTTTTACGAGTACATGGGCACAGTAGTATTATCCAACCGACACCACAACCGAGTACTGGTATTAGTATCGATGCATCCCTATTTGTGTCATTTAATGTCAGTGCCAGTTCTAGGCATATTCTTGCCTTTATAACTCAGCAGTTTTAAAAAGCCTTTTCAAAATTAAATATGAATGCAGTTTTAGATTAAATAAAAGTACAGTCAAATCAAATAAAACATGTTTTTTCTCCTGTAGCCTATAGTTTGGTAATGCTACAATAAGATACCATTTATCAACATTAGCTACTTCACATCAACACATGGAGTGAACAATATATTTTTACAACATTAATTAATGTTTGTAAATGTTATTTAATAGAAACACTTGATTGTTCATGTTTGTTCACTTTATTCATTGTGCATTAAATAAATGTAAACGGATTAGAACTTTACAAACAACTTTAAAAATGTGTTAGTATACTATTGTTTATTTTAGGTAATTTTATCTAATTTTTTTCTAAAGTGTTTATAATACAAATGTACAGTTCCCATACTTGTAAACGTGATAAACACTTAAATATATGTAAATTTAAACTAAGCTTTGGTACCGAAATTGGTACCGAGAACCGGGAACTTTTACTGGTATTGGTACCGAATACTGAAATTTTGGTACCGTGACAACACTAATCCCTTTTATGTTCATATTTGCTTAAACAACAAGTTATAGAAATAGGGGGAAAAAAATCATTTTATTATGTATCATGAGTCGATTTTCACTGGAAAAAACAATAATATATATAAAATATAATTTATTTTACCAAATATATACTTGCCACATTTAAAATCTTTGAAAAATTTAGCAATATGCTATTGAAGTCTGTGTCTTTCCAACATAAGTAATTTGTTCATACTATTTGTTCAACTATATATATATATATATATATATATATATATATTTATTTATTTATTTATTTATAACAAATTACTTATGAAGACATAGACTTCAATGGCATATTGCTGATTATTTTCTAATATTTTACATGTGGCTTGCAAATCAGAAAGTAGAGCCAGAATAGTTGGAAAAAAACAATATAATGTGAATTTAAGAGAAAGTAAATATTTTCCGATATTATTTTTGGCCGTATAAATAGGACTTATAATGTATATATATTATATATACACAAATGCAAAGACGTTTTGGCATCAAAAAGTTTGAAATGTTTAATTCAAAGCGAAAGCTGTGCCATAAAAACCTGTCTCGGCCAGCTGTGACTGCTCAAATCATTAATTCATCCAGTTTGACAAAAAATGACTATTTTTTAGATCCTCAGCTTGCGGGAGTGTTTGGAAGTTGGTCTTGAGAGCAGCTCGGCATCTAAAGCTATTTCGGCACATTCATCTACAAAACTATTTCAGCTCGTGTCTTGTAAGACTAAGTGCCGCCAGCGTAGTGAAGGCTAGGGTTTAATATTAACCCTATCACAGGGTTAAAGTGCTATCAGACTGCCTCTGTCTGCAGGACAACCGCTCAATAAAAAGCCCAATAGCTCTTGAAAGCAGATGAGATGGGATGATTGCATCGGGGCACGGGCTGATTGTCTGAATGATCTCTTCTTTATCTCCTCTAAAGGCAAACCCGTCTGCTCCCCCTATTCATCTGTCTTTCACAACACGTCCTTCAGTCCAACCCGAACACCACAGTAAACCAGCCCTCTGTACGCACAGCTCAAAGATGGACGCTTCACACAGAAATGGAAAATCCCACACGTGTTTTATGATCTGTATAAACAAAAGCTGAGAGTTTGACTGGGTGGCATGAAGGAATGCGTTTTGTCAGTGTTTCTGAACTCCTGAAACGCCTCCATTGTAGTCTTGAGTTTCGAACACGTCACAATATTCCTCATTATAATAATTAATGTGCATAATAAAGGGGCGGGGCCTGTCTGAGTTAGTTAGTAGTGTGTTAAACTGGTGGTTATGGAAAGGGGCGGGGCATTCCCCAAATACACTCGAAGCACTCGACCAATCAGAGCACACTGTGCTTTTCAGAAGGAGGGGCTTCAGAGAGACAGGAAGTAAACAGAGCGTTACTGACAGACTGGGAAGAGAGGAGCCGCAACAGTGGAGAATATGAGGAAATGATGCGTTTTGAACATTGCTCTTCATGTTTCTGTTTTAGTAGACCTCAAAAACAAAATCAAGACAAAACTAAACTCTATATTATACTATACAGCACAAGACAGCTTTGTTGACTGATATGTATTTATTTAATTTTGAGTCATGATGTGGAACATCTGGTGAAGCAGATGTTTCTGCACTGATGCCAGAATTATTTACTTGTTATAAAAAATCTTTAAAAAAATAATCAAAATGAGCTGAAATACCTTTATTTGAAATGACAACAAAAAAGGCATTTGTGATATTAAACTTTTTTTTCATCAAATAAACATGAAACGTGACGTCATTTTATATTTTCTCAAGGTTAGTTTATAAAGTATTTTTGCCCTAAAACGGCTCATTTTTTAAATTAATTTCTATTTTTTTTTAATTTAATTAAAATAATAATAATAATAATTAATAAATAAAGTTAGTTTTTTTTTCTGTGGAAAACACACCATTTGAGGAGCTTTCAAAAACAGGCATTTCAAAAGGGTAATGAATTGAATTATTAGGGAAATTAAATACTATTATTTTAAACTATGGCTGGAACGACACGTTAGCTTTTCCGTAAATTAGTCGATTGTGTTGATTATTTGAGTGCACTGTTTACGCTCATCCCCAATGATGGCGGCTCTAACTCTGGGCATGCTGAACATCAGACGTTATTGCAAAAATAACAATTGCGGTCATTCGAGGAATTATCAACTTTACGTGAGTTGTGCCTCGGCAGGGCACAGCACGGATGAACACACTGTTTGAGGAGAGTGTGTGTGTGTGTCAGTCGTGTGGAAACATTCAGAATCACAGATTATTCTTTGTGGAAGTGTGACCAACATAATAGTTTTCATCGGAAAACGTCATCTGTGTGTGATCGTCATTTGAACCTTCTGGATCCGCCATCAAATTGTTTAATTATATCAAGTGTGTTCGAAAAGACTATAAATCTT
This sequence comes from Pimephales promelas, assembly GCF_988280905.1. Classification (NCBI taxonomy): domain Eukaryota; kingdom Metazoa; phylum Chordata; class Actinopteri; order Cypriniformes; family Leuciscidae; genus Pimephales; species Pimephales promelas. The sequence goes on from NC_142780.1 coordinate 1,420,449, forward strand.
TACCTCCAACATCCTTACACCATAGCCGGCGTCAACCCTCCCGTTTTTTCCGGGTTTCTCACGTATTTTAGCTCTTTTCCCGCTGTTTTCCCGTTTTAGTATTTTCCCGTAAAATATCCCGTATTTTTACGTTCTGATTATGTGAGACGTAAGTTCGGACAGATTCGGCTTGAAGTCGTTTATGCTAGAAACGTGTGCATGCTAGAAATAGAACTATTTTTCACGCAAGCGTATTGAAAGCATTTCCAGGCAAAAATAAATAAATAAATAAAAATAGGAAACGATGTTTATATGTCATTTTGTACACGAATACATATAAAGAAATTACATTTTGATGTTTGAAAGTCTAGGTTTTTGCATAAATTCAGATATCAATGTAATTTAAACATAATAATAATAATTATCGATTTTCGAATTTTGCCATTATTTTTGCCTATATATAATTTCATGTCATTTTTTTTTTAAAACAATGGTGTCCACTACAGAGGTCATAACATAACATATGAATAAAATAATAATAATTATAATAATAAAATATATATATATATATATATATATATATTCATTTGTTTCTTATGCTCTTAACAATGTGATTACATGAAGAAAAAAACCTTTTGAAAAAAAAAAATGTTCTGGGCCTCAGGAGGATATCAGGCTACAATAACAAGTGTGTCTTCTGAGTGACAGTCCACCATCAGGCTAAATACAGGCTTTTTAAAGCTACACAAAATGTGTAAATGTTATTGAAATAAACAGACAGCCCACAGCCCTGTTTTGCGGATTTTGGAAGATGTGACAACAGTTGTCGTAAAGGCAAGAGCAACACACCGCTAACCCAAATGTAGATTTTTTATTTTTTATTTTTTAATGAAACACTGTCTCTTTTCCTCATACACATATGTTAGGTTAGTTATAAACTCTTTACACTTTTAATGATTAGTACTTTATTTTTAAAGTTTGTGGGTAAGAATCGTGTAAAAAAAAAAATCCCTTATTTTGGGGATGGATTCCGGGAAATCTCCCTTTTTTTCAATGTTCAATGTTGACAGCTATGCCTTACACGCAATATAGCGTATACTAGCCGAGACTCTTCTTTATGTGAACAGTGCAGATGTGTGTGTGCAGATGTGACGTAAAGACGCAAACACAAGCTCGAATTTCCCGCGGAAATCCACCGGTACCACTGGAGTTACAAACATTATTACAAGCTTACCGTTTTGAGTCGGTCTACGGCAGGCAGAGAGTGTTGAACACTGGCTGATTATGTATTTTCTCAAAAACAATTTTTGGATAATTTTTACTCAAAAAAAGTACGGACTGGAGCTTTAAGCTGTTTTTTTTTTTTTTGGTTTAGTCTTTTTGGACCGTGACGGGAGATTTGAGGTCTGAAAGTTACAGTATGTTGTCTAATAACACTTTTCAAAAGATTTCGAAAGACGCACTTTTCGGTACGCTCCAATATATCACATTCATTTTTAACAGTAGATTGACCAGCAAAGCAGTCCACATGAGACATGATTCAATCTCCTCGCCTCCTGAACTTGATGCCAGCTAGTCTGTGAAAGGAAAGACTTGCCAACAGGACAGCTTTGTGTGCAAAAGAGCCGGCGATGGAGTTGTTTGGATGCAAGTTTCCAGACAGGTCATTACAACCAGCCTGATCTAATCGCACAAGTCCTCTTAATGACAATGTTAATTAAGCAACGCGTCTGTTTTAATTGCCATCTAAATCTCATTGCTGGATACTCTAGTGTGTCTATCCTGTTCAATGGCCTTTACACTGTTCTATAAAACTGACCCGCTGAATACATCCTCAGTTTATTACTTCCTGCAAACTCTTTCCGGAGTGAATTAATCTCCAAACATCAGTGTATAACAGGATTAGTTTGGGGGTGAAATTACCCAGGCTTGCAGGTGATAAACACACTTAGTTTCCACTTAACTGGGGAGGAAAATAAACATACGGTTTAAGGGAATTAAAAAAAAAATTAATTCAAAATTCTTAATTTTCACAAGGCTGATTTATTTTACACAATGTTAGTCCTACTACAACTAATGTACAAATACACACTGTATCTATGGTTCGAAACAAAAGATACATCTAAACACTGTGGTATCCCTGTCAGACGCTGCTCCGCACCGATTGGTTCCCTGAAGTTTGTGGTTTGTCTCGTCAGATGCGGTGCCACCGTCTGAAGAAGCTCCTCAAATTGTCCCACAGAGATCCGAAGTAAGTTCGGTAACGGCCATGATACAGTTTTCGCTCCTCTACAATGTTAGCATACTCTGTTCTTTAAGACTGGGTGCAACCAAAACCTGCTTTTGTGTCTTTTAAACAAAAAGAAAAGCTCGTCTTCACTGGATGATGAAGTGTCCATGTTTTCTCAGCTGTCGGCTGATGCGAATGGTTTTGACGCAAACTATTCGCTTTTTCGTTTCGTTTTTTCGTCACGCGTCCCGTGTGAAAGGGCCTTAATGGCTGTATGTCTATAGGAGATCAAAGTACCTGAGGTTATGTTCATCTTAAACATTAGGGCTGGGTATTGACACAAATTTCACAATTCGATTTCGAATCGATTCAATATTGATTATTTTTGATATCAGCTACAATAAATGGCAAATTTTCTCAAGGAAATCAAATCTCTGAACTAATGCCGTAAACTATGGGAGTCTAGTTGTAGCCTATAGGCTTCATTAGCCTAATATGAAGGTAATAATGAACTGTTTTGTAGCTATACAAACACTTAAATTACACTTTTATTTATTTTATAATAAGAAGATTATATGAAATATAAACATTTAAATGGTGGCTGTCATAAAAACTTGCCAGATTTATTCAAATATGCATTAAATATTGAAGAACATTAAGATTATAATGCATATTTAGCAAAATGCTCCTCTCTAGAGTTATTTTTTCTAGCTGACTAACGAGTTTATGTGGGTTTTCTGAGGTAAATATGACGATACATTGATTACAAGCTGTTTAACTGACGTCTTTCCACGGTTGAAACGCTGATTGAGCGAATCAATGTGACATGATCCGGATTTGGATAAGTTGTACTCTATCTTTAACACACTTTCAGATGCTCATTCATGTTTATTTGGCGCTGTGACTGGTATTATTAAGCCGGAAGAGAGATCAGCGCTGCTGCTTCTCCAGAGCGATCTCACGCCACAGCGACAAAACACTATTTATGTTTTTGAATTTCTAAAGAAAATGGACGTAATTTGAAAATTGAGACTTTGTTTCATATCAATAGTAACAAAGGACAAAGATTATTGCGATTTTTTGGATGCGCGCAGCCGCGATACAACGATCCATTCATTCAAATGAAACAGGATGACTAATCGATTCTTGAGATTTAAGACTCGATATCGGTTCGTAAAAATGAGAATCGATTAATATGGAGAAATCGATATTTATTACCCAGCCCTATTAAACATGCACACAGAAAACTTACATTCTGTGCAAGCATACTATAAAAAGCCATACATTTATGTTAGTGTGCTTTTCCAAACCAGAAATATTCCACAAAAGGGAAGTACTCTTTCAAAGCTTCACAATGCACAATGAATTTTCTCTTTTTTCTCTCTTTAAAACTGTGTCAGATGGATATCAAAAATAATAGGCCTTAATTCGGTGAGTAATTCTGTTTAGGTCTTCCATTAAATGAAAAGAATGAAAGAATGAGAAATTATCACCAAGAGGCAGACTGTCTTCAGCTGTGATCTTCTGTCACTCACGCCGGTAATAACATTAAACTACCGCAGTGGCTTTCATCTTCTTAATACGCGTCCACAGTCGGCCTGAGCGGCTTCTAAACCAGCACGCTCAACTTCTCAAAGCATTTAGGCGCCCAAACAACCAACACTCTTAGAAGAAATGGTTCTATTTAGAACCAGAAATGGTTCCATCCCCCGCTTCATATATGGAACTCCAAAGTGGTTCTATATAGAACCATTTTTTTTGGTAAAAGGTTCTATTGGCCAAGTATGGAACCCTAGGGTTCTATATAGAACCTTTTTTTTGGTAAAAAGGTTCTATTGGCCAAGTATGGAACCCTAGGGTTCTATATAGAACCCAGAGGAACCCTTTTTTAAGAGTGTATAGAACCTTTTAGGGGTTCCAAATACGTAGCGCTGATGGAACCTTTTAAGGTTCCATATAGAACCTTTTCTTCTAAGAGTGAATGCTCAGTGTGGAGGTGAGCTCAGAGCCAGCTCACAAATACACCGAACGGGTTTTGTGCTGCTAACCTTCACCGATCATCAACATGGTGCAAATGGTTTGATGTTCACAGGTTCTCCATTTATACATGTTTTCTTCATAAAATTGAACAGCGATAACCAACACTGTTTAGAACGATAAAGAAATGATGACAGAATTTTTGGGTGAACGAACCCTTTCAGAGCAAACTTGTAGCCCATCGTTACTCATTTTTCATGTGAAAAAGTTAGCCTGGTAAGTCTAAAATTAAATATTCAAGTTTTACGCATGAGAACAAAACTTAGGGGGGGGGGTTTAATTTAGGGGTTTTTAATTTAATTTAGGGGGGGGGGGTGCACATAAAAAGTATTTTCGTCGCTTGATATACTGAAGGTTGAGCCACTGTCGTCACTTGGACTATTTTAACGATGTCTTTACTAACTTTCTGGGCCGGCAGATGCATTTACCCAGCAGCCTATGGGGATCCAGCTCTCAAATTTCATCAAAAATATCTTAATTTGTGTCCCGAAGATGAACGAAAGTCTTACGGGGTCGAACAAGAACGAACCCTTTAGGAGCAAACTTGTATCCCAGGCTAAGTGAAAAAGTTAGCCTGGTAAATCTAAAATCAAATATTCAAGTTTTACGCATGAGAACAAAACTCATTGGTTCTAGCGTGTCAAGCATTTGATAAATGTTTATTAAAAAATAATTCCGTTTCAATATCAAATTGTGTGTAGCTTCAAGAGCGCAACAATACATTTAAATTAGTTTTATAATCTTAGTCATTTATGCATTAGTCATTTGAATTATACCATTTATTACTCAATCTTTAATCAAATTTGTCATATTTATGTTTTTATATTTTGTTATTTTAATCACTGCCCTTGCCATGCTTGTTATTGTTGTTTTATATTATGATCAGGGGGGTTTCGTGGGATGTGGGATGTTTGTCTTCACAAAATAGGAGATATAAGAGGAATAATGCAACTTTAAGGTTTTATAGGATATATAGCAGTCTGTTATAACAACACTTGCTGCATGCTAATCAGATTATTCAATAAACCAATGTTTTTATCATTTTTAATCATTACTTCATCTCCTGCTTTCTGCTCTTGTCTTCTCTGGCTTTATTAGTAAACCTCCTAAATCCTGTCATCATTGACGTTCCAGACCTTTAAGACTTTCACTCATCCTCAGAGCACAAATGAAGAACATTTTAATGAAATCTGAGCGATTTCTGTTTACTACTTTGAAAATGTAAAAAGTTCATAAAAAGATCGTAACACTAATCTACTGTATATGAATTAAGTGGTTTAGTCCAAAGTTTCTGAGGAGACTCGAGCTCTTTATCCACAAGTTTCCTACGCCCCATGAGGCCTTGCGTCAAAAGTGGGCGCGACTTCCGGTTGGAAGTAAACAAAGCGCGATTTGACATGCTTGACACTCGTTCATTCAACAGTTGACAGTCATTCAAGTTATAGCGATCCAAACTAGCTAACGATGTGGGAACACAACCTCAACGAAATCCAAAAGGGAGAAATAACAGTACCTTTACCCTCCGCAGTAGTTGATTGGGAGTATTATAATAACATTATTAATAATCAATACTCATCAAGGCATGGTGACAGACAGTTGTGTGAGCTGACAAACAATTAAAATAAAAAATACACACTTAGTCATTGTGCTTTGGAGTTTATTCAAAATTATAAATGAATGTGCTACTTGAATACATTAACTGGCACATTTGGTATTCTGTCAACTCCTGAGTTTAGGTGTAACATCAGTAGCGAACAGCCAAACACATGCTGATAGAGTTTATAGAACATTAAGAATTTAAACAAATGTACACAGGAAGATTCGTCGTCTTTTGGGAGGTGATGGAAACTACAGTTGTTGGCAGGATCAGAGACGGGCTCTGGCAGGATCACTCTGATTTCGTTTTCAGCTTATGTTCAAAACAATCACGTTTAAGCCACTGAATTAGTTTAGTCCGGTTATACATACAACCGCGAACAGCACATGTTGCCCCTGAGCTCCGTAACGACATCTCTCATAAAGATTTGCGTCTTTAAATAGTAAAATAATTCTCAGAAAAACAGCTAGCCTCTTCGCTAACTAACACACAAAATACCATTGGAATGCTACTTCCGCCGCGTCACCGGAAGTTTCACCCACTTTGTTTTTTACAGGAGCGCCTCTCGGAAACTTGTGGATACACTGAACAGATTCAATTGATGTGCTCAGAGGACAGATTCAGAGGAACTGTATAATACAAGTAAACATACAAAGACATTCCTAGCTGATCAAACATGGCTGACATACCAAGAAAGAGTTGTTTCTCGGCTTCATCCATGGCACTCGTGTTTCCACGCATGCATGAAGGGGCATGAAACATGCATTCATGCCTGGCATTGTGTGTGAACTCGGCTGCGCTATCAACGCTACACAAAGCCTGAAACTCACACACATTCTTATGCCAAACTAGTTGTAAGCTAGATCTCATCTCACGGCACTGACAGAAATGCCTATTACAGACAAACCAGCTCATACTTTCAGATCTAAGGATCCTATTCTGAGAACCGCGGTTCTGGGCTTGTCTCTCATATTGACCGTCAAGACTCAAAAGGTTCCTTTGAATAATTCATCCCGCCTTGGACACCCTCGCTACCTCCGTAACATTTCCATCTCAAAGCCGTCTGTGGGCTTTTCTTCAGTGCTGTATTGGGGACACGGTCACGTCTGCTATCTCCCCTTCGAGTCGCTCACTCAAGTCATGGGGAGCGAGTGCAGGTACGCAGCTGTAGATGATGCTTTTTGATAAATATGACATATTTATAACGCATCTATCATTACTGACACCTGTAACCTTCATGGAGACGCACAAGAGCATCAGGTGAAAAAGTTAGAGCTGTCCATGAACTGGAATGGTACACAATAGACTATATTCAGAGAGCGCCATGATAACACAGAACAATCCAAAAAGTAGATTAGATAACCCACTGAAGAGATGCATGTCTATCCCTCACGGTTTCACTTTCATTCCCGTTAGTGCTGCCATCGTGAATAAGGTATTAGTGCTTTTCACACTGGACTTATTGTCGACTTAAACCTTACTTTTAACCCTGGGTACAGGAATGTTTGACACGTGTAATTTAGAGGCAGGGTCAGCTCCGCTTTTCCACACCGGGATATGCGAGTGTATTTACGAGTTTCATTGCACTGTGTAGACAACTTGATTATAACGGGTGTTTTTGCTAAAATGCAGAGCTCAGGCTGATGTGATTGACAGCTTCAGCCATTATGAAAGGAACGCTCTTTGCTCACTTTCTGTTTATAACCCATCCACGATTTGAATAAAAGTTGTATTTCTCATGCAACACACTGCAAAGTTTCTGGATTGACAACCGTGGGAATGAATCAAAAAATGTGATGACTGACAGCGATAACCATGGCAACGGACAGGACAAAAAAATCTGATATTGTCCGTCAGAATAAAGAATTTGATTTGTTTTGCAAAAACCACAACCTTTTGCACTTTTCGTGTAATATTCATATTTTGGTTTTCAAAATGTTCCTTTTTTATTTAACAAAAGGCCGTAAGGTCACTGTCTTTATTTTTTTATTTCCTTCACTAGAGCTGATTTTGCCGTAAAACACTTATGCGCTTTGTAAATCTTTGCAAAAATTTGACATTTGACACATATACAAAAACGCGCTCATATTGACCATTTTGAAAGATGTAAACAACACTGGTCCAGAAGCACTTCCTGTTTCAGTTTGTAACTTTATTTCACATGTAAAGAAAACATCTTAAAAATGTTTGTTTAAGTTTTCGATTCAGTTTTACATGTTCTGTTGGTTGTATTTTATCCCAGCTTTTATGTAGTGTTAAAAAACTGAAACAGGAAGTGCTTCAGGACCAGTGTTGTTTACATCTTGTGAAATGGTCTATAGTGACCATTACCTTTAAAATATTTGACAGGCCTACATATTAAAATTTTACTTAATTGATTATATTATCCACGTTTTTTTGTGTGATTTTTGCGATCAAAATGACTGATTTTGTGGTGGTAATTTCCAAAAATTTGTGAAAAAATGTGCGATTTTTATGTAACATTTACCATAATAGTATTCAGTCCTTCCAGAAAAACGCGGAGTTTGTTTGTGACTGTTGCGGGCAAAAATTGATTGATTACGTACGCGGTGGAAAAATGCGATGGAATATGCGGGATATTTATGCAATTTTATGCGATGAAATTGCAGGAATTTGCAAAAATTGCGGTAACTTGCAAAAATTGCGGTTTGATGAAAAAGAGAAAAAAAGTGATTCCCCCAACACTCTGTTCTCACTAGGCTAATGTAAGAGTAATTTCTTATTACTTCCTTTGATAAGCAAGCATACTACATCATGGAAAGTGCTGGGAATATTTGTTTTATTTCAGACTGTAACGAGTGTAAATAAGGTGTGGCCCCTTTAAGAGCTGCGCGCTCCCTGTTGAACTCTCTGCAGTGTTATATGTGCGCCTCGAACGCCCCGTGTGTGCGGGTAATTTCTATTTTATGCTAATTCTTTTATCTTATGTTGTTTGTTAAGTAACGATGTGACGGTAGAACGGGTGACAGACAGTTATACGAGTTCGATTTGTGAGATGTCAATCGCCTCCGCGAGTCTGTCTGGCGTCACTTCATAACGTTCCCATGGCAACAGGGGGAAATGGCTGCTCTTGTGTGAAGCAAACGCAACATTTTTCAACTTTCTGCTAAGATACATGTGACTTTTTTGCAACGAAAATGCAAGGATTAAGAAATTATAAAAACCCCACATATTTTGCACGGAAATCGGGAATTTATGCGGCGAAACTGCGGCGTATTTGAAAAAATGCGGCCCCCGCATAAATATGCGGACTGATTTTGCATTGAACTCAGCAAACTTTTTCTGGAGGGACTGATTATCTCTTTCATTTAGTCACAGTCAAGTATAATAGGCACAAATATTGAATCTGATTCAAAATAGCCACATGTTGCCAAAATCAACCGGCTTGAAGAGGTGCATCATGGGATGTCGTTTAAACAGTATTAACTGGAGTTCCCAAAGGTCAGACATCCTCTCACTTTCTGAGTTGTTGCATATGTGCTCACAGTATAAAACTAGCATCCAAATGTGTAAAATTGGTATTTCAGATAAAACCTAATAAAAAAAGACGCTGAATGTGTCCCATTGTGAATATTTCCCTCACTTGCAGAGCTTTTTACATGGACAGAGGTGACTTGAAGTAATTGTACTAATTGAACACTTACAGAAAAGGACCATTTCACTAAAAAAAAGTGGAAGTTTAATGGATTAAGTCGTTCAAGAGCAGCTCAGTTCCTCATTAATGGCCAAAGTGCTCACAGGAAGAGAGTGACGAATAGCTTAGAAATTATAGTCCAGCAATAGAGCTGCACATATATTCATAGTCACTTATTCTCACAGAGACTGTAGTCAGACAAGACAAACCCTCTTAAAGACACTTTACTTTGAACAAGCTTTGATTTTTTCCCATTACTGCCGCACATTTTATTGTCCGTGAGCTCGTCACACTTCACAGCGCTCATGAAAGTGATGGTTTATTAGTGTATCTCGTGGTTTATTGTGTGATATCTGTGGTGTTGCATCACTTTAGACATCTATGAGAGACTGATAACTAGCATGCTAACATATTTCATAGGCTCATATTCTCCAGTCGTATGAAAGCTAAAGGAACACACTAGTTGGGAATGTTGATATCTTCATCATGTCTTGATTTAATGGAGTTTCACTATCAATCACGTACAGTAATACCTCTCCAGTAGAGGATCATCCGTCCATGAGAAAAATAAATCTTTGTTTTTAAGGTCTGGTCTGACCAGATTGAGGATGAAATAACGTGTTTGTGTCAAAAACACAAAAACATGTTGTGTGTGAAGTATTGGTAACACTTTCTATGAAGTCCTTATGCTTATAAACAAGCCTATTCTATAAATGTATTGATGGGAGATGGGAGAAATTCCTTCTCAGCCTTTCAGTAAAATATAAACCAACTAAAGCTAAAAGAGATCCAGACAGAGATGTAAACAGTGCTGTGGTCGAGTGATGTGCATGACGTGCCGGGACAGTGAACTCTGACCCTCAGGAAGGGAAGGCTAACAGACGACGCTTGAAGACTAACACACTTAGTGTTTGGAGAAGTGGCGGCTGTAATGCTTTATGGAGGTCAAGGGGTCAGTGCTCGTATTTCTCTCTCAGCTCCCTTTCATTCACTCTCACTTTCTGTCTTTTAAAACTTTTTAAACCATGCAAAAGTGCTCAAGGTCAAAGGACACCAAGTCTTTGAGATTACTGTTCGCTGGAGGAGTACGGCTTAAAGATTCGGATTAGACTCCCCACTATTTGCATAATGAGTTATTATTATGCATTATGAGCGGACTCCGCATTTTTTATTATCTACTCAAGATGCATCCACTTCAATTGACCTATGGCTAAGCCACGCCCTCAAACGCGATGAGCCAATCACAGTGCGCAGCTAACCCAATACACTTGGACTAACTGCAATGCATTTCAATGGACGTGGAAGCAGAGAATGTCATATTTAATTCGTTTTTTTTTTCTTGTTATTTTAAGTTTAAAATGGTCAAACGGTGTGTATGGGGTACATGCGGCTCCGACACTAGGTTCCCGAGAGGCTGGGCGACGGGGTGTGTTTTTTACCCTTTCCCAAACCACATCTGAACAGAGATAAGTGTCTGCTCTAAGTGATGTGGTAGACCCAGTGGTTAAAGTGGGATTTGTCAGGTGGGGGAACCCTCAAATTTTGAGCAACAGAGAAAAATTACTCACCGTGGGACAACATATTGAGTGTCGTGGTATAGCAATACTTTTTGGGAGTCGCTGTGGCACCAAGTAGCCTGTCACTTATTTACTTGAGAGTCACACTCGGGGCGGGATTCATATTTAAAAAAAAAAAAAATGATTTTTTTTTTTTTACTCGTTTTTTACAATATTTTTTCTTTTCTTTTTTGGTGTTTTGAGAAAATTTCAAAAATATATATATAATTTTTATAATTAGTATTAATGCAATAATCATGACAAAATTTCCCCCCGTTGAACATAATAGAAACATTAATTTTATTTTTTTATTTTTAAAGCTGTATTTCATTTTAGAGTCAAGCCTAGGCCTCATAAAAGCAATTTTTGAAATGAGATGGATGCCATCTGGTGGACAAACTGAGCATTTTAAAAATGCAAAACACATGTATAATCTGAATGTTTTGGTGTGTTTGTGTATAAAAGTGTGTTTGTGTGTGTGTGTGTCTGGATGTGTCTGTTTTGCACTCTTGATGTTTTATAGATTCACCCCTTCACTGGTGTGTGCTTTTTTCAAGATCGTGGCTGATTTGTAGATTGTACGCACAAAACAACTCAGTATTTTCACATTTTTGCCAATTTGCCATTTGGACCCGAACACCCCAAGTGTGACTATTTTTTTACAACCACTTAGACTATTCACATCCTGTCCTCAATTTTTTTGGATGTTCAAATACCAAATATCAACAAAGTCACCAAATTTCGGACCATTCCGAGGAAGCTGGGATTTTTAAAAAAATTATATATAAATTCTTCGGGTCCATTTGGGCCGAACAACCCCAGAGGGTTAAGCTGTGAAGATGCTACTGAGCTCACCTGACATGATGGAAGATCGGCAATCCGATGGGAAGGACAAAAGAGAGTCCACGATGTCCGACCTTCTCTGAAGGAGCATGGAGATCATCTCAAACCCCTGAGGACCGAGAAACTCAAACAGCTGAGAGAGAGAGAGAGAGAGAGAGAGAGAGAGAGAGAGAGAGAGATTAGAAACAAAGAAAGGGGATAACAAATGTAATTCTGGATAAACTGAGAATCCCATTGTTTTTTGGGGTTTTTTTTGTTTCAAATATTCTCCCGTGAATCCGAACAGACAGCTTAACAAAACAATGTAATTCACTAGAGGTTCTGAAAAAATATTAATTGCTGGAGTCTAATTTGAAATGTTTAATTTGAACGAATTATTTGAAAGAAGAAAAATAAAAAAACAGGTTGAGTGAATGATTCAATGATTCAATGACTTGCTCATAAATCCTTCACTTGTTTCGTTGCCGGATGAATCAGAATGAATCTCTTGAATGAATGATTCATGACACATGCATTTGTTTTTAAAGACGCTTGTCGCCAAGTTACTTTCAAAAGTGGATTTGCTCTATTTGGATGATAAAAAAGTACAACACTAAAGACAAGCGCAACATTTCTGCACTAACAGTTGCTAAAATAATGGCATTTACAAAATGTAAAACAACCAACCAGAGTTTATCTTTGGTATGTGATGCTTTATGACACACTTATATATAGTTGATACAAACAGCCTCAAACAAAGCTCTTGAATATATTTTAAACATTATTTGATGCCATAAACCTCTCAAATTTGGCGAATCAGTGGCCATTGTTCTCAACGTGGGAAACGAGATCCAATCCATGCTTCTGAAGCATAAATTCATAACTAATGTTAACTAACGTGCTATTAATGTGAATTGATCCATTAGTACATGTGTGAGTTAATGTTAACAAATATTAACTAATGCTGCACAGAGGTGTTGTTCATGGCTAGTTCATGTTAACTAATGCATTAACTAATGTTAACTAGCTGTGCTATTAATGTGAATTGATCCATTAGTACATGTGTGAGTTAACGTTAATTTAACTAATATTATCGTAAAACATTACCAAAATATTAAAACAATACCTCTCAATAAAACCTTAAAAATGCAAAATCAAATCAATCAAATATGAATGAAACTAAAATCCTGGTAATTATCAATACCAATACAACTATGTGCTCAAGACTTAACCAGCTGAAAAGCATCACAAAAGCTACAGCTCGTTCCATGCGTATCTGTTTTCAGAATAATAATGCATATGGAGATGTTGAGCAATCATCCGTCAGAGGACCTGCAGTACGGCGGGCGCAGAAGTGATGAAGTGCAATCATATGCTTTATGGTGGAACAACAACACACACACACACACACACACAGTCAACTCAATTAATGAGGACAGTATTTGGAAAATATGGACCAATCAAATTATCATGGACTTCTTTAATTGCAGGAGCCAATACCTTTATTAATGGCAGGTTTGAAGATAATACCGATCCGCAAGCGTCTAACGGTGGAAATGTGACTCGCTAGTGCACCTTTACAATCCAGACATGAGGTACTGAGGGAGATGAGTCAAATAAACAAAGGAAAACTATTTCTGCACTAAAAGTGTGATGCATATTTTCATCTATGTCTAAGAAAAGTTTACAAAGCTGCACTCTGCACTTTGATCCTGAATATGCTGTAATAAGGAAATTAGAAATGTATTATTATTATATTACATTAAAAAATATACAGCAAAAAACAGCAAATATATACAGTGCCCTCCACAATTATTGGCACCCCTGTTTAAGATGTGGTCGAGGACTTTTAAAAATTCTCCCTTTTTTTTAAACAACATAGAACCCAAATGCAAAAAAAAGAGAAAAATCCAACCTTTTATTTAAGTACATTACTCTGGTGGTAAAAAAAAATGTAAAAATTTAGAAAAATAAAAACTTCAAATCATGTGTCCCACAAATATTGGCACCCCTAACAATTCCGCTGAAAAATGTAATTGATTTTTAAAAATATATATATTTTCTGTAGTTGCTAATGTTGGTCAGGATATCTAGGAACTTTTAATTAGTAATTCATGACTTCCTATTTCCCTGGGGTATAAATATGACATGACACAGAGGCCTAATTCTCTTACCCATTTGTCAACATGGCAAAGACAAGAGAACACACCATTCAAGTAAGGCAGATGTGTGATGACCTTTATAAGTTAGGCAATGGCTACAAGAAAATAGCCACTCACCTTATATTGCCCATATCTAAACTTAGAGGAATCATTAAGAAGTTTAAAACAACAGGAACAGTGACAAACAAGGCTGAAAGAGGTCCCAAGTTTATCTTACCGCAACGCACTTTGAGGAGGATGCTAAGAAAAGTAAAAAAAAGTCCTAAGCTCACTGTCACAGAATTGCATCAAATAGTGGCATCTTGGGGTCACAAAATCTCCAAAACAACCATCAGACGCTCTCTACATGCCAACAAGATGTTTGGGAGGCATGCTAGGAAAAAGCCTTTTCTCACTAACACTGACAAACGTAAACGTCTGGAGTTTGCCAAGCGGCACTGGGACTTCATCTGGGATCGTGTGCTTTGGTCGGATGAGACTAAGATTGAGCTTTTTGGCAACAAACACTCTAAGTGGGTCTGGTGTAAAACAAAAGATGTGTATGCCGAAAAGTACCTCATGCCCACCGTGAAGTATGGTGGAGGATCTGTGATGCTGTGGGCCTGTTTCTCTTCCAAAGGCCCTGGGAACCTTGTTAGGGTGCATGGCATTATGAACGCTTTGAACTACCAGGACATTTTAAATAAAAACCTTATGGCCTCTGCCAGAAAGCTGAAGATGGGTCGTCATTGGGTCTTTCAGCAGGATAATGATCCAAAACGTGTAGCAAAATCTACACAAAAATGGTTAAGTCACAAACTCAAGGTCCTCCCATGGCCATCTCAGTCCCCAGACCTCAATCCAATCGAAAACCTGTGGGGTGAGCTAAAGAGGAGAGTGCACAAGAGAGGGCCCAGGATTCTGGATGATCTAGAAAGATTTTGCAAAGAAGAATGGTCAAAGATCCCTTTCTCTGTGTTCTCCAATCTTGTGAAATGTTATAGGAGGAGATTAAGTGCTGTCTTGTTGGCAAAAGGGGGTTGTACAAAGTATTAACATCAGGGGTGCCAATAATTGTGGGACACATGATTTGAAGTTTTTATTTTTTTAAATTTTTAATTTTTTTTTTACCACCAAAGTAATGTACTTAAATAAAAGGTTGGATTTTTCTCTTTTTTTGCATTTGGATTCTATGTTGTTTAAAAAAAAGGGAGAATTTTTAAAAGTCCTCGACCACATCTTAAACAGGGGTGCCAATAATTGTGGAGGGCACTGTATATATATATTAGGGCTGGGTATTGACACAAATTTCACAATACGATTCGATTTCGATTCAAAAGCTTGCAATTCGATTTGATTTCGATTCGATTCAATTTTGATTATTTTTGATATCAGTTACTATAAATGGCAAATTTTCTCAAAGAAATCAAATCTCTTAACTAATGCTGTAAACTATGGGAGTCTAGTTGTAGCCTATAGGCTTCATTAGCCTAATATGAAGGTAATAATGAACTGTTTTGTAGCTATACAAACACTTAAATTACACTTTTATTTATTATTATAATAAGAAGATTATATGAAATATAAACATTTAAATGGTGGCTGTCATAAAAACTTGCCAGATTTATTCAAATATGCATTAAATATTGAAGAACATTAAGATTATAATGCATATTTAGCAAAATGCTCCTCTCTAGAGTTATTTTTTCTAGCTGACTAACGAGTTTATGTGGGTTTTCTGAGGTAAATATGACGATACATGACATTGATTACAAACTGTTTAACTGACGTCTTTCCACGGTTGAAACACTGATTGAGCGAATCAATGTGACATGATCCGGATTTGGATAGTTGTACTCTATCTTTAACACACTTTCAGATGCTCATTCATGTTTATTTGGCGCTGTGACTGGTATTATTAAGCCGGAAGAGAGATCAGCGCTGCTGCTTCTCCAGAGCGATCTCACGCCACAGCGACAAAACACTATATATGTTTTTGAATTTCTAAAGAAAATGGACGTAATTTGAAAATTGAGACTTTGTTTCATATCAATAGTAACAAAGGACAAAGATTATTGCGATTTTTTGGATGTGCGCAGCCGCGATACAGTGATCCATTCGAGAAATCAATATTTATTACCCAGCCCTAATATATGAAGAGTTCAGATGCAAAAGTCTCTAAGTGCCATTTGAAATTTTCTTCTTTAATGATGATTTTTATCAAGCTTGTATATTTAAGTTCAGTAATTTCACTTAAATGACAATTAATAGGTAATCTTCATTGCCATTTAAGTGAAATTACTGAACTTACATATGCAAGCTTGATAAAAATGATCATTTTAGAAGAAAATTTCAAATGGCACTTAGAGGCTTTTGCATCTGAACTCTTCATATATATATATATATATATATATATATATATATAGCAAAAAAACGCAAGTGCCTATATTGTGAAAACAAAAGTTGTTCCATTTTAAAATGTCACTGTGAAAACGGAGTAAAAAGCCCTAATGGAAATTTTCCATTAGGGCATTCCATTTGAAATTTTCTTCTTTAATGATGATTTATGTCAAGCTTGTATATTTAAGTTCAGTAATTTCACTTAAATGGCAATGATGATTACCTATTAATTGTTATTTAAGTGAAATTACTGAACTTGAATATAAAAGTTTGATAAAAATCATCATTAAAGAAGAAAATTTCAAATGGCATTTAGAGGCTTTTGCATCTGAACTCTTCATATATATATATATATATAGTACCAGAGTCAAAAGTTTGGAAACATTACAGAAAACGCTAATATTGTGAAATATTATTATATTATTATATAAATATTACTATATCATTTTAATATGATTATATGCTCTAGAAAAAAACAAACAATCTGATTATTATCAATATCAGTGTTGAAAACAGTTGTGCCGTCCTAAATATAATTTTTGCGGTTATGGTTATGTTTCTACTATAGTGCCATTCAGTGTTGGGTGTAACTAATTACTAAGTAATTAGTTACTGTAATTTAATTACTTTTTCCCTTGAAAATGAATTCAATTAATTAATAATTACTTTAATTACAGTTACTTCTGATGTAATTGAGGTAAACACTGTGTATAGATCAATCCGATCTCACAGCGATTCGTATGCATTTTATGAGGTGTCTAAATATTACGACTCGTACAAATTCGTATGAATTATTGTAAAATATGTATGAAAAAAGTGTGAAATGTCATGAGATCAGACATAAAACAATAGTGGGTTTAACATCAAAATGTATTGTCTGATGCTAAAAAGTATGTTTTTATAATGTAACCTTCTCCACCTTGGTCAGTTTAAGGATAATTCATGCAATTTTATAGTGTTTATTTGAAAGAATTAAAACAGATTCATGTCTATCCTTGTATTATTCAGCTGGTTGAGATTGATATGGGATTTTGAAAGTAATTAGTAATTAAAAGTAATTAAATACTTTTTAGAGAGAGTAATTAGTACAGTAATCTAATTACACGGTTGAAGAGGTAATTAATTACTTTTTTAGAGTAACTTACCCAACACTGGGCGGTTTGTGACTGATTATATGTCTCTTCTATTGAAATATCAACACAAAGATACAGGATCAGTTGACTGAACACCTCACACTGTAAATCCATGCTGTCTCAATCTCAGGTCAAACACACACACATACACACACACACTGGGTCTTATAGTATCTGTCAATCAAATCCCAGTCCTATTAAATTCTCTAAAGCAATTAAGATGATACAGATTTATACATCCATATTTTAAAATGTGACAAACAATCCTAAAATCATCCTAATATACCCAGTTCTCTGATATAAGTTTTTAAGCGTCCTATAAAAGTGCAATTCTCTCCTGGAAAATAAATATATGTGAAGAGTTCAGATGCAAAAGCCTCTAAATGCCATTTGAAATTTTGTTCTTCAATGATGATTTTTGTCAAGCTTGTTTATTTAAGGTCAGTAATTTCACTTAAATGGCAATGATAATTACCTATTAATTGTTATTTAAGTGAAATTACTGAACTTAAATATACAAGTTTGACAAAAATCATCATTAAAGAAGAAAATTTCAAATGGCATTTAGAGGCTTTTGCATCTGAACTCTTCATGTGCTTTAACAGCATGAAGTCCAAATGTGTAATATTAAAAAATGCTCTCCACACGGTGTGTGTGTGTGTGTGTGTGTGTCAGGTTTAACGGCTGGGATTGCAGCTTTGCTATTGTTGACTTTGGAGTGACGCGTGCGGAGAATAGAGGAGAAAGCGGCTCAAAAAGGCCGTCCCACATCTGAGGGTGTCAGTGGGATAGCCGGCGTCCAAATGTCAGCTACGTGAGGAACATCAGAACAGGAGCTCTCGGTCTCAGAGTCACCCCTATCATGGAGGATTACACCTCACACACTCGATACACACCAGCGTTCGTCGTCATACTGCGAGTGACTGTATACGCTTGTCAAAAAGTACAGGGAAGCTTGTAGGGTCACATCATGAGATGAAATAAACAGAGAAAACAAGCAATACATTGAAGAAACCTTTTATAATGACGGCATTTGTATAACCGTTTAGGTCACAATTGGTCGGGAAAAAAAAAAAAAAGAATAATTAGCTATGTGATTGCCACTTAAAACGAGCGTTCGTAAATATTTCAAATTAAAGTTGCGCTCATTCTCAACGTAGGGCCGCACGATTTGGGTAAAACGTCTTATTGCGATTATTGAGCTCAATATTGCGATATGCGATTGCAATACAATAAACAAATGGTTTCATGAGTCGACTTGCTTGGTTCTAAATTAAAACTGATTATTATTAATTATTAATTAAATTGATTATTATTAATTTATTATTATATACTTATTATTATTATTATTATTTAAACAAGTCTTTTAATATTTAATAAACAGTTAATTCCAAGAAACGAATGGTACGACGGTAACTAAGAATAAGTGCAAGCTAATATGTGATCACAAACCAGTCACATGTCGCACGGGTGTCTCTGTGGCAACATTGTATGGGTCAAAATTATAGATTTTTTTGTTTATGCCAAAAATCGTTAGGCTATTAAGTAAATATTATGTTCCATAAAGAAATTTAGTAAATTTCCTACCGTAAAAATTCCAGATGTCATAATGTCCTATCCTAACAAGCCATAAATCAATGGAAATCTTATAGGGATGCACGATATATCGGCCAGCATATCGGTATCGGCCGATACATGTTCATTTTTAATGTTATTGTTATCGGCCTGGTAAGAAAATGTGGCCGATATATTAAAGCCGATAAATAATGTATTATTCCCTTCAGCTGAGACACTTGTTGAGCACTGTTTATGTTTTATGTCTTGAAATATGATTGAAATCTCTTCAAAAAATGAAAATCTGGTTCGGGACAACATGTGCAACGCAAATCTGTCATATCGACTGAGAACATCATTATAATTGTGCGCTTGGGACATGGATTTAATTGTGAGACTTTTGTTTTTGTAATCAGGCTCTCAAAATTAGATAAAAATTTGGATTTAAGTTTATCGGCCGATATATCGGTTATCGGCTTTCAAATATAAAGCATTATCGGTATTGGCCAAAATGTTCATATCCTTAAAAAATTATTTATTTAGCTTTCATATGATGTGTTTTTAAAAAAAATTGACCCAGGTGACTGAAAATAGAAGTTGGGAAGTGGACATGTGTGACCCTGGACCAAATTTAGTAAATTAACTACCGTAAAAATTCCAGATGTTATAATGTCCTATCCTAACAAGCCATAAATCAATGGAAATCTTATAGGGATGCACGATATATCGGCCAGCATATCGGTATCGGCCGATACATGTTCATTTTTAATGTTATCGTTATCGGCCGGGTAAGAAAACGTGGCCGATATATTAAAGCCGATAAATAATGTATTATTCCCTTCAGCTGAGACACTTGTTGAGCACTGTTTATGTTTATGAAATTCTTGAAATATGATTGAAATCTCTTCAAAAAAATTAAAATCTGGTTCGGGACAACATGTGCGACGCAAATCTGTCATATCGACTGAGAACATCATTATAATTGTGCGATTGGTACATGAATTTAATTGTGAGACTTTTGTTTTTGTAATCAGGCTCTCAAAATTAGATAAAAATTTGGATTTAAGTTTATCGGCCAATATATCGGTTATCGGCTTTCAAATATAAAGCATTATCGGTTATCGGTATCGGCCAAAATGTTCATATCCTTAAAAAATTATTTATTCAGCTTTCATATGATGTGTTTTTCAAAAAAAAATTGACCCAGGTGACTGAAAATAGAAGTTGGGAAGTGGACATGTGTGACCCTGGACCAAATTTAGTAAATTAACTACCGTAAAAATTCCAGATGTTATAATGTCCTATCCTAACAAGCCATAAATCAATGCAAATCTTATAGGGATGCACGATATATCGGCCAGCATATCGGTATCGGCCGATACATGTTCATTTTTAATGTTATCGTTATCGGCCTGGTAAGAAAATGTGGCCGATATATTAAAGCCGATAAATAATGTATTATTCCCTTCAGCTGAGACACTTGTTGAGCACTGTTTATGTTTATGAAATTCTTGAAATATGATTGAAATCTCTTAAAAAAAATGAAAATCTGGTTCGGGACAACATGTGCAACGCAAATCTGTCATATCGACTGAGAACATCATTATAAATGTGAGCTTGGGACATGGATTTAATTGTGAGACTTTTGTTTTTGTAATCAGGCTCTCAAAATTAGATAAAAATTTGGATTTAAGTTTATCGGCCGATATATCGGTTATCGGCTTTCAAATATAAAGCATTATCGGTATCGGCCTAAATTTTCATAACGGTGCATACCTAAAATCTTATTTATTCAGCTTTCATATGATGTGTTTTTCACAAAAAAATTGACCCAGGTGACTGGCGTTGTGGTCCAGGGTCACACATGTCCCCATCCCAACTTCTGTTTTCGATCAGAAATTTGTGATCTTCATACGGTATATGATGAACGTGTAGATCAAACTCTAGTAACCGATCATGTCAACATTTCTCACCTCGTTTTGCAGTTCGTCGTCACTCCTTGTGGAGGCAAGCATCTCAAAAAGCGAGGTGGAGAGCTCTTCCACACTGGACGAGACCATGTTCCCGTCGTTCAGGTATTTCTCCACCTCCTGTCTCAGGATGGAGCTGTCTGCGTGTCTCTGCTCCAGTTCTTCCGCTGAATAAGCATCATCTCTCTCAGCTCCAGTCCTCCGCTCACCAACGTGATGATTGAGGAAGCTCTGAAAGTCCATGTCCGTATCAGTGCCCTCTGACCAGGGCATGGTGTCGTGAGCGTCCAACACGTACGCGTCAAATGAGAACGCAATGTTTCGTCCAAAGACAGACCCACGGTCCGCCGTCTTGACAGAACTCTGTGTTTGGATGAAAGCGTCCACTTGGGATTCTCCGATCTGGGCCACTAAACGACCCACGGCTGCACAGCACAGCTCGGCAGCAGACGCCGGGAAAGGTCCAAACATCTGCTTTATGGCCCTGGTTTCTTCGTGACCGATCTGGTCTTTGTTGTGGAATGTTTTAAACAAGAAGACTCCGGCACTTTCAATGGTGTCCTGCCCAAAATCCGTACCAACTGCAATTCCATGTAAAGGGAACACATTAATTTGATCATACACACAAAAACATGTGTAAATGTTCACGATATACAGACAATAACCCTTATTTTTCACATTTGTAAAGTGAAAAAATCTGGCTTCTGTTCTCATCCGCTTCCAGATTAGATATACGAAACAAATTGTCAAGCTGCTTGATATTGCAAACTGCAATTTCGTACCAACTTTCTGGAATTGGCTATGCATAACTTGTGGTGGTTCCTGGGGTATTGCTACGTGGTTGCTTTATCTATTGCTGGTGCAATTTATTTAATTTTTGCACCTATTGCTAGGTGGCGGTAAAACTCCTAAGCGGAGCAGCCGGTAACAAAAAGTAGTCGAAGGAGAAGAACGTCCTCGTCTCAGTTCTCGCGCATGCGCCCACAGCGAAGTAATAGAATAATCGAATTAAGTCGTTATTTATGTTTTTTTCGCACAAAAAGTAGTCTCGTCGCTTGATAAACTTATAATTGAGCCGCTGTAGGCACATGGAATATTTAAACCTTTTCTTTAATGACTTTATGGGCCGTCAAGAGCCAGTCCCTTAGGCAGGCTATGGAAGAGTGATCCAGCTCTCAGATTCAATCAAAAATATCTTTATTTGTGTTCCGAAGATGAACGAAGGTCTTACGGGGTTGGAACAGCATGGGGGTGAGTAATTAATGACTTAATTTTCATTTTTGGGTGAACTAACCCTTTAATGATGTGAATATTTTCTAGAAATAAAAGTTCCAGATACAGCATATTCATTTTTCATCGATTCTTGCACCAAACAACACAACAAGATGACATTTAATAATAATAAAAGTAATTTAAGCTCCTTATTACGTAGCTGAATCTGTGCTGGTTTGCATTGGCCGCCTCCAGTTTTTCACTTTGTTTTGCCTCCAGCTAGCGCCGTGACGTAACTGTGACGTCGGCGCAAAAGGGGTCTATACTGGAGGTATATTTTAGGTGGCTAATTGAGAAAAGTGCTATATTTTTATTAGCTTAAGAATAAAATAAAAAATATCGGATTGATATCGGTATCGGCAAAAGCCAAAGCTACGAAGCAAGTGCATTCTGGGAGTTGTTGTCTTTCATCCACATAAGCCAAAAATACATTTTCTGGCTTTTCTCAGTCTAGAAACCTCCAAACTCAAAAATAATTTCACATTTCTTCTACATTTAAATACACATTCATCTATCCAGAGGTGAAGTATCTCGTTAAAAGTGAGATTCGGGAAGAAAACAGTGTCCATTGATCAGAGTGAACATGTGGCCCTCCTCTTCACAGGGCTTGGTCTTATCTGATGACAAAAGACATTTGTTCCAACAGGAACCCAATCACACTGAAGAGAGGCTTTTCCACAGTGACGTTTGAAAAGGGGGTTACGGACGCCATACTTCATAAAGCAAAGACATCAAGAAGACAGAGTACATAGTTCTACAAGTTCAAGATTAAACATAGTGGCGGAGAAAGACCATTCGTGGCTATTTAACCACAGCAGACTCACGAGGGACTTATCAAATTAAATCATCAGGACAACTGAATGCCGTTGAGGTGAAGTGTGGCTAAATAATCATGAATCATTAGATGCTAAGTGAGTTGCTGACACGTGGAAAATGATCCTGACCTTAAGGTGGTTCAGTAACTCGAATACCAGCGCTGGATTTGATTAGTTCTTCGTGGTATTAGGCAGAAAATGAACCACAGCAAAGTTGCTGCAAAAGAAAATCTATTTTGACAGACGGTTAACCTGAAGACATATGCTAAAATATTACTGAATTGAATATTGATATGGAGAGCTTCAGGTGGTGCTTTATACATAATTCTTTAATATTTTATAAATCATATCTATTGTTTTTTTTATATCACTAACACTATGATGTATGATGTAATGGTGTCAAAATTATCACTTAATCAATGAGGTAATAATTAACTGCCTAATCCCTATAAATTAACTAATAATCCGTCATTAAATCTCTCTTTCTTGATGAAGTTGGTGAGAATGAAATTATTTCTACTGTATCTAAATTAAAAAGTAAATATTCATGTGATAGTGATGGCTTAGATATGTATATCGTCAAAGAAACTATAAGTTGTATTAGTAGACCATTAAAATATATTATAAATTTGTCTTTTAATTTAGGTTTTTTTCCAGAAAAAATGAAGGTGGCTAAAATTATTCCCTTATTTAAATCTGGTGATAAGCATAGTCTCACAAATTATAGGCCTATATCGCTGCTTTCCCAATTTTCGAAAATTATTGAGAAGCTTTTTGTTAAAAAATTTGATTGTTTTCTTGAAAAAAATTCATTGATACATGATAATCAGTTTGGGTTTCGAAGCACCCGCTCAACATCTATGGCTTTGATGAAAATCACAGAAGATATTACTACAGAATTGGAGAAAAAAAATCATACGATTGGTGTTTTTATTGATCTTAAAAAGGCCTTCGACACCCTTGATCATGGTATATTGATATCTAAATTACAGACATATGGAATTAGAGGTGTAGTATTAAATTGGATTATTAGTTATTTAGAAAATAGACAACAATATGTTGAGTATTTAGGCCATGAATCTAAGTTGGAACTTATTCAATGTGGAGTCCCTCAAGGCTCTGTGCTGGGGCCTAAGTTATTTTCTTTATATATTAATGATCTCTGTGAGGAATCAAAGATTTTACGTTTTGTTCTTTTTGCAGACGATACAAATTTTTTTGCATCAGGGAAAAACTTAAACGTATTAGTGAAAACTATTGAACAAGAATTGGTCCTACTTCAGAAATGGTTTAATAAAAATAGACTGTCATTAAATTTAAGTAAAACAAAATTTATGCTATTTACAAATCAAAAATGTTTTGACAATGTTAGTCTGAGTTTTAATGGAATAATTATTGAGAGAGTGTCAGAATTTAGGTTTTTAGGAGTACTCATTGATGAAAAACTTAAATGGAAGTCACACATAGCTTATGTAAGAAATAAAATTTGTAGAAACATTGCCGTTATGAGTAAAGTAAAGTTTATGTTAAATTGTAAGGCAATGAGAATTCTGTATTGTTCTTTTATTTTGCCATATTTAATGTATTGTTTGGAGATTTGGGGGAATTCTTATTTTACAAATTTAGCGCCCTTGTTTATTTTGCAAAAAAGGGCTTTGAGAATAATTCATGGAGTTGCTCCCAGAGAACACACTACAGGACTGTTTCTGGAGTCAGGGCTACTTAAATTGAAGGACTTGGTTTCTTTACAAACTTTGTTAGTTGTTCACAAAGCTAAACACTGCCTGTTACCGTGTGGACTGCAAACCCTTTTCACTTTAAACAGTGAGACAAGCAGAAGAAATAATGACTTCAAACAACCTTTTGCTGGCAATACCCTCAAACAAATGTGTGTTTCAGTCTCCGGTGTGAAAAGATGGAATCTTCTAGAAAATGATCTAAAATGTTGTTCAAATATCTTACAATTTAAATATAATTATAAACAAAAGATACTTAAAGTCTATAAAGAAGAATGTGAAAACTAATAGAATTATTACAATAATTATGCTTTCGTTGCTATTTTGGCTGTTGGATCTGTCATTATTTTATCCTTGTTGTTTTTTTGTTTATCTAGTATCATGTAAGCAGAATTAGTATTAGTAGATAATAATAATAATATTAATTATAATAATAATAGACAAAGAGAGAAAAATGTGTTATAATTGAAGGTAGATTATATCTGGTTTGGGCTTGTCGTATGTGTATGTGCATGTGTATATATATATTTTTTCTTTTTCTTTAAGTTTTCTGTTGTTTGTCATTTTATGTTGGTGAGGTCATCTAATTTGTGAATCTTGTTTATAGGAATGGGGTAGGAGCTTATAAGATTTTTTTCTTCATCCTACTCCTGTTCTTTTCTTTGTCATGGAATGTACTTTGTGTTGGTTTGATTTGTTAAATTGTTTTTGTGGTATTTCGTGTTGCATTACCATGAAAAGAAAGAATAGAAAATAAATGAAATGAAATGAAAAAATTGTGTTTTTCACAACCCAAGCATGTGATGTCTGAGAACAACAAAGGACGGTTGATGCCCATGGGCCCAGAAAAGTAAGCTTAATTTATTTTTGATAAAGACTTCAGCGTGCATAAATCAATGTACAGGCTGAGCACACACAATCTTTCAATAAAATGTTGTGTTTTAGAAGAAAATGGATGTTATAATCTGACCTGGAGCAGATCAAGATGATTATTTAAAAATAAAAATAAATCAATGAAATGATTATGTTATATGAGGGGAATTAGACCAAAATACATTCAATTGAAAAAATACTGATTACTGAATCAAAGTGAGATTTAGATCTTCATTAAATGTTTCTATTTTAAAGTAATCTAGAAACTTTCTTTATTCTTTAGAAGATAACTTATTATTCTAATATAATATGCATGCAGAGCATTACATAGAATGTAGAAATTATAATTAAAATATAATTAATAATTATTAAAATATTGGCAACACTTTATTTTACAGTTTCCTTGTTAAATGTAGTTTCTATAATTACTATAAAATATGCATAATTACATGCATTAACCCTAAACCAAACCCTAACATAACTCTATAGTACCTAACATAACTCTATAGTCGCATTCAAAATAAAAGATTGTGTTTACATAATATATGTGTGTGTAGTGTGTATAATTAATTTGTATATATAAATACCCACACATGCATGTATATATTCAAGAAAAATGTGTTATTAATATATCAAATATTTATATGTATATATATAATATAAATTGTGAATAAATATATATAAAATATATACATGCACATATTTCTTAAATATATACATGCATGTGTGGGTATTTATATATACAAATTAATTATACACACTACACAAACATATATTATGTAAACACAAACTTTTATTCTGGATGCGATTAATTGTTGCCCATCCCTAGTGTTTACATAATATATGTGTGTGTAGTATGTTTAATTAATTTGTATATATAAATACACACACATGCATGTTTATATTTAAGAAATATTTGCATGTATATACTTTATATATATTTATACATAACTCATATTATATATAAATATAAATATTTGATATTAATTAATAGCACATTTTTCTTAAATATATACATGCATGTGTGTGAATTTATATATATATATATATTAATTTTACACACTACACACACATATATTATGTAAACACAATCTTTTATTTTGGATGCGAATAATCGCAATTAATCGTTGCCCAGCCCTATTTTTTCTTTTGTTTTTTACGTTTTTTACCATGAAGCCTCATTGAGATTCAAATCTCTTTTACAAGAGAGACCCGTCAATATTATGTAGATATTATATACCTGAAAATAATATTACTCAGTACTTAAATATATAATTACTCTGTAACAAGGACACCTTCATTATTCATATAATAATGAGGAATAATACTAATTGAATTCTGACTGTCATCAGTGCAAAAATAGCTTTACATTATAAATATGACTGATTGAACCATGTCTGAAACCGTCATTAATTATTCAATATAGTGTAAACAACTTAGTTATACTGCATCTACACAAAAAGCAACTAATTTGTCAGATCACAAAACTAAATATATTCCATTTCAACGGAAGTGCCCATTTGAGACTGTAAAGTGTAATATACTGTAGGTCAAAGATTAATGATGCCAAAGATGTGTAACACCCACCGATGTGTTTGGCAGCCTGCAGGATGTTCTTCAGCTCGCGAGAGGCCGCCGGCTGGTCTTTCTTCTCCAGATGTTGTGTGAAGAACTGAACAATCTTCTGCCATGTTAGGCCGTCTCGACAAAACCTCTCCTGCCGCTTCAGGCGCTTGGTCTGCAAAAAGATTGACAACGCTGAAATCCAAACAGCACGGACATATCAATGAACACCACTAATAAAATAAAAAATAATAATAATGATACTCAGCGAGGACAATATTCTGAATATTCATGATACTGAGCTTTTAATTTGCCATTAGGTGTCGTAAAGCACTTCCAACCAACTACGCAAGTGTTAATCGGGTAGTAATATATGCACTAATACATCTCTGATGCACTGAAAATCTTCCGCATGTTCTACAGCTCCAACGGTACCACAATTATGCTATATTTTCTGAATCTTTTCAGTAGAGCCAGACCGATATTATCGGCCGATATTAGGCATTTTCCAAAATATCGGTATCGGCAGTTATAATGGCCGATAAATGAATATTTCAAAAATAAAATAAAAACGGACGAAACACGCTTGAACCATGTCATGAGTGTTGGAGGTGTATAGTTTGTCCACCAGAGGGCGCTCTACACCGTCTCTGTTGGCAACACTCGTTGAGTTGGTCACGAGACATACATCGCTTGAATAACAATTAAAAGATCATCCCCATCAGTTTTCTGAACTCAAATAAGCAGGACAACATTTGTGACTATCATGTCCAGTTTTGCTGCCGTTAAATAAGCCGAGAGTGAAGCGGAATTAGCTAATAATTACGTTACGTTGCTACAGTGTAGTTGACTGACTGTCCTTTTAACTTTTGACAATGTGACTGAAGTATTTCTGTAATATAGCAATGAGACGCATCATCTCTCCTCGGCCTGTTATATAGAAAATATGTTTTACAATTTGCAGTATGACATTATCATCGCTAAATTACGGCTCATCATAGACTAGCTAGCCATAAAGCTAGCTATCATCAGTCTGTTCTGTTGTGACAATAAACAAGTTTCTTTTTAAAATGCATTATCATATTATTTTAGTTAAAACTCATAAATAACTACAAATAAGTAATGTTAGGGAAATCTGTTAATGTTTTGTTGCGCGTTTCATAAAAAAAATAAAATAAATAAAAATATCGGCCGATATATCGGAATATCGGATTTTAAAACCAACAAATATTTGGTATCGGCCTTCAAAATCCTTTATCTGTCGGGCTCTAATTAAAACCCATATTAATTGGGGGCCTGAAACTCTGTAAAACATTAATGAAACAAGTTCTACTTCACAGAGCTGAATGGCTATCTGAATAAGCGCCTCAGTTTGTGATGTGTGCTCAATAGGTCATGTCACCGGGCCAGCGAGTAAATCAACACCACACCATTGTCTCAGCACTTCAGCGGCCTCTGAAACTCGGCATTATGAGTGAAAACGGCACCCTTTGCTCTCCGCCCAACACCGGCAGCGGCGCCGATAAAGAAATCTGCATTTAGAGACGAGGAAAGATGCCTTCTGCTTCCCCAAAAACCCCAATAAAAGCAAAGTCGAGAGAGAAAGACAGGGATTAAAGCCAAACTGAGCAGTCAGAGCTCATATAATACACTATGAATCACACTCTCAAGGTCGGAGAAACACGATTAAATGAAGTACAGACAGAGGACATCAGATTACAAAGAGACAAAAGCTGTTTTTAGCTATTAATTAGAGCGATATAAATCGGTAGGCTGATATTATCAGCATAAAACAGCACTTTGTAGATTTATCTGTGGCCTTAAGTCCACTTTAATCCATATATCACGACTAATCGATTGGTTAAATTTCCTAACTTTTGCTGATTGTGTGCCCAGACTACAGGTGATTGTTGAAAAAAACCCTTTAGACATTGCTTGGGCAGATAACATCTAAACAGCCACTTCTAATTTTTTCTGAGGCTTGTTGCCACGATGCTATTTTATTACGCATTTTTAGGGTTGTACGAGGGTGCAATCTTAAAAATCACATCTCTAAGTCTCTCTGTAAAAAATTTGGAGTAGGATTTACTTGAAAAAACCTTGCTAAACGATCTCACTCAGAAAATGCTAGTAAATTTACAAAGATTTGCCAAGTAAAAACCTAAACATATTTATCAGTAGCTTTAATTAGAAATCTTTAAGTTAAATTTACTTGGAATATGGAATTAAGTAAACTTTACAAAAAATAAGTAATTTTAACTCGGCTTGTAAAAGGTTGATTAATACCGGTTTCCTTTGCCTTTGTATTACATTTCACTAAAACAATTATCTTGAATTTTATTTGTCATTTATAGTATGTTCTTTACTTAGATCATCTAAGTAATTTATATATACATCATGTCAGACTTTAAGCCTTATGTGAATCCAAACACCTTGGTAGACAATACACAATGGTGGTAACATTTGATGGATCGTTTTTGTGTTTGAATGTGTCCTTTTAAGCAAAAAATTTACTCGAAATGTCACAAAATGGCAATTTACTAATACTGAAAACAAAAATCAATGATAAAACAGTGCAAATGCAGCTGGAAACCAGTGAAAAATGAACCTCATTAATTATTCAAGGTCCAGTGCATGATGGGAACCCCAGTCTCAGAAAAGTTGAGTAATTTTTACTTTATTTTATTGAGTTGATATTACACTTTCATTTATACTCGCTTGAAATAAGTACTGATATGGAATTTACTTAGTTTTTTTAAATTCTTGCCTGAACTAACTTTTTCAAGTAAATTACATTGGGTTTTTTCACTAGTATTTACTTCACCAAAAAATCATTTTTTAGTGCTGTTTACACTTGGCATTAAGATTGGTTGGTCCAGTAATAAGTCGCACACCTGATACACCACCATTTTATGATTGGATTTGAAGGGTAGCATATCTTACAGAGTTTTGTTTTATTTTAGTGGAGCTGCTGTATATTAACCCTATTTCATATTTCTGTTGTCAGAAAACGAACAATTCCCATTTATGCCAAATTTAGACCAAAGTAGGGGTGGGCGGTGTGACCAAAAACTTATTTCACTTCATTTTACTTCATTTTTTGTATGCATTGAAAAAACAAACAAATATACAAATTGCAAACAATAAAATACAATATCAGAAAGTTATACGTCAAATGAACCGCAGTAGGTAAAACCATTTTTCCAGCAAATTAATGTTAAATTAATATTAGTTCTCTTTTTCTTTGGTTGTTTGAAACATTAATAACGCAGACAGTAGCAGGATTTAGGCTGCTGTCACTTTAAGAAACAAATGCACAGATCCAATATAAGGACTAATCTTCTCCAAACTGTTTACTGCAATGTCACGAATGTCAGAGATAATAATCAAGAACAGTAATCTAATGTAGTCATATCACACAAACCTACTGTTTTTACTATAGGGCTGCACAATATTGAAGATAATACCTCATTGAATGATGCCATATTGACTGAATATGCTTAAAGTGTGTAAAATAAACTTGAATGATCTATTATATAAGCTACATACATATTTGTTTCACATTCTTTTTGTTATTTAACAACAGAAACTGAAATAATCAACTGTAAAAATAAAACACGGCTTAGTTTTGACTATTAATTAAATAAAAAATGTTTTAAAAGTACTAAGAGCATAAACTTATACCACTAGCCTATACCTAAGACAGGTTTGATACTGAAACGAATACAATTCAATAAACTAAGCATCAGAATTGCACTACTGTCAGATTTTTTTTGCTAGATTATTTATTTTCTGGCTACATAAGTCTCAAACATTAAACAAAAATGTATTACTCACACTAACTTACAAATTATGAATATATTTATGTAGAGTGCTGTCCAGAAGTCTTAAGTACTGTAGTATTTTCACCCAAAAAATGGTTTTAAGCCAGTTATTTATATCTTTTGCTGTAGTGTGTCGCTAGGAAATATCAGTTTATATTTCCAAAACATTCCTTTTGCCATTAATTGTAATAAAACAGGAATATTTTTGTAGGAGTCTGACAACAGCCGATATGATCCATACGGAGATGTATGCTATATATAATCAATTAAAGAATTTACTAAAAATAAAAATCCAATACACGTAGTAGTTTTGGCACTTAACTGTGATTGGATGAGCCGCATTTAAAACAGCCAATTTACATACCGTATGCATTGTGATGCACACACACACACACACACAGATAGTTGCTATCTATTCAACTTAAGTATGGCAAAATAACTAGAAATGAAGCAAGTTTGAGTTGGATTCCTGTTGTCTTACCTTCAGGTCATACAGGTCTTGTGTTGGATCGTCCTGCTTGCTGACGGTGGAGAAGGAGCGCAGGGCTCCGGTGAGCCGAGGGGGAGCCATGGTCACGCCGCAGGACCTGCTCGAGCGAGACACATGATCAATATGGCCCTTAATGCGTCTTTAATAGAGCAGACCGTAAAGATCTGGGGTGTCCTGGAGGGCCACTGTCCTGCAGAGATTACATCCAAACTTGCCTATGCTAATTCACATCATGTAGTAATTCTCATGGTCTCGGCAAAACTCAAAATAAAAATCTTTTAAGTTAAGAAACTCAAAGTTTAAGCAAGCAGAACTAGCAGATTTTTATTTTGTACTTTTTAATTGTACTTAACTTGAAATGTTTGAGTGCACTAATTCACTAATGTAATCTCAATGTGAACACTTATTAGTATAACCCAAGCTAGTTTGCTTAATTTGTTAACTTGTTAATAATAGTGCGTTAATAGTTAGTGCGTTAATAATAATAACTTGTTAATAGTTCCTGTATGAGAGCAGCAATATAAAGGTTGTTTTTGCTCTCAAATCCACTGCATGCACACATCACTATGATAAAACCAACATTAACAGAAATTCTTATAAATTAGCATAACAAAACATTAATCGCTACTAAATCTCCCACTTAACATTAATCTGGCACAAAAAACAACAATATTACATTACACTTGATTTTAGCATTTACTCTCCCTTTCAAAGCATGCTGGGAAATACTAGATAAACTCAAAACAAAGAAACAGTTCAGTTTACTTAAAATATATCAGTTCTGTGACCTTGAAAGAAAAAGAGTGCGCTAAATACTCATAAAAGTTCATTTGACTGAACTAATCAGTTTAATTTAGGTTTGTCCTACTCAAACCAATTAATTATTTTGAGCGTTAAGGTTTACAGAATTATGCATTTCGATCAATGCCTAAATGAATCTGCCGGGGTCACGTGGTTCACGTCGACGCTCTCAGAAATGCTGTAATTACGAGCATGTACACTTATCGCACTATCCTTAAAATAGGAAACGAATACAATTCAAAACTATTTTTAGGATTATAAATGCACTACTGTCAGAACTATTATTTTTTTTTATCTATTTTTGCTTTATTATTTATTTATTTTATGATTAAATTAGTCTACACATTACACAAAAAAGTTTTTTTTTTATATATATATATTTCTGTATACTGTACTGTTCAAAAGTCTTAGGCACTTTAGTAATTTTACCCAAAAAATGGGTTTAAGACAGTTATTTATATATTTTACTGTAGTGTGTCAGTTAAAAATATAACTTAATTTCCAAATATTCATTTTGCCATTAATTGTAATAATACTGTAATATTTTTTTGTATGCACAAACAGCCTATATGATCCACACAGAGATGTATGACATATATATATATATATATATATATGAAGAGTTCAGATGCAAAAGCCTCTAAATGCCATTTGAAATTTTCTTCTTTAATGATGATTTTTATCAAATTTGTATATTTAAGTTCAGTAATTTCACTTAAATAACAATTAATAGGTAATTATCATTGCCATTTAAGTGAAATCACTGAACTTAAATATACAAGCTTGATAAAAATGATCATTCTAAAAGAAAACTTCAAATGGCGTTTAGAGGCTTTTGCATCTGAACTCTTCATATATATATATATATAAGCAATAAGGAAAGTGTGTTTAACTGAAGTCTGCAGGACCTTTGCGGTGTCTCCGTCAGTCCTAAATAGTCGAAAACTAGAAATATGTGCCCCATATTATAGTTTAAATAAGTATTCCAGAGTTTGAGTGGTCTATTTTTACTTTTACCCAGTTATAATCTGAAGTGCAGATCCGTGTACACAGTGGGTGATTCCCAATACTCAAACATGAGTCTCATCGCTCCTGCCTTCTCCAGGCCGGGACACAAACAAACTCAGCCGTCTTGAGTGACATCTCAATTCTCTAATTGCTTCGCGAGGAGTCGTGACTCATGAGCGAGGATACACAAGTAGCTTATGTAGTTTTTCTTCACAAAAACAGTACTTTTACAGCATAGTATTAGGCTAATTGGCAGCAAGTGGCCCTCCAGGAGCAGGACTCTGGGATAGATCATATGCATTCATTTCAATAAGGATGCATTACACCTGACACAAAATAACAACAGATGACTGAGAGGAAAAACCTAAAGAAAAGTGCTTTGAAATTAATTAAATAGATGGCCAAAATCCAACTTATTCCGTTTTTTTTTTATAATAATAATAATAACCAACAAGATTATTTATTCCACTAAAGTTTGAGAAACACAAAATGTCACACTACGTTTTGTCGTTTGCATATCAATCTAACTTATTGTTTAATAATTTAAAAATGTCCTTTTTTACGTTTAAAACTTAACCAATCTTAATTGTGAAATATATTCTTCAAAAGTGTGCTTGTGCTATTGTTACTAGATGACACTTCGATTGATCAAATGCAGTGACATGCTGAAGTGTCTCAATCCTCTCTGTGCGACTTATAACAAGACTGTCAGACAGTCAACGTGTTACGATGCTAACATGATATTTTAACAACAACATCATTATATAGGATGTCTTTGTTTATCTAATGGTGAAAACACAGCGATTACAACCACTTCATTATGTTAATAACTCATTAAACACGACTTCACCACCCTTTCAGGGTCTATAAACTAAACAACGTGTTATTTCGGTCAATCCTGACTTGAACAGAGCACGTCATACACAGCTAACGTCTCGTCGTAATCGTGTTCACATCAGTGTGTTTAAAAGCCTCGGCACGACAAAATCATTGTTAGGTGATATGAAAATGAATGTGACTGACCACTAATAGCTTAAAATCTTCACAGCAGTGAAGCAGTTCAGGTGAAGTGGACTCTCTCGGCTGGACCCGTCAAACCGGCGTAGATGAGGCACGTTTAGGGAGCAGTGCATTGTGGGAATTGTATTTTTTTTAAGCGCTACGCGCTTGCTTTCTACAGTCCAACATTAGTCAGTGGACTACAACATCCAATGTACAGACAAATGCGGAAGCAGCAAGGCAGCGATAAGCAATACTTGATCAACTGATGATGCTTACTTTACACAATGAGTAAAAAGAAGATAATATTCATATCTAATCTGTCTGACTGTGATGAATTATAGACAAGATTTGTATTTGATAAAATACCATCTAAATATGAATATATTAATCTTCAGTAGCCCATTTGTGCATGTTTTGTTGGCCAGAATTTTACAAAATATTAAAAATATATATTTTTGTGGAAACAATGATAGGCCTACATTTTTAGAAATTTCTACATTTCTGCCTTTATATGTAGCCTAATAGAAATATTTTGTTACGCTTTTGTTATCAATTTAATAGCCTACATCCTTTATGAATAAATAAAAAGGTAGTGTTTTCGTAGACTTTTGGGCTTACATAATTAAAAGCTAATCAAATGTTTCCCATTACTTTAATTTGTTTAATTTGATTTATTACAATAATTTAATTCGTCTTGTTTTGGTCAGTTGGTCATATATGATAGGCTTCTAAATGATTACCATATTTATATTCCTGTTTTTACCAAGTGATACTGATCGTGTTCAGTGCTCATAATGATGTAAATGTGCATGCAGATGTGCTATTTAGTGCTTGGTTTTCAGGGCACATATTCTGCAAGGCTTAAATACAATAAACTGGTTAAATAAATAGTCTTTAAACAGTGGCTATGGACTCCTGTCCTGACGAGACGTTAGTAAAACATGATGTACTGCGCTTCATATTTTCCATAAATGCAGTGCTGAAATGCCCAAGGCAAGGCTGTTGAAAGAGGCTGATATCTCAGTAGACCTCCACTGAATGGTGTCATTGTGGATACAGCAGTGCGTAACACTAACCTGATTTAAACAGCAGAGAGGTGCACCCTGACTTAACCATGGGCAAAGTCATTTACTGTGGTGTTAAATAAATCCCCGTGCAGATCTGTAGTAACACAGCCCAGCAGTTATTCAGCACTCGGAAAAAACGATGACAGTCAAAGGTTATCCGCTTTTATAGATGATCATCCACCCACAACTGTGCTGTACGACACCTCAATTAATGACAATTCATTCCTCTTATTGTTCACCACTTGCTTGGCTTCTTGTTTCTGATGTGAATCATAAAAGACATGAATGGAGGAATTCAATGGTCAATTATACAGGTTAACAATCATTATATTTGTCCGACGACAGACAAATCACATTCAAATATTTCAGAGATCTGTTTAACAAATGAAATTCTGCAGATACCAGGTAAAACAGATTATTAAAGCAACAAATCATGATGGAAATTCCTTAAATTACTTTAAAGTGCTATGTAAATGCCACAGTATGAATTATTTACTTTCAAGTTCAAGACCAGTCAAGATGCACTGAATCTGGCAAAACACATGTAGCATGTTTTGTCATAAAACAGAAGAGTAACGTTTAGTTTTAGTTGAACTATCGCTCGATGATCTCCCGGGAAGCAAAACAACGAGCGAGATCCGCTGCTCTTGTGTGTGTGTGCAGTCTGGACCAACACACTTAGGCATGACGGCGTAATGTTACGATTATAACGCAAGACTATGACAGACGTCAGCTTCAGTAAAGTTAGCATCTGTAAAGTTAGCTTCAGTAAAGTTAGCATCAGTAAAGTTAGCTTCAGTAAAGTTAGCATCAGTAAAGTTAGCATCAGTAAAGTTAGCATCTGTAAAGTTAGCTTCAGTAAAGTTAGCATCTGTAAAGTTAGTTTCAGTAAAGTTAGCTTCTGTAAAGTTAGCTTCAGTAAAGTTAACATCAGTAAAGTTAGCTTTAGTAAAGTTAGCATGAGTAAAGTTAGCCTCAGTAAAGTTAGCTTCAGGAAAGTTGGCTTCAGTAAAGTTAGCCTCAGTAAAGTTAGCTTCTGTAAAGTTAGCTTCAGTAAAGTTATCTTCAGTAGAGTTAGCTTCAGTAAAGTTAGCTTCAGTAGAGTTAGCTTCAGTAAAGTTAGCTTCAGTAAAGTTATCTTCAGTAGAGTTATCTTCAGTAAAGTTATCTTCAGTAAAGTTAGCCTCAGTAAAGTTAGCCTCAGTAAAGTTAGCCTCAGTAAAGTTAGCTTCAGTAAAGTTAGCTTCAGTAAAGTTAGCATCAGTAAAGTTAGCTTCTGTAAAGTTAGCATCTGTAAAGTAAGCTTCAGTAAAGTTAGCATCAGTAAAGTTAGCTTCAGTAAAGTTAGCATCTGTAAAGTTAGTTTCAGTAAAGTTAGCTTCTGTAAAGTTAGCTTCAGTAAAGTTATCTTCAGTAAAGTTAGCTTCAGTAAAGTTAGCCTCAGTAAAGTTAGCATCAGTAAAGTTAGTTTCAGTAAAGTTAGCTTCTGTAAAGTTAGCTTCAGTAAAGTTATCTTCAGTAAAGTTAGCTTCAGTAAAGTTAGCCTCAGTAAAGTTAGCATCAGTAAAGTTAGCTTCAGTAAAGTTAGCATCAGTAAAGTTAGCCTCAGTAAAGTTAGCCTCAGTAAAGTTAGCTTCTGTAAAGTTATCTTCAGTAGAGTTAGCTTCAGTAAAGTTAGCTTCAGTAAAGTTAGCTTCAGTAAAGTTAGCTTCAGTAAAGTTAGCCTCAGTAAAGTTAGCCTCAGTAAAGTTAGCCTCAGTTAAGTTAGCATCAGTAAAATTAGCCTCAGTAAAGTTAGCTTCAGTAAAGTTAGCTTCAGTAAGGTTAGCTTCAGTAAAGTTAGCTTCAGTAAAGTTAGCTTCAGTAAAGTTAGCCTCAGTAAAGTTAGCCTCAGTAAAGTTAGTTTCAGTAAAGTCAGCCTCAGTAAAGTTAGCTTCAGTAAAGTTAGCTTCAGTAAAGTAAGCATCTGTAAAGTTAACATCAGTAAAGTTAGGTTCAGGAAAGTTAGCTTCAGGAAATTTAGCTTCAGTAAAGTTAGCTTCAGGAAAGTTAGCGTCAGTAAAGTTAGATTCTGTAAAGTTAGCTTCAGTAAAGTTAGCCTCAGTAAAGTTAGCTTCAGGAAAGTTAGCTTCAGGAAATTTAGCTTCAGTATAGTTAGCTTCAGTAAAGTTAACCTCAGTAAAATTAGCATCCGCAAAGTTAGCTTCAGTAAAGTTAGCCTCAGTAAAGTTAGCTTCAGCAAAGTTAGCTTCAGTATAGTTAGCTTCAGTAAAGTTAGCCTCAGTAAAGTTAACATCAGCAAAGTTAGCTTCAGTAAAGTCAGCCTCAGTAAAGTTAGCCTCAGTAAAGTTAGCTTCAGTAAAGTTAGCCTCAGTAAAGTTAGCTTCAGTAAAGTTAGCTTCATTCACGTTAGCTTCGTTCACTGAGAGAAAGGTATGACATCACATGTGCACCTTTGGGGTTTGTAGTCTTTGTAATTTCTAACGTATTTTCACAATATACACCTCAATGGTTTTACATCAAACTGTGACTTTCTTGACTTTAAAATGTATCTTTTAAATTGACAAACAGATATGTGTAATTCAGGGCACAATTCAAATGACATCAAAATATTTGTTGTCTCTCGCCATTGACTACCAAATAATATTTTTCCGAAACGAGGTCCCATGGTGGTCGACAGGAAGGGGTGGGGCTTAGACTCTCTATTATTCCAGTTAACAACTTCTGAGAACAGAAACACAGACTCATCCGTGTCACTGAAGACTTCAGCGCTATGCACTCGCAAGGGAC
Source organism: Pimephales promelas (assembly GCF_988280905.1). Taxonomy (NCBI): domain Eukaryota; kingdom Metazoa; phylum Chordata; class Actinopteri; order Cypriniformes; family Leuciscidae; genus Pimephales; species Pimephales promelas. The sequence continues at coordinate 1,458,764 of NC_142780.1, forward strand.
GATTTTTCCTCTTTGAAGTTTTGCATTTTGTGAGCTAATAAAATATTAAAACGAATCAATATTTTGTGTTGTTTAATTGTGCCATCCAGTAGCGTGCACTCGCTCTCTCTTGTTTCATACAAACGTAGCGACGGCCATTTTTGGGACAAGTACACTGTTGGATTATAAGATCCATAATTATCCATAATTATTTATGTGGTGAAATGCTGTGTAAAAACCATATCTCTTAATAAATGTCTGTCTTGTTTGAACTTACCGCTGAACTGTTAAGACCTAATAAAGTATTTTACCTCAGATCAATAGGTAATCTGGCATCTGAATGTAAATATGTCGTTTCTGATCGGGGTGATGTGGCCTGTGTGCTTCAGCATCGTGTCGTGTGTCCATCCGACGATACTCCAGTCGACTGAGATCTGCTGACTTCCATCATTTCAGGCCTAAATTACGGCCTGCTCCTCCTCCTGCAATTCATTCAGACCTGATGCTGTTTCATTTAGGAAATGCTGCACGCTGATCAATATCTGTAACAATTGCCTCATTAAACTGATGGAGACGAGCATTGTTCATTGAAAGTGTCCAATGAAACGTAACTGCATTTGTTTTAAAGAACCAGCGCAGCAGGTATTGTTCAGATTCCAGCATAGTTATTGTTTAATTAATAAAACAACTATGCACAGTTTTAAAAAAAAAAAAACTTCCATGAAGATTTGATCAATTTTCACTTGCCTTGCAAATTAAATAAAAAGTATGGATCACAAATTAATTAATTCAATTCATGTGACCAGCAGGACTGCAGAAAGTGTTCACCATATGTGGGAAGTTGAGGCGAAATACTCTGTGTCCTGTGGAGAGATGTGCTATAATCCATCTAAAAACATTATTTATCTGATTATTTTATATTAATTGAGAGATTACATGGAATATTTGTACTTTTAATAAAACATTATGTCACAGTGCAGGGTAAAGTAACCTGAAAAAAGTGAGTAATCATGAAAAACTTATGAAACTTTCCCTAGTAGTGTCCAAAAGTGATGTTTGTTTTCAATGACCCCATAAACTTTGGGATAAGGAATTTTACGTTTGAGGGAAGAACAAAAAACTAAACCTGGTTAAGGTTTTTATCTGACAAGTTTTCTTTTTGCAAAACAGGGTGAACTACAGCAGGTTTTATTTCATTATGCAAAAAAAAAAACAAAGAAAATGGCATAGAAAAATAAGAAGCTGACAGGAAACATCATCAATGAGCATAAAATCAGTTATTAGTATTTAATTGGTTCTCTCTTCTTTTTGCATATGTTGGTATGACAGCCTGGCCATAAATATCTGGCACAATTTGTCATGTTTCATTGCGTTCCCACAAATAAAACAATCGATTTCAAGCACAACTACAAAATCTTGAACACATCTTTAGTAATGTTTGATGAAAGGGTGATGATGTCAGGCCGGACCTCACTTTTGGCCTCTGGAAACCCAGTCCTTCCACAATCCTCCTAATATACTAACACGAGAGGACTGTGGCTGTCTGCTGCAGTGAGCGGATCATTTGTTGACGTCTGAGCGATGCTGAACACTTCACTAATGCTCTTGAAGAATGCTCACGCTGGCGAGGAGTCCCATCCTAATTATTCACCGAGTGAAGAGCACTCAGCACTGAAGGTCTTATCCTCATCCAGCGGATACATCTCAATAACTCAACCGCCAATCCAGACTCCAATCTGCCCTGAGAGTGTGTGTGTGTGTGTGTGTGTTTAAGTCCACACTGCACCCCTGTAGGCTGGGGAAGGAATCTTCGATCATCACAATCAATGGACACATACAGTTTAATTTTAATAAATAAAGTGTAGTCCTATCTATAATCGGCTAAATAGAAAATTAACCTGAATAGGCTATATAAACCACTATATAAATAATTTGATAGTCCTGCTGCAAGAATTTTCGTAATTATTCCAGATAATATAAAAATAAATAATTATTGATAGGCCTACTTGTTAAAAGGGCTTATGTGTTTCATTTATTGGGTTATCTACTGTCAGTTATAGAAAACAAGAATGAACGAATTCATTAAAACGAATTTAATAAATAAATAAATAATATTGACTCACATGCTTTTCTGTCTCGTTATTTCAACATCTCTCTTCCTCTCTCTAATAACTGCATTAATGACTGCATAAAGCCGCAATACACTTTATGTAGCTATGCTTGCTACAGTCAATGGAAACAGTCGGTCTTCGAAAATATTTCAGCGAACATCATAAGTTGACCTCGGACAACAATATAATAAAATTTAAAAAGCCAGTTCATGACCCCTTTAATTAACTAACATCAACGAGGATTGACAAATAGAGTAACAAATGTATTGCTCACGGTTAGTTTATGTTAGTTGATGCATTAACCAAAGGACCTTATTGTAAAATGTTACTATATATATATATATATATATATATATATATATATGAAGAGTTCAGATGCAAAAGCCTCTAAATGCCATTTGAAATTTTCTTCTAAAATGACCATTTTTATCAAGCTTGTATATTTAAGTTCAGTAATTTCACTTAAATAACAATTAATAGGTAATCTTCATTGCCATTTAAGTGAAATTACTGAACTTAAATATACAAGCTTTATAAAAATGATCATTTTAGAAGAAAATTTCAAATGGAATTTAGAGGCTTTTGCATCTGAACTCTTCATATATATATATATATGTGTGTGTATATATATATATATATATATATATATATATATATATAGCCTATTATAATTAACGCTTGTATTCAGAAAGTATGCATTAAATGAATCAAAAGTAAACCCACAATTTTACAAAAGATTTCTCTTTCAAATAAATTCTGTTGTTTGAAACTTTTCTACTCATCAAATGATATTATCAGTACAGCTATAGTGAAGCTTGCCTGGTTTGAAAGTTTATCTGGGATGTATTTTTGAATTATTGATTGATGTACATAAATAAAGTCTTGCAAACACAGAGTTTGGCCAGTGAGACATTCAGATTGTGCACTTTAATGGAAACGTACTGTTCAGCATGAGGGCGCTTCACACCGGCGCTGCTCAACTGTTTGCACTTTCCAATGATCAGCCCAACAGAGACACAAATGAACAGATTGATTTAAGCTCTCCAAGTGGCCAGACCTCCACCAAACTCCATCCATCAGCCGCGCACAATAGCTTTCTCAAGCGCATCGCAGGTAAGAATCACTCCATCAACTCCGGGCTGAGACACAGAGCCGAGACTAACTACAAATGAGACTGCGGGCCTTTCTCCGGCTCCAACTAAGCAGGTCGCTGGAGCGAGAGGGGTAAAAGTGCTAGAAAAGGAGAAACAAAGAAAAGGGAAAGGCTACGTAGTGAAATCACAGGACTGTTCTCATGGAAACCAGAGTTTACCCGCGGAGCTGTCAGAAATATCGTGTCTGTCGATAGGCTATATGAAGTCCTGCTTCTCCATCGCTAGCATACAGCTAACAGTGTGTCAATTGTGGATTTAGAAATAATTAGCGTTTCTCTGTGTGCATCGTTTCCTTCAGCACTGCTATTGAATAATAATAAAACACTGACTGACTTTACATGTCCTTTATTCAGAAACAATGAGATAGATTTTAAGGACACATTTGATGCCTGGTTTAATGTAAAATACTTTTATTTTGTCACATTCACACTTTTTTGTACACATTATAATACTTAATACACAATACATATAATACTATAATACATAATAGCTACAATATTGTTATAAGCACCTTTAAAAAGATATCTAAACCCGCCTTGAATGCTTGTAGCCTCTTTCACTTCAAAGTTTTTATCATAGTGGCTAAAAGAAGAGCCACCAGATCGCTTGTGATTAGTGTGCCAGAAGACTAGATAAACTAAGTGTTGACCCGTATCTCGACACTGTCGGAAATGTATAACAGGTGTCAGATTATGCAGTGTTTTATAAACTAATAAAATAAATAAAGAACTAACAGATCATATATTTCCTGTCCTTTATTCCAGAGTTTTCAGCAGAGACAGTAAACATCACTTATATTGAGCATGTCAGTCCGACAGGCCTAGTGTGTTGTAAAGCTATCACGATCTGTGAAAGCATATTTATATATATTTTCCACATCAAGTTGTAGAAGATTTATGTCACCATAGTCAAAGTAATAACAGCACTAAATTACCTTTGAAGTGTTCAAACGATTCTCCCATCAGAGCTCATTTCAGTCCAGCCGTATCAGCCTTCTCTCGGTGTCTGACGAGTGTCACATTACTGTAATTCAACTGCGCTTAAATCATCATCACGGCCCTTCGGCCTCACACTGGCCTTTACTGCACATGTCCTAGCTACTGTATATATCCTATAGCTACTGTATATATCCTATAACTACAGTAAATGTCCTTTAACTACTTTATATGTCATATAACTACTGTTTATGTCCTATAGCCACTGTAAATGTCCTATAGCTACTGTATATATCCTATAACTACTGTAAATGTCCTATAACTACTGTAAATTTCTTATAGCTACTGTAAATGTCCTATAACTACTGTATATGTCCTATAGCTACTGTAAATGTCCTATAGCTACTGTATATGTCCTATAACTACTTTATATGTCATAAAACTACTGTAAATGTCCTATAGCTACTGTAAATGTCCTTTAACTACTTTATATGTCATAAAACTACTGTATATGTCCTATAGCTACTGTAAATGTCCTATAACTACTGTATATGTCCTATAACTACTTTATATGTCATAAAACTACTGTATATGTCCTATAGCTACTGTAAATGTCCTTTAACTATTTTATATGTCATATAACTACTGTATATGTCCTATAGCCACTGTAAATGTCCTATAACTACTGTACATGTCCTATAACTACTGTATATGTCCTATAACTACTTTATATGTCATATAACTACTGTATATGTCCTATAGCCACTGTAAATGTCCTATAACTACTGTAAATGTCCTATAACTACTGTAAATGTCTTATAGCTACTGTAAATGTCCTATAACTACTGTATATGTCCTATAGCTACTGTAAATGTCCTATAGCTACTGTATATGTCCTATAACTACTTTATATGTCATAAAACTACTGTATATGTCCTATAGCTACTGTAAATGTCCTATAACTACTGTATATGTCCTATAACTACTTTATATGTCATAAAACTACTGTATATGTCCTATAGCTACTGTAAATGTCCTTTAACTATTTTATATGTCATATAACTACTGTATATGTCCTATAGCCACTGTAAATGTCCTATAACTACTGTACATGTCCTATAACTACTGTATATGTCCTATAGCTACTGTATATATCCTATAACTACTGTAAATGTCCTATAACTACTGTAAATGTCTTATAGCTACTGTAAATGTCCTATAACTACTGTATATGTCCTATAGCTACTGTATATATCCTATAACTACTGTAAATGTCCTATAACTACTGTAAATGTCTTATAGCTACTGTAAATGTCCTATAACTACTTTATATGTCCTATAGCTACTGTAAATGTCCTATAGCTACTGTAAATGTCCTTTAACTACTTTATATGTCATAAAACTACTGTATATGTCCTATAGCTACTGTAAATGCCCTATAACTACTGTATATGTCCTATAACTACTTTATATGTCATAAAACTACTGTATATGTCCTATAGCTACTGTAAATGTCCTTTAACTACTTTATATGTCATATAACTACTGTATATGTCCTATAGCCACTGTAAATGTCCTATAACTACTGTACATGTCCTATAACTACTGTATATGTCCTATAACTACTTTATATGTCATATAACTACTGTATATGTCCTATAGCTACTGTAAATGTCCTATAACTACTGTACATGTCCTATATCTACTGTATATGTCCTATAGCTACTGTATACGTCCTATAGCTACTGTAAATGTCCTATAACTACTTTATATGTCCTATAGCTACTGTAAATGTCCTATAGCTACTGTAAATGTCCTTTAACTACTTTATATGTCATAAAACTACTGTATATGTCCTATAGCTACTGTAAATGTCCTATAACTACTGTATATGTCCTATAACTACTTTATATGTCATAAAACTACTGTATATGTCCTATAGCTACTGTAAATGTCCTTTAACTACTTTATATGTCATATAACTACTGTATATGTCCTATAGCCACTGTAAATGTCCTATAACTACTGTACATGTCCTATAACTACTGTATATGTCCT